>NC_136720.1:24793926-24841426 GCF_936440315.1 Barbus barbus
CACTTTTATTGTTGGAATTTCTTCAAAACATTGTCTCGCATCCCATAGCGTTTACTGTCTAACATTAATTCACAGCGATACACATAATACAATACACACACACATTTGTACACATTTGTACACATCCATCTGCAGTGCAAATACTTAAGTACCTTCTATTCCTCAGAATCTTGCTGCCTACTTAGACCCCCTATTCTGATTAATTTTACTGAGATTTAAGTAATCTGTTCATTCTGGCATATGGTACTCTGTCTTCTATTCGATGGCAGAAGCTGATATTCCTCATACAGAATATGGGAAGAATCAGACATAATTTTACCTGTCAGGGACAACATTTTCTTCTTGTACAACTCATGAAAACTTGGGTCAAGTATTTGACCCACGATCTTAGAACAGTTAGATATCAATCTCGCCAGTCGAGCTTTGAGTTGAACAGAGAGACAGCTATACCAAGCACACATTCCATATTGTACAACACTCTTTATTACAGATTGAAAAAACAGCAAAATCTGTTTGTTTGCTCCAAAAGACCTTAGCCTCCTGAGGAAATAAATACGCTGTTGTACTTTCCAACAAACATACTCTATATGCGCACTCCATGATAAAGCAGTGTCCACATAGACACCCAAATATTTATATGCAGACACTATTTGGTCACAACGGTGTATTATGTATAGTCACTCGTGTTTGATGCATGTTCTCTGGAAATCCAAAGATAATTTCCTTTTATCTTCTTTTCATTTATAACATGTGAATTCCTCTCACACCACTCCACTAATTTATCTGTACAATACTGATGCATACTGAGATCATCTTCACTCCCCAATAAAGACAATAGCACTGTGTCATCCGAGAACTTCAATAAGTATGTGTTTACACTGTCAGATTTACAATCATCTGTATACAAAATAAAAAGAAAAGGTGAACTCACACACCCCTGAGGTGCTCCTGAATAAGTAACAATGGAATTCGAATATGTCTGATTAACTTTAACTATCTGTGTTCTACCTATCAAAAATGAATAATACCAATGGATCAAATAAGGGTTTACTTTCATCTGAATCATTTTTGTCAATAGAAGCTCTGGCTGTATTGTGTTGAATGCAGACGTGAAGTCCAAAAAGAGGGCCCGAGCTGTAGTTTTAGGCTTATCCAGGATCAAATGTAATGCTGCATCTTCAGTGCTACGATTTTGCTTATATGCAAACTGACAAGTGTCTAAATTACCCTCTATTGACTTTAGGAGTTGTTTTACCACAATTTTCTCTAAAGTTTTCATAATAATAGGAGTTAGGGCTATGGGCTTAATTGCCCCCGATTTCTTAGGAAGTATTCCACATATCAGGGATAGCATGAGTATCTAGGGACCTCTGAAAAATATGCTGTCATACAGGTGCAAGCTCATCTGCATAATCATGTGATTATCTGTAGCCTTCCTCTGGTTTAATTGTTTAAAAATACTCCTCACTTGTTCAACTGTAAGATCAATTCTATCTGACCACTCTGGTCTGACCGAATTAATAATACTCATACTCTGATCTAAAATATCCCCTTTATCAAACCTGGAGAAAAATATATTCAGTTGATTTGCAAACTCAATCTCATGATCTATAACTAATGACTTCTGTGTATGATGATAAATTGATAATTCAGTCATTCCCTTCAGGGTATCCCATGCCTGTCTCACACGATTACTTTTAAAAGCCTTCTCCAGTTTTGACCTATATGCCATCTTTGCCTCTCGTACTTTCCCCTTTAACTCCTTTTCTAGACACTTTATTTGTTTTGTATCCTGTACAAAACAAATGTATTTTGTATTATTTGATTATGTAGTACTGCAATGAAGACATTGCCAAACAGATTACTGTACATAAACTAAGATAGATAGATAGATAATCGTTCATTCCATCCGTCCATCATTCGTTCGTTCATTCAGTGTGTTTGATTCTCTATCTATTCGTTGGTTCATTCTTTCCATCCATCTTTTGTTCTATCCTTCTGTCATTCCATCCTTCCTTCCATCCATCCTTCGTTTCATCCTTCACTATCATTCTATTTATCATTCTTTCTCTCGATTTATCTCTGACCTCAAACCTTCTGGCAGTATGAAGGTTTGTCTGGCCAATGCTTTTGTCTTTCTTTTCTATGAAACCTAAAACTCCTCCTCTGGGGTCTTTTGGTCCTTTACCCAACACCCCTTTGCCGAACCTCTGGGACTGGATTTGAGTCGGATCAGAGGTCGAGGTCTCGGGGGAGGCCAAGCATTTCCTGTCCAGCTCTCTTGTTTTTGTCTTTAGGCCGGGATATTTGTGCGGACAGAATCCCTGGTGCGCGGAGCAGCAGACAGAACGGACCGTAGCTGACAGAGATAAGTTTTCACAGGCGCACAGGGATGTCCACCGCCAGTCAGGCCCAGTGACCTAGAACAGACACTGAAAAGTCATTATAGCACCGTATGACCACATCCAAATCACTCTTATGGGCTTTGGTTAGTTGCTGTTGTCTTTAAACAAATATTTAGACTGTTTTTTAACACCGCAGAAAGCAATTGTTGTGATAAGTGACTAATGCCAGTGTTGTTTATCACTGTGTTGCTCAATGTCATGCTAAGATCTTAAAGATTGCTTAAAAATTAATCATTACATATCATTCGAACTGATAAATTGTATACCTCCAGTGCAATATTAGACGCTTTGGATAAAAGCGTCTGCTAAATGCATATATGGTAATCAGTTGACTATGGATGCAACGCCTCTCAATTGCAGCTTTATTAATTTTGATTTCATGTTCATGAAAGTCAACATCAAATCAAAAAATGGTCTTGACATACTTTCTTAATGCACATTTCTTGTGGAATATCTAAAATGTCAGATTATAGAAGTAAAATGGATTTCATGTTCGTTTTTACAAATGTGTGATATGCATATTATCAGTTTTAAAGCAAACATTAACTAAATGCTACGTATATCTATAGTTTTTCTTGCTAAAATGCTTTTTTTTATTATTTAAATAAATTATATGATAAATATATCTGTCAGATGGCCAGATTCACTTTCTTAATACATGTTCCTTATATTTTCTTGTAGAATATCCTGCTTTATTCCCTACATTGTCAGATTATGGCAGTAAAACATTTCATGCATTTCAAATCACTTCTACGGTGGCCGAGAGAGCTCAACACGCTGCAACTTCAGAAAACACATGCAAATAGAAAAAGCACCAGCAAATCAAGAAAGCATCTTCATCAGTTTGACAGCAGGTGGTGCAAATGCTCACAACACAACCAAATACATTTTATTTGCAGTGCGTTTCTTGTTTGCTTGTGTTGTGAGCATTTGCAGCATGTGTGTTGTCAAATTGAGGAAAGTTGTTTTCTTAATTTGCAGGCGGTTTTTTTCTATTTGCAGCTCTCTTGGCCACCATACACTTCATTTTATTTCTTGCAATTGCGAGTTTATATCTCGCAATTCTGACTTTATAACTCGCAATTGTGAGTTTATATGACGTGATTCTGAGAAAAAGGAAATGTAAGAATTGTGAGAGAAAGTCACAATTACCTTTTTTTTTTTCTGTGACAGAAATGGGCTTCCATATCTATATGTATATTCCCTTCCTTGCTTAAATGCAATTTTCATTTAATTTTTTTTTCAAATTATAAACAGTTATAATAACATCTGTCTATATAATGCTTTTATTCCCTAAAATATGTCAGATTATGGCAGTAAATGGATTGTCATATGCATATTAGTAGTATCAACACAAGCATTAACTAAACTGAGATCTTTTCAAAATCTTGCATGCAAATGTTTAATTATTATGATTTGGAATATATTCAGATGCGTCTGTATGAGTGGTCTATATGTATCCATGGCTTTCCTTTCTCTGTTTTCCTTTCTGAAGTGTTTTGGCAGCTCAGCAGTGTTTTCCTCACAGTAACTCCTCTCATAGTATCGCTGCTGTGGCGCCATTATGATTGCATTCACTGCGCCTCCTGCAGGACACCAAAAACAGGATCAGTAAATAAAATTAATTAAACTAGAGAGACAGAAAGTGACAAAAGAGAAGCCTAGTTCACTAAAAATCCAGCCTTATTTAAGCGTGAGCGTAATTTTTGCTGAATCCAGCCTGAGCTGACATGCGGAGCGAGTGGTGAGAGCCTGGAATGGTTGGAGGCTATTATTCATTTTTCATTGCAAAGACCAGACTTCTCACTTTACAGTCTGTGCACAGAGACATTTCATAGCGTGCAGATGCACAAATAAGCATCTTTTCAGCCTCTTATGTTCTTTCTCATCAACAATTGAATGCAGGGCTTGAGAAATGGCTCATTTAAATGAAATGATAGACAACACGAGTGTGTGTGGAGTAACCCGTGAATGTGTGGGACACTGGATATGAATGAATCATTGTGAAATAAGCGAGCGGTAATCTAGCGCTGGGCTGCATCGGTCCTGTGTGATTTCCAGCTCACCCACAGTCTCTACATTATTAAAAGCACATTAGCGGCGTAGTGGCTGAGAGATGCGTCTCAAGTCCTGCTTTCGGCTGCTGCAGCTGAGAGCGGTCACGTGACCCTGACAGATTTACAAAAACATGCAGAACATTCTGAATGGAATACTAGTGTAATGCTTACTGCATACTATGCTGCATGCTTACTGCATACTATGCTGCATGCTGCCTACTGTTTTACAATAAGAGTTTGTGAAACGGTGTCATATGCATTTGACACTTCAGCAGCATGTTACATTGTTGTCACGTCACCTAATTTCCTACAGTATAAACAAATTATTTTATTTTGTGATCTGTTTATGGATGCTTTTAATCAAATAGAAAATTTAAAAACGGCCAATAAAATAAAAAAAAAAAATAATTGTACAAATATACAAAAATGGACAATGTGCCAAACAGCACAAACACAATATACAAAATAGACAATTCGGTATGTACAGGTATGTTAGGTGCAAATTTGAAATGTAATAAGTATGTGTGTAAAATAAAAGTATGGAAGTGTTGTGTGTTTCATGTTTATTGTTAAGCGTTCATGAGATGGATTGCCTGAGGTAAGAAACTGTTCCTGTGTCTGGTCGTTCTGGTGCACAGCGCTCTGTAGCGTTGACCAGACGGCAACCGTTCAAAGAGGGAGTGTGCTGGATGTGAGGGGTCCAGAGTGATTTTACCAGCCCTTTTGCTCACTCTGGATAAGTACAGTTCTTGGAGAGTGGGGAGGGTTGTACCAATGATTCGCTCAGCTGTCTGGACTACCCTCCGTAGTCTTCTGAGGTCAGATTTGGTAGCTGAGCTGAACCAGACAGTTATTGAAGGGCAGAGGATGGATTCAATGATGGCGGAGTAGAACTGTTTCAGCAGCTCCTGTGGCAGGTTGAACTTTCTCAGCTGGCGAAGGAAGTACAACCTCTGCTGGGCCTTTTTGACAATAGAGTCAATGTGATTGTCCCACTTCAGGTCCTGAGAAATAGTGGTGCCCAGGAACCTGAATGACTCCACTGCAGTCACAGTGCTGTTCATGATGGTGAGTGGGGGGAGAGCAGGGGGGTTTCTCCTGAAGTCCACAATCATCTCCACAGTTTTGAGCGTGTTGAGCTCCAGGTTGTTAAGACTGCACCAGATCCTCACAAGTCCCTGGTCTGTCTAGGTGTTGCAGTCCCATGTTGACTGCATCATCTACAGACCTGTTTGCTCTGTAGGCAAACTGCAGGGGATCCAGTAAGGGTCCAGTGATGTCCTTCAGATCAGCCAAAACCAGTTTTTCAAATGACTTCATGACCACAGATGTTAGAGCCACAGGTCTGTAGTCGTTAAGTCCTGTAATTTTGGGTTTCTTTGGGATGGGGATTATGGCGGAGCATTTGAAGCATGAGGGGACTTCACACAGCTCCAGTGATCTTTTGAAGATCTGTGTGAAGATGCTGGGCCAGCTGGTCAGCACAGGATTTCAGACAGGCTGGTGTCACACCGTCTGGGCTTGGTGCCTTCCTTCTCTTGTTCTTTTTAAAGACCTGGCGCACGTCGTCATCTCTGCAGTTCAGGTGTGGGGGACAGGGGGGTTGCAGGAGGTGTGAATGGCGTTTGTTTTTCAAATCTGCAGTAGAACTCATTCGGATTGTCTGCCAGTTGTTGATTCTCCACAGTGCTGGGGGATGGTGTCTTGTAATTGATGTCTTTCAGACCTTTCCACACTGAAGCCGTGTCACTGGAAGAGAATTGGATCCTTACATTATCGGAATAATTCCTCTTTGCCACTCTGATCTCCTTTTCCAGTGTGTATTTGGCCTGTTTATACAAACCTCTGTCCCCATTCCTGTAAGCATCATCTTTGGCCTGACGGAGCTGTCTGAGTTTTGCAGTGAACCATAAGTTAGATGAGTCCTGGTAGGAATGCACATATCCTCACAGAAACTAATATAAGATGTTACAGTCTCTGAGCTCGTCCAGATAATCAGCAGCTTCAAAAACACTCCAATCGGTGAGGTCGAGACAGGCTTGCAAAACTCGCTCTGTCTCATTAGTCCATCTCTTTACAGTCCTTAATACAGGTTTAACAGATTTAAGTTTCTGCCTGTAGGTTGGAATAAGATGAACAAAACAGTGATCAGAGAGTCCTAAAGCTGCTCGTGGAACCGAGTGATATGCGTGATATTGCTGTGTAACAGTGATCCAGTATATTACTGTCTCTGGTGGGACATGTGATGTGCTGTCTGTATTTTGGCAGTTCGCAGGAGAGATTTGCTTTATTAAAGTCCCCGAGAATGATTAAAACAAAGTCCAGGTGTTGTTGCTCACTCTCTGTGATCATATCAGCGAGTTTCTGTAAAGCTGTGCTCACGCGCGCTTGCGGTGGAATGTAGACACTCACAAGAATGAACGAGCAGAACTCCCGCGGTGAATAGAAAGGTTTACAGTTGATGAAAAGCGTTTCTAGATCTGAACAGCACATCTTCTTTAACACGGTTACATCTGTACACTACCTCTCATTGATGTAGAAGCATGTTCCGCCGCCGCGCGATTTCCCCGTTGACTCTGCGTCCCGATCTGCTCTGATCAGCGTGAAATTAGGCAGATGTAAGGCGCTGTCTGGAATGGTGTCGTTCAGCCAAGTTTCCGTGAAACACAGAGCAGCAGAGTTTGAAAAGTTCTTGTTAAACCGTGAAAGCAGGAGGAGTTTGTCCGTTTTGTTGGGTAGAGAGCGGAGATTCGCTAGATGGATGCTAGGCAACGGCATTCGAAATCCACAATGTCTGAGCTTCACGAGCGCTCCGGGTCGCTTCTCCCGCCTGCGTGTCCTGAAGCGTCTAAACAGCGCTGCAGCTCCGCCGACCACTATGTTCAGCAAAACATCCAAATAATCGAAAACCGGTTGGAGATTTTGTGGTGTGTTCTGCCGATTGTTCAGCAGTTCTTCCTTGGTGAAACTGATCGTGTTAGACAAACAAAAAACAGGAAAAACTAACAAAAACACTAAAACAACTGGAGAGCCAAGCACAATGGCTGCCATGTGCGGCACCATCTTGTTTGTTTATTTATTTATTTATTTATTTATTTTATTTATTTATTTATTTATTTATTTATCTATTAATTATTATTATTATTATTATTATTATTATTTATTTTTTTTTATTTTTTTTTAATCCAGTGAAGAATAAAAAAAATGGAAATAAAGAGATCAATAATAACAGTAAAATTGATATTTAATATTATTGTTTTTAATAATAATTATTATCATCATTATTATAGTTTTGATTTTGAGTTATTTAACTCAATGCTTTTTAATCCAATGATAATTAAAAAATAAATAAATAAAAATACGTAATAAGATACTTTAAAGTCCCATACAGTGCATACTCCATAGCAGGTACTCGCTCCATTCATAGAGAACATTCACACACAGTGCACAGCATGCATACTGCAGAAATAGCAGTGGAAGGGTAGTATGTCGTTCCGAACACAACTGGAGAGATGGAGAAATAGCGAGCGAGAGAAGAGCGTGTCTTTGCTGCTAGCGGGACTGCCGGCTGCAGCTCGTTCATGGAATATTAAAGTGCTGCTGCATCATACACCTTATTATGAGGATTGCCTCATCTGTCACTTAGTCCTCTGAGAGCCACGCTGCTCTGTCACGACTAGTTCTCCTCCATTCACCCCTTTCTCTTAAAAAATGGAGAGCTTGTTTATTAATGGCAGATTATTGTCTGTCCTCACTACAATGACGTCTGAATAAATAGAAATCTCATTAACACGGCCCGTTAGTGTCGGTCCCTTGAGAAATCCTCTTAAGCGAGCTTTGCTTTTGTATCAGGAAAGATAAATATTTGTGAAGATGCTGTTAAATCCAATTTTAGGTGCTGTTTTGTGTTTGCAAATATCTTTGTTGTTTTAAAATGGAGGCCAAGTGGAGTAATAGTTCAATTATCTGTAAATAAAGGCTGATTTGAGTGAATGACGGCGCTGGCCGTGGTGAGCAGGAAAGCCTTTGAAATAGCTTGGAAAATCTCTCCTCTGCCCATTCTCCTGCGTTTTATGAATAGTTTAATGATTTTAACAGCGGTAGATGAGGGTGGCTCTACGTCAGGCTCTGTTATTAATATAGCAGCTAAATGCCACACCGCCGTTTCTGTGAAATAAACCCCAGACCAGAAGGCTGGCAGGTTTTGGAAAACCTTGAGGCTTTGCCTGTGCTGTGTTGACTTTTCAAAGAAGTGTTTCTCTTGGGAAGTCATCTGAAAATGTGTTTTGTCCTCGTGGAAGCTATTGCCTGCTGAAGGTGTTTTGTTCGGACCACAGATACACCTGTCCTGCAGCTCGATCTCAACTAAAATTACTTGCCTATTCAACTGATTTAATATTGGTCATAACTGAGGCAAAACAGCAGGTGTGGATCTAATGTTTATGCTTGTTGTTGTTAAAAAACTGTTTTTTTTTTTTTTTTGTTTTTTTTAAAGGAATAGTTCATCCAAAAATGATCTACATCTTTGATGACCATGCAGAGGGTAAGGCAATTTTCAGCAAATTTTCATGTTTGGGTGAACTATTCCTTTCAGCTACAAATCACACTGTGAAATCTGATTCATTTCATAGAATCAATTCATTCAATTTTGTTAAATAACTTAATGGATTTGTTTATGCATTTCATATCAGTTCCTGTTTCATAATGTCACTCTGACATTCTAAATGTATAGTAAATCTATATTTTTAAATAAAAGTTCATATAATGCTTCAACAAATAACCTTGTAGTTTTAAAGCCGAACCAAACTAAAAGAACAAATGGTTTGTGAATCATCCCTAGAAACAGCATTGTGTTTTATAACTCTTAAAGGGATAGTTCACCCAAAAATGAAAATTGTCATTTACTCACCCTCAAGTATAGTTCCAACCCTGTATGAATTTCTTTGTTCTGCTGAACACACAGGAAGATATTTTGAAGAAAGTTTGTAACCAGGCTGTTTTGGGGCACCATTGACTTCCATAGTAGGAAAAAAAATACTATGGAAGTTAATGGTGCCCCAGAACTGCTCTGTTTCCCACATTCTTCAGAATATCTTCCTTTTGTGTTCAGCAGAACAAAGACATTCAAACAGGTTTGGAACTATTTGAAGGTGAGTAAATGATGACAGAATTTTCATTTTTGAGTGAAATATCCCTTTAAAATCCAGAAAAGCCTTTTTGACTAGTAAGCGGTCAAACTAATGAATGAATGCATGATGGCAATGTGATGAATTAGTCATTGGTTTCCTAAAGCTGCAGCTGAGGACACGGCTTGACCCTCGGCCAGAGAGCCTTTACGTAACATTATGTAACCCGGCCGAGATTCCTCTGATTGACACGGAGTTAACGACAGAACCATTTCCAGCCTGTCAAAATGTCATGCTGCTGTGTGACAGACAGAAAAAAAAACTAGCAGTAAAGTACAGTGCTGATATCATGATAGCCATGTTCATGTACCATTGTACGTATTTACTGTGCAAAGAAGGAAGACATATTTTAAGACTTCAGAATTTAAAAATTAATACCTGAATTAAGTTCCCTTTCTCTTTACAATGAGAAACTGAAAAAGAACTAATGGCACATTTCATGTAATTTTACAGTAAAATACTGTTAAATTAGATTTGGAAGTGAAAAGGAATGTAGTTAGGGGGTGTGCCCGAAACATGAATCCATATTCAGAAAGGCACAGAAAACAAATAGCAATTGCTAATGGATGCCTGTTACAATACAGTACATACAATTCCACTTATCACATAAACAGAGTAATGAGAGATGACTGGCAACGATGGCGAATGATTTACAGATCCTGAGCATCACTGACAATCTAATCTTGTAAAATGTGTGGTAAGTACTGCTGCTCCATAATATAAACGGAGTACTTGCAATCGCGAATCTCGAAAGTGAAAGTGAAACTAAAAAGTGATCGTACATTCAAAAGCAGTTCAATGCCAGGCATAATAGCGGCTCCCTCATGCCCGCAATTTTATATACATTGTAATTACCCAATGATATAACTGCGAGAGAAAGTATTGAAATATATATTTTCCTCCCATCTCGTATTTTTTCCCTTTAGGGATTCCGTCATTTTCTTTCCAAACACAGTATTGGGATGCGGTGGATTGCGGGGGGTATGGGGAGGCGGGATCACGATGCCTATCAGCCATCAGCGATGGACGATGGCATCGTCTATTGGCCCAACCCTAGTGTATATAATGTGCACCTTTTAATATATTAGTGTTTTCATCAGCTTGTGAAAAAGCAACTTTTGAATGATGATTTTGTTTTTCTGTTTTTTTTTGCAGTTGTCCTGTTATATAAAGGTACAAAACAGATTTAAGTATGTCAAAAGTTCAATATAGTTCAATATATTTTAATATAATATAATATAATATATTATAATATCATTATGATTTTGTTTAATGTAATATCATTAAATTATTGTTGTTGTTATTATGGGACTCTGTTTTTATTTTATTCTCTTTTTTATTTAGTTCTGTATTTGATAAAAAATATTAATAAAGCCATTTGCAACATGCTCTTTTATCACATAATATTTTATCTAGGTGCCTCAAATACATTATATAAACATATTAAAAATAAAGATATTCAAAATTTCAATAAACAGATAAAAAAAAAAAAAAAAATCTGTAACGTTAAATCCACTCAATACAGTTGAATATATTTTATAACATTAATAACATTAAATATAAATAACAATAATAATAATAAATATTATTATTGTACATTATGGGAATTATTATTGTTTGTTTTATTATGTATGTATGTATGTATGTATGTATGTATGTATTACAAAAATAACCAAAAATAAATGCATATATTAAATAAAAAATATTTAATAATAAATCAATATTGAATACAAAAATAACAATTTATATACGTTTATAATTATTTAAAATAAATGTTTTTTAGATTATGTAAATTTTGTTAGATGAATAGTTCAATGTGTAAAACCTAAAATGTCTGTACCATATTTTTACAGTAAATTTCTGGCAATCACTGCTATATTATATTTTTTTGCCGTAAATCTCACATGTATATTTTTTTATAGTGCAGATTACACGTGTATCAAATGTGAACTGTTGTTTTGGTCTTTTCCATGACCGTTTCCCTCAACTTTTGAGAATATATTTAAAGTTAAGACATTCTCCGGCTGTAAATACTCCTGTAGTCCTGTCATGTCCGTGGCGTTTCCCTGCGGTGCCAGAGAGCTGACAGGTCTGAGGGTGGCCCAAATGAAAGCAAGTACCCTGATTTACAGCCTGTCCCGCTGTATACAATAAACCTAGACAGAATGCCGTTTGTTTGGCTTTCTCTCCCTTCAAACCAAAGGAAAATATTCTGCATTTTATTTTTAAAAGTCCAGTTTCCCAGGCTCGAGTGATGCTATTTCGGCGGGGTTGAAAGGGCGTCCCCGGTGTCTCGTCCTTGGGTGTTTCTCGGACAGGGTGCTCTTCAGTTGCGGGCGACACGTTTTTACGTGAGACTCTCGAGCCAACGAGGCCCGTTTTTCACCCTGCGGGAACCTCCTACTGTCTGTTAATTAGAGTGTGTAAAGTTTACAGCCTTTGAGAAGCTGTTAAGCGGCGAAGAACGGCGAGTAAAGGCAGCCTGACTGTGAAATTGAATTATGAGCGTGTGTCACTGAACAAAATGGAAAGTGTGCGAGAGGGAGGAGGGAGCGAGAGAGCGAGAGAGAGTGAGAGAGAGGAGGAATCCCTGGAGCCCTGATACTTCCCCTCTCTCGCTCTCGCTCTCTCTCTCTCTCTCTCTCTCTCTCTCTCTCTCTTTCTCTGTGCTGTGTTTTTAGTGAGCGAAGTAGAACGTGTAGCCTCACTAGATGCTGAATAGTGAATGGAATATATACTGCGCCGCTGTGTGTGTCTGTGTGACTATAACATCCCGTCTGTCTGTCCACAGATGCTCCCACAACAAGAATGGGACCACAAAAGAGGCGTCCGAGGATCTCAGGTCAGTGTCTGGATGATTGAAAAAGAGCTGATGAATGTCTGAGAGTGAACCTGAAAGCACCTTTCTGGGTCATATTTCATCCTAAAATCAAAAAAGATTTTTTACTAAAAGAAAATGAAGCCTTATTTAGATTTATGATGGTCTTATTTGCACTGTGATATTATGTTCAAAACAATTAATCTTATTTCTCCCAAAAATCTTTTATTTAAGGAAAATGAAGGCTATTTTAAAGTCATTAAGGTTTAATTTGCATTGTGACATTACTTTCTAAACAATTAAGCATATTTCTCCCAAAATTCACAGAAGAAAATACAGGTACATCTAAAAAAAAAATTAGAATATCATGAAAAAGGTCAATATTTTTTGTCACTCATTTCAGAAAGTGAAACTCGTATATTATATAGATTCATAACACAGAGTGAAATATTTCAAGCCTTTATTTCTTGAAATGTTGATGATTATGGCTTACAGATAATAAAAACCCCAAATTCAGTGTCTCAGAAAATTAGAATATTACATAAGATCAATAAAAAAGGATATTTTAAACAGAAATCAAGGCTTCTGAAAAGTATGTTCATTTCTATGCACTCAATATATGAAAGTTTTGAAATAAGTTACAAGAAAAATTTACTTTCACGATATTCAAATTTTTTGAGATGTACCTGTAATATAAAATTATATTTTACTTAAAGAAAAATAATAATAATAATAATTTTAAATAAATAGTTAAGCCTATTTTATAGTCATTAAGGTGCTTTGTGACATTATTTTACAAACAATTATGCATATTACTACCAAAATTCACAGAAAGCCTCTTACTAAAATAAAATATTAATAAATTGTGTATTCATCATGGTAATATTTGTCAAACTACTTAGTTATGCTTATTGAAGTTTAATAATAATAATAACTTTATATTATAGTTTAAAAAAGAATAACGAGAATCTGATGAAGAATCATTAAAAATAATGCACAAATTCAAGTTTATTTGTATAGCTCTTTTCACGATACAAATAGTTGCAAAGCAGCTTTACAGGAAATTAAGTTTCTACAATATATTTAGTAATAGCTTATCAGTGGTGACTCTGTCAAGGCAGAAATGTACTGTAAAATCAGTTAATGACATAAACAGATGATGAACACTTAACAGCAATGATTATGTTGCAATCAAACTTGCAGCACAATTTGGGAGTTCTAGGTGTTGTTTCAGGGTTGGCATCATCTGAGGTCCTCTGAGGGGTTGGCATCATCTCTTCTCAGGTGTTCGGTCATCTCAGATCTTTTAAAAATTGGTGGTGAAATAATTTTCACTCAGAAATTGCCAGTATATTTCACAAATAATCACAAGGAAATGGTAAGTAATGCATTGAATTAATCGTGAACTTTTGAAGTAGAAAAACTCAAATAGTATTTTATTTTGAAACGCTCCAGTAATCTTTGTTTTTATTCAACTTCAAAAATCATTTACAGTGTAAGAAAATTCAGATGCAAGGAGATTTTCAGATGCAAGGAGATTTTCAGCATTGCATTAATTTGTGCTTAATTGTCAAGAAAATGTCACACTCTAACAAGTCTTAATCGTCCGGAATTGTTCTTTATGCTAAATATAATTTCTGATCTTGTTCTTTTGATTTTGGGGTGAAGTGGCACCTGTGAGTTGTTTGTTTTGTTGCTAGATCTCGGATTAATCATTATGACTACTATGTAAATAAGTCTGTGAGCTGGTGACCTGTGTGTGACCCCCGTGCTTGTAACCGGGATATGAGGTCTTTCAAACATCCTAGTGACATCATCACTTTTGGTGCTCCTTTGAACTCTGGAACTGCAAAATATTAATATGCTTGTGTAATTTAAGGACTTGCATCAAAAACACTCTTTCATGCTAAAAAGTGTTTTCCCACCAAAATGATGTCACTTCCTGGAGGATGATGTTTGTAAAGAACTGCCAGGATAAAAGGTCTGGCTATTGTAAAGTATTATGAATCTGTATTTTGCATCTTGTGAATAAGTAAAAGGTACTATTCTTTAATTTAAGGTGCACTAAGCAATTTTTGAAAAACGCTTTTGACCGCAGTATTGTCCCAAAACACACTTGCAGCCAATCAGCTGTAAGGGGGCGTGTCTTGTAATGATAGCGAGAAGAGAGCGCTCAATTTGAGTGTACAGGATGGATATTAGCAGATCGACTATAGTTAGAGAGAACTGGAAGATAAAAAGAGGAAAATATTGGAGGAACAAAACATTAAAAAGAAGGGGTACGATCAGGCAAGATGTAGGACCCTCGTAAATATCAGAGCAGCTATCCAGCAGTGGAGAGAGAGAGAGCTCAAGGACGCAGAGGTTGCGTTGTTGTTTCTTGATTGGTGAGTAACGCTGATTTTGCATTGTTTCCCACAACTTATCCGTGTTGGCTTTTGTTTGAATATGCTTGTGTGTCATCTTCGCTTCCGCGATCGTCGTTATGCCAGGGTTGTGGGTGGAGATATCAAAATAGGGGTGAGGACCTGTTGGGCTATGGGCATGTTTGTTTTGGTGCTTTCAAATATCAACATCATTTGGCAAAAAATCACCTAGTGCACCTTTAATTTAAAAAAGAAATAAAAGAAAAGAAAAGAAAAAGAACTAGCAAGAAGAAAAGTAGTATTGGAATCGGTGGGGGGAAAAAACTACAAATTGATTACAAGCCAAAATTAGTAGTAATAATAATAATAATATAGTGTACCTGGATGAAAAATAATATTGAAAACAAGAAAAAAACTAGTTAACTATGCTAGTTAACACATTGAACATGATGAACTAACAATGAAGAATAATTCTAAAGCACTCTTAATGTTATTTTCAACCTTTATTAATATATTATTACAATTTAAAAGTTGATTCTGTTAGCATTATTCAATAGACCTGAGTTTACAATGATCAAACTAATGTATTGTCATTGTTAGGTAATCTTAGTTAATGCATCAAGTAATGTCAACTAATGGGATCTTACTATAAAATGTTATTAGTGTTATAAAATATACAGTGTATGTATATATAATGGATAATTTATTACTCAGTAGATTATGATAGCATGACATGACACAGAATGACAGAAGAAATGATAATTCTGTGTTCGAGTTTACTATTTTTTTTTTTTTTATTCAGGAACTCCCCAGCATGTGTGTGTGTGTGCGCGGATATGCTAATGTGTTTGCACGTTTGATCTAGTTCTCCTCACGGCTGGGTGTGAGCAGGGAGTAGCGGTGACGTCTGTAGTGACGTGTTTCCGTTCTCGCTGCTCGTGCGTTTGTCCCTCGGTGCTTCATTCATTCCCAGCAGTCTAACCTCCACCTATTTGCCTGTGACAGAGAGGAAGCTCTTGAGTCCTTTTCTTTCCGTCGGGTAGCTCTGTGCCGTGGCATGGCGGTACGGCAGAAGGATGCCGCTTCCATCCGTAGCGCTAGCAGTGTTTGCGGAAGAGGATTTGTGTGAAAAGCCCACTGGAGGTGAAACTAGACCACTGGAGAGCAATTAAGACTATTGCGACGCTGACAGAGACATACGTTAAAGCGTAATACACGGCTGAACATGACCTTAGAAATCAGCTGTAAGTCAGAGAGTCTCACAATAGAGCTGTCAGAGCGTGCCGGGCCAGTGAAGGCACCTCCCATAATGCACTGGGCCTTGGGAAAAGTGTGAGGCCGTGAGCTGATAGCACGAACAATGCACAGGAGGAAAGAACGCTGTGTGTGTGGAATAGCCGTTCTTAGTGAGCGTCTTGTGTGTGTGTGTGTGTGTGTTTTTATGTATGCAGTTGCTAATGTAAACGCAGTGTTCGGTCCTGTTGGACAGGCAACAGTAACAATAGGTGAAGATATCAAGCTACAAACAGAGGTTTAGCAAATGCACTACTTAATTATAATCATGAATGACTGTCAATGGAGACTGCATAAATTAACTAAAATGGAAACTAAAACTAAAACCAAAAAACTTAACTAAAACATTATTTGAAATAAACTTTAACTGAAAGAAAATATAAAAAAAACTTTTTAATATATATAAAATTATAAAAAATCTGTGTTTGTTTATATATAGATATATATTTTTTATTTTATAGATATACATTTTTTTTTAACTTAATGACAAAAACAATAAAATTACTTAAATTTGAACTAAAATTATAATGAAAATGGAAAATATTAATTTAAAACTCATTCAAAATATTAATAACTATAATAGTGTATCGATGATACTAAAACAACAAATACGAAAAAAATACAATGTTTGTGAAGACATTTAAATTGGAATTATTTCATGTTAATAAAATAATTTACGTTATATTCTATTATATTCTTGTATTTATGTACAGTAGTCTCCTAAAAGCTGAAAACTCTAAAACTGTATAAAAACATCTACTAATATAAATAGTAATAAGAATATAAATAGTAATAAGAATGTAGATTATATTCACATGAACATATAAGTACTAAAAATAACAGAATACAGTCTCATTTTGTGTGTGTATATGTGTGTGTGTGTGTGTGCGTGTGTGTGTGTATATATACATACATATGTATGCATGTATGTATGCATGCATGCATGTATGTATATTCAATATTATTATTATATTCTAACCAAAATTATTAATATTTCATTTATATTATTAGATGTTTATGGGGCTTCTGAAAGCATGAAACTGACTAACTTTAATACGCTTAGTACAGTTTTCTTCAAACTGTTTTCTCCTGTGACAGTACTCGAAACTGACTATAGAAACAGAGTTTGTTAATATTGGCTATAGAGTCTCATGGCAATTCTATCATTGCAATATGTGCACATTTTGTTGCCACCCAGCTTTATATCAAGCCCATGTAAAGCTGCTTTGACACAATTTGCATTGTTAAAAGCGCTATACAAATAATATTGACTTGACTTGACAATGATCAAGCTTGCATAACTAGATGTGTCTGCATTTCAGGAAAATGAATAGTGGGAGGTGTGTGTGTGTGTTCAGTGTCTAAGCCTTCTTGTCAGAAGGATATCCTCCCGCTGAGGATCGATGCTGCTCTTTCTGCTTCACAGCCATATTCAGACACGCATGATGCACAGACATTATTTGTGTGTGTGTGTGAGAGCTAACAGAGTTCGCTCTCTTTTCTAATTACCCAGTTGTTTTATCATTAGTCAATTAGGGGACTTGGTTTTCTCTTGTCTCTGGATCGTATTAGCTGCATGAAAGACTGATTATCACTTCAAAGTTCTCGTTCACCCACCAGCTTTCAAAGTGCAGCCGATGGTGTGCATGATTTCTGCCTGCTTTCCTCTCATTGATCTGTGGAAAGCAGCCATCTCCAGGATCCCGAGGCTGATAAAGGTGTGCAGTAGTGCAAACACGGCTGACGGCTGAACCTGTGACCCTTGACGTGACGCAGAGCCAGTGTGTGCACCTCAGGAGACCCGTCTGTTCCTCGCACCCTTCCCAGGGTGCACTGCGTCTCCCGTGTGGCTGTGTTGTTGGTGTTTGTGTTCAATTACCGTCACTCTCATTAGCATAATAATGCTCTTTTACTTAAACTTTTCTAACTAAAGAACATTCACATTATATTTTGCCCCAAATAAAATCAAGGAAATATAATGTAATATGTATTATATAGTATATTATATAGTACATTATAACCACAAAATTCATATATTTATTATTATTATTATTATTATTATTTAGTCATTTAGCAGACGCTTTTATCCAAAGCGACTTACAAATGAGGAAAACAGAAGCAGTCAATTGTAGAATTAAAACAACTAAAACAGATCCAAAGCTAAAACTTTATAAATACTACCTATACACATTTTAAAAATAAAGAAATTAAATAAAAATGACAAATGCATACAACAAAATTTCAAAACTTAACATTTAAATGAAAAACAAAAAATAAAGCTAAAAACAATTCAAAATATTAAAGAACAAAAGAGTATAATAATGATTCTAACATAACACTGAGCCAAACACCAAAAAACCAACAACTATATGTATATGTACAACCACACACACATACATACACATTTATATATTCAATATATATACATTTCATTTCCCGGTGAGAGCCCGGTGGAGTCGCATGGTATAGTCGATGGTTTTTACACTCTTCGGACTTCACACGACAGCAGCCGCGGTAAACTAAGCTTTTTTTATACTCATCTAACAAAATACTAATTGAATTTAGCTGGACACCCTTTCCTTATTTTTCCACAACAAATGGCCAAACAAGCGCAGACACTGACAAGATACTCGAGACAGAATGAGACCAAAACGCGATATCAGCACGTCTCCACACAGTAAACAAAACAAGCGTTTCCTAGCAAAGACAACTGCGCTAAACACTAATGAGACCACTACATACAGTAACGAGCTGCTTTTAACTTCCACTGATAATGAAATGCTCTCAGAGAGTATTTCTTTACACTGTTTTCTGCTGCACTTGAACACACTTTCCTTATTTTTTCACAACAAACGTAATAATATAATATATATAATAATATATAGTATTAATATAATATAACATAAAATTCCATGCAAAATATAATTTCTTATTCTTTTCACCCCAAATTATTAATATATTTAAATTTTATATATACCTGTTTTTGTATTTCTGAATGCACAAAATAATAAAAAATAGTATTTATACATTATAGTACAATTTTTGTACTCTCTTTAATTAATGCTTTAATTCTCTTTTATTATTAAGCAAATGATTGCAGTAATTATTTACTATACAGTAATAGGGATCTAATAAGAAAAAATTTTAAACTTTGCTAATTCTCGGTTTTTAATTTAATTCAAAGTAAAATGTTCACATGCAATACAGATAAAATCCTATAAATGGTGTGTGTGTGTGTATGTGTGTGTGTGTGTGTATGTGTGCGTGTGTGTTGTTGTTGGTTTTAATAAGAATTAATTGTTTTATGTTTTAAAATAATAAATTACTGTATATTATATACATTTAAAAGACTAAATGGTCATTTAAAATTTAAAATGGTACCATAATGTATAAATACTATAATAGTAATATATACTAATTTTTTGCATGATTATTTTTTTATATTGGGGTGAAATATTTTTTCTGGGGCTTCTGTGCTTTTTAGTTTTCATCCCATTGGTAGCTGTCACGTTACATCACTGCTCATTTGCATAAACAAACTTTTGTCAGTTTTATCCCATCCAGTGGACCCGTTCATCATCAGTAGTCACTGCTGGAAATCTCTAACTCTTTGAAATGAATTGATGGTTACTTTGGCACTGAAAACTCACTGTCAGCTTGAACGTCCCTTCAGAGAAAATATCTGTCTCTGTGTCATAAAAAAAAAACTGTGAGGGAGTGGAAAGGAATTTTTGTTGACCAATTTAGCCCAAACAACTATTTATTGTGTGGGACCTGAGGTAACGCTCTTTGCCCGGCTGTCACTTAGCAACAGGCTATTTTCAATATAAATGCTTCCTGTGGCGTGTGGAGCACCTACAGTATCTGACAGCAGCGGAGCAAGCGTGAGCTGTGGACTTCACTCTCACACACACACACACACACACACACACACCGTTCTAGCAGCCAGACAGACTGGTCTGTGAGTGACACTGGCATCATGAGGAAGAGGCGTGCCACCGCCGGGCCGCTCTGCCCGTATCACAGCCAGCAGGTGGGAGATACGCCTTATTCTTTTCATTGTTGCTAATAATCATCTGTGCACGAGACTAGATTGAATGCACTTTACTGAAATGTTTTTACTGGAGCTTAAAAGCCTGTTGGGGTTTGTGTAGATGCTTGAAATGAATTAGGCAAATATACATTGTGCTTACACGTGTTTCTTTACACATCTGAATTTTTTTTTTTTTTTTTTTTTTTTTGATTAATTTAATATTAATTTTAACTGTTACTCCAATGTGTTAATAGTTTAACATTAAAGTGAAAACTGATTATATAATCTGGAAATTTGTGCCTTGTATTATGTAAAAAAGATAGACTAAGATTAGAAGTTTTTAATCATTATTTTGAATAGGATTTTATTTTTAGATTTTCCATTTTTAGTTTTAGTATTGTGTTTTTGTCTTTTTTTTTTTTTTTTTTTTTTTAATAGGTCTGTATAGTTTTTAGTAAGTTTTAGTTTTTTAGTTTATTTAGTTTTAGTAAATTTAGAATTTAAATTAAACAAAAATAAAACATTGGTAACTAGCTGAAATAAGCTTTTTGTTACTTTTTTAATTTTATTTCTTTACATTTTTATTTTTCATATTAATTTCAGAGTTTTAGTGTTTTTGTAGTGTCTTTGTAATTTTTATTCTTAATTTTTAGTCTTAGTTTAATTAGTTTTAGCTAAAATGAAAATTAAATTTGTTACTTCTCAACTAGCTGAAATGTTTAAAAATAAAATTTTTTTTTAATGGTATTAGTTTTGATTAACGATAATAATGCTGTTCAGATGTCACTCGCGCACGATCCGTTAAGCAAAGCGAACCACAGGTTTGGAAGGATTTCTGTCATACAGTATTTCCTGTGAATCACACCGTGTGTTTTTGTGGAAAAGGAGATTTGTGGTAAGTCAGGGACTCTCAGAGGTGCTGTAAATCACTAGTCCACTTCCAGATTTATCCGTGTCTCGATCACCTTCCCAGCCAACTCACCTGACGCAACGACCAGTGTACGTTACGATTACAAAAATTACATTACGATCACGAAAATTGTTAACTTTTGCACAGAGAAAAAATGGAACGAGATCAAGTATAATATTTAGATTCGAAGCTGGAAGCTCATTGGATTCAGATCATTAGTTTGAGTCAGGAATAAAGACGTCTGCATCCAACATCACCGCAGTCAGACGTCACCGAATTTGTGGGACGCCACAAAATCTCAAGTAACCCACCTAGAAAAACCACCTTTTTTTTCTCAACAGCGCACAGTATTGACATGGTTTGTAGTCTAGATAGAGGGTGAAAATCACTTGGCTCTTGCTCAAGTGTCAAAGAGACGTGACAAACTAATCACTGACTCCTTCAGCCGCTTCAGTATTATGAAGTGAAGGACGGAGCCTTTAAAACACTGCTCTTGCCACAAACAGCCATTAACATTCTTGTGTTGTGAGAAACTCAGGCAGCTCAGTTCATTCACAATTTAGTCCTGCTGTAATTTTTATGATGCCGTTGTGACACGTTGGCCGTTAAAACTGCAGTCAAGGGGCGCAAAGCAATAGCGATATACAATCAGAGCAGCGCTGAAGTGCTATGATGGTTTGTCACGCTTGTTTTGAGTCATTTTGCAAGCTTAACTTGTTCTTCTCATGCAAAAACATGAAAGACTGTAATATCAATACTGGGTTAGTTGTGCATGGAAATCGCACAAGGCTTGCTTTCTTTGTGTACATGTTTATTTCTATTTATGTACACTACTGTTAAAAAAAAATTCTTGTTGTTGCTGAAAGAAATTAGTAGTTTTATTCAGCAAGGATGCATTAAATTGTCCAAAATTGACAGTAAAGACATTTATAATGTTACAAAGGTTTTAGTTTTTTCAAATCAATTCTTTTTTTATAGAACAAATTGCATTATGGTTTCAAAGAAAATATGAAGCAGCATAACTGTTTTAAACATTGATGATGATTTTTCTTGAGCAGTAAATCAGAATATAAGAATGATTTCTGAAGGATCGTGTGACACTGAAGACTGGAGTAATGATGCTGAAAATACAGCTGCGCATCACAGGAATAAATTACTTTTTAAAATATATTACAATAGAAGACAGCTATTTTAAATTGTAATAATATTTTTACTGTGTTTTTAATCAAATAAATGCAAACTTGCGGAGCAGAAGAGACTTCTTTCAAAAACATTTAGAAATCTTTCCAACCCCAAACTTTTAAGCAGTGTGTATATATTTGTTTGTTTTGGCATTATTTGAATGACATTTAAGCATATTACAACCCCAAAATTCTCATTACTGTAATATGTTTTACTGCATTAATAAATATTTAAATATTATTTAATGAATTAGGAGAGTACAAAAAGGCTACTGTGACATGATATATAAATTATATATGACTTCATGTCTTTATTATTAAAATATATAAAATACTATATACAGTATATATAGTAATGTAATTTTTCATTGCAGTAATGAATTTATTTCATTTTTGTTAATTTTTGGAGGAGAAAATATGCTTAATATTCATTAAATTAATGTCACAATGCAAAAATTCTCAATTGTCCTAAAAACAGGCTTTTTATGCAAAATATTTTCTTTTCTTTTGAGTTTGGAATGAGATATGTGTATATATATGTGTGTGTATGTATGTATGTGTGTGTGTGTGTGTGTGTGTGTGTGTGTGTGTGTATATATATATATATATATATATATATATATATATATATATATATATATATATATATATATATATATATATATATACGTGTGTATACTATATACACACACACATATATACTATAAATCGCTTTGGATACAAGCAGCGCATCAGTGTCAGATTGTAGGTTTTGAGCGAATTACAGAAAGCGTTCATTCATGCAGTATTCAGACGGGACGGTCCTGGTGTGGCATGTAAGTCGGTGTAGAGTAAGAGAAACCTCTCATAAAGGGTTCTTCCTCTTTCACGCCTCGCTGCGCCTCTGCATCTGCGGGGTGGCTCCGTGTGATGCCGGCTTATGTGCGTGTTCGTCTGAAGAGCCGAGTGTAGAAACACGTGCCTGCCAATGCAGTGCATCAAAACCCTCGCTTTTGCTTTCATGCACATTTGCATCCCATCGGCCGGCGTGTTTTGAATGCATATGCACGGAGAATAACATGACTCGGCATCTCTCTGTGTCTAGTGTAGATCAATGAGACTCTATTAGAGGACTTTTCCCTCCTGGCTGTCCTGTACCACTGTTCACAAAGGCCCTGATCAACCTGCTCGGATCGATATGGTTTCCAGCAGCAACCCCCGTTTTGTTCCCTGGATGTGTTGTTGATATCACCTATGCACACACACACCACGCGGACACACAGACACAATCGCACTAATCCGAGGACATTAGCTGTGGAGAGAGTCCATTTCAGTCAGGTAATGGGCAGATTTGGCTATCACAGGATGTCGTAAAGGTTGCGCTGAAGAGCGAGATAATGTGTTTTTTTTAAGGCCGGCCTCTCTGGGATCTGTCAGCCACTCTCCAAGCCAAAGTGCTTGAGCAACTTTCCCATAAACACCTCTCTTGTTTTAGTCAGGGAGTAAAACACACAAACACACACGTGCTAAAGTTTAAGAGAGCCCGAGTTTGATTTTACGGCTCATTGTTTGCACAGAACATCCTCTTGTTTGACAAGCTCGCCGGTGACTCATGTCTCTTGATGTTGGTTGCGGCGGACGCTGTTTTGATAACGAATTGAGACGGGAGGAGAGAGAGAGAGGGAAAAATGTAATGAAAGGGAGGAGCTGAAAGACTCCCACGAAAGGAGCGATGTTGTCTCGGTCCACTTAAATTCGCTCTCCGTGCCTTCTATATTTAATCGCCCTTTTTGGCTTCCCGGCAGTCCATGTGTGACCCTTGTAGAAGACCTGAGTAACACAGAGCAGAGGAAGTGTTTCTCAGTCTCTCCACAGCTGGAAGGACAGATTTCTGTCTCCAGACATTTCTCAGAATCTTTCAGGAATATGCACAGGTCACATTTCACCCCACATTTAAAATATACATAACTTTTTAGCCACAGTGTCATGACAATTCAAGCACATTTGATCTTCTAAATGTGACTAAGTACTGTTTTTTGTTTTTATTTATATATATATATATATATATATATATATATATATATATATATATATATATATATATATATATATATATATATATATATATATATATATATATATATATATATATATATATATATATATATATATATATATTACTTATTTATTTTTTAAAATCTTTTGATTTTGGGATAAAATGTGACCTGAACATGCTTTTGCGAGACTACATAAATAACAAATGAATCTGAGAAAGCACTGCTATTTTCCCACAAGGGTCACTAGCAGGCCCCCTGCCGTGGGTCGTGAGGTCGTGACCTGCCACTGCGGGAGGTGAGAGCAGAGATGCTGAGGTCACAGTGCTCTCCTCCTCATCCACATGCAGCTCTCATTAATACTTCACCACGCTCATAACCCCTGACCTGTGCCACTGATGAAGCGATGAGCCAGCCTGTTTCCGACAGTTAAAGCTAAACCCAGCAGCCATTCTTTTTCCAAATATGCACATCGGTGACACTTTCTGTTTACATAGTATTACAACTCGAACGTTTCGCGGAAGCTCTCGACCCGAGCCTCTCTTACACAGATTTTTGGCATCTGACAGTGGCTAGCTCTGAGATATGTAGCGTGACGCTGCGCATACATCCTCCACATGTTCTCGCTGCAGTCTCATGTCAGGATGAAGGATGTCAGAGGAGTCCTGGAAAGGTTTTTTTTTTTTTTTTGGTCACATTCTAACTCCCTGTGTGTTTGAGTTTGTTATTCCAGCCGTGCTCTTACTTTGCCCTGAGCGCAGCAGCTAATTACTGCACCTCACTGAAGGCTTATTTAGTCAGAAGGAGCTTGAGCAACACCGCTGGGATATGAACTCACCCCAATGCCACACGCCAATCTATGTGATGCTTTCTTGTAGCATTCCATCACTTGTTCACCAGTGGATCCTCAGCAGTGAATGGATGCTGTCAGAATGAGTCCAAACAGCTGATAAAAACACCACAAAAATCCACACCACTCCAGTACATTAATCAACGTCTTGTGAAGACAAAAGCTGTGTATTTGTAAAAAACAAATGCATCAAAGAAATTTAACAAAATATAAGTCCATAATCCATAATATTGCTTTCTCCAGTGAAAGTCATCTCATCTGAATCAGGAGAGAAATCTGCACAGATCCAGCACCATTTCCAAGCCAAAACAGTCCAATATAGTTATAAACAAATATGTGGCAGGATTTTGATGTGAGAGACAACAGGAGATGGACTTTTTCACTGGAGTAGTGTTATTATGGATTATGGATTCTATGTATTTTAGCTGGAAGCAATGGTGTGAAGTTAAAAATGTCTTAATGATGGATTTGTTTCTTACAAACACGCAGCTTTTGGCTTCAAGACATTATCTGATGGAGTGGTGTGGATTATTGTGATGTTTTTATCAGCTGATGTTTTTATCAACTCTTATACTGACGGCACCCATTCACTGCCATTGGTGAGCAAGTGATAGAATTACACATTTCTCCAAATCTGATGAAGAAACAAACCCATCTACATCTTGGATGGCCTTAGAGTAAGGACATTATCAACAAATTTTCATTTTTGGTTGAACTATTCCTTTAAATGCACACTAATAGTCTGATTATTGCCAATAACTTTTCGTGGTTATTTATAACATATTATAAAATATAAATTCAAATGCAATGTTTTCTGCTGCTGTTATCATTGACCTGCCTCAAATTCAGAACCTGCTTCAAGTGCACAAAAAAAAGGGGAAAAAAGGCTAAATAATCCCTGAGCTCACTAGAAATATTGTTTTCTGTTCATTCAGTGTTTCCAAACCCATGCATTTGCATAATGCATCCTCTGTCTATAGCACAGACATGTGCGTTTTCATCAGAGTGGACATTAAAGTGTATACAGAAACTGCAATACGCAACACATTTTACCGTGATTATGATTGCTGCATAATCATAATAACATAATCACAAAATTCTGTTTATATAAACTACAAATTAATCTCAGTACTGCTTAAATCGCATTATGAATGTAGTCATTTAAGCATATTTATCTGCAACTGCAATTTTTGTCTGATGCTGTTATGCGTTTTATAGAATGATAAACATAACTAGATGTTTCAGGACTTTAGATATGATTACCGTATGCCAAGCACACCAATTTGGTCTTGATAGACTGCAATCGGTGTTATTTTGCTGTAGCTACAAGCCCAAAATGATCACATAAGTTTAATCATTCAAATCATTCAGATTGGAAATGCAAAAGTACTCATTTGTATTAATTTTCTTTGATGTGACACCAGTAATTATCCTTTTTTAGCATGTACAGAGATTTGAATTATTAGTCTAATCTAGCCTCCGTGATCTGTTTTAATGCAGCTCTATCTAATATTTATTTTATGTTATCCAAGTGAGGGATTTTGCATTATTCAGCAAGGGTAGTTCTTTTGCAGGGGTCTGTGACAGAGAAAATCCAATAGTAATATCAGACCGAGCACTTAATACGTGTGTGTGTGTTTAATACACAAACAGAGAGCAAGTAGAAACCCAAGCTGATGCAACCTCGTTGTCATAGCAACCACTCATCCGTCAGCCTCACGTGCGCCACGCTGTCAATGGCACATGAGCTGACAGAATGAATCAAGGAGTTTCTGTTGGAGGGAAAAAATGTAAACAAACACATGCATCTACTGTCAATATCCTGCATCTCTGTTTCCTGTTTGGGTCATGCATGTCTTGTACAAGGTTTATGAGATTTCACAGAAGATGCTTATGAAGACAGAGCAGATTATCTCCATTCAGGCTGTCTTTTTAATATTTTATTTTATTATAAAAACAATGTCACAGATTTATTGTGAAAAAACAAAAAAACAATGAACAAAAATGAAAAGCCAGTACTTTTATATCTTGTGGTGTTCGCATGCAATGCGCTGAATTTAAAAAAAATATATTATTATTATTATTAGTTTTATTATTATACTTTGTACTTATACTATAGTATTTTTTGTTATTTTTTAATGTATATTAAAGATTCATATATGTAAATATATACATATAATGTTATTTTAAAATGTATATTAAAATAACACGTAAATATTTACATTTTATGTATTTATTTTACTTATTTAATAATTTATTTATTTACATGATTTTTTTTTTTTTTTTTTCTAGACATTAATATGTAAATGTGGTGGTCAAATGTTAATTTAATTGTATCATGAGTATTTCTGAATGAGCCGTTTTTGCAGCTTAGTTTCCAGCAATTGTTTTTGTATATGTACATATCAAACAAGAGAACAAACCGTTGCGATTTTGTTCATGAATATTAATTACGTGACATTCGGTCTGTAGTCCTGACTGATTTACTTAAATGCAGAGGCTTTGTCTTTTGCTACTTTGACCAAGAGAAATGAACCTCAAACTTAAAATAAATATATTTTTGCAATTCCATTTGATGACTTTAGGAGTGCAGAAATGACACACTTTGTAGGCATCTTTGAAAAGGAAGCACGTTCTGTTGGCATCTGAACATGCGCTCCAGCAGATGCTGCCTGTCGTGAAGATGCTCTGAGTTTTGAAGATCTCTCTCTCTCTTTCTCTCTTTCTCGAACAATGAACGTCCGCACGGCCCAATACGAGCAGCCATCCGGCTTAATGCAAGTCAGTTTCTCCTTCCTCCGTTAGTTATTCTCTGTATGTGTCAGTCCTTCATCTGCTTTTGATGTCTCTCTCTCTCTCTTTCTTCATCATGCGTGTGTGTGAGTACTGTATCCTGTGGCCGTTTTTGAGGGCTAGCGAGGAAAGACCGAGTGTGAGACGTGTTATAAATGTGTCCTCTTTCTGTACTTCTCATGACCTCCTTCTCTCTTCCCCTCGAAATCTCTCTCTCTCTCTCTCTCTCTCTCTCTCGTTCTCTGTGTGTCTCTCGTTTCCCCGTGTGTAGCAGTGCGGCGTCACTCTCTGCGTCAGTGTGCCATTACGTCAGCCCTGCATCGCGTCACCGCTGAGGTGCAGATGAGCTAACGTTGCTTTTTCTCTTTCCCCCCTTTGTCTCTTCCCCTCTCGCTACCTGTGCGTTTAACTCTATCTCTGCCTTACGCCCACTTCCTGTCTCTCTCGTCCAGTCTTCGGGCACCAGCGTGACGGTGGACATCGCGGTGATGGGCGAGGCACACGGACTGATCTCAGATCTGCTGGCTGACCCCTCCCTCCCGCCGAACACCTGCAGTACCCTGCGGGCCGTCAGCAACCTGCTCAGCACCCAGGTCACCTTCCAGCCGCTGCACCACCGGCCGCGCCTGAGCCCCCTGCTGGCCTTCAGTGAAGGACACGCCTG
Organism: Barbus barbus; assembly: GCF_936440315.1. NCBI lineage: Eukaryota > Metazoa > Chordata > Actinopteri > Cypriniformes > Cyprinidae > Barbus > Barbus barbus. The sequence continues at coordinate 24,822,516 of NC_136720.1, forward strand.
CTCTGACTCGGAGGAGGTGCCGGAGAAAGGAGAGAGGTTGGCCATCCCGAAGGTAAGGCCACACCCTCTCAGGTAGCAGGATTTGATTGTCAATTGGCCCTTCGCTAAGCCCCGCCTTAAATATATGACTGACCTGTGCAGCTGTTGCAGCCCCGCCCACTTTTTCCATTTCCATTCATTTCGTTCAGTTTTTTTTTTTTAAGTAGCGAGGAATCTGTATTGTGACAAACATTCTATTTTAACAAATGATCATGAAAGAAAAAGATTTAGGTGCGACTTGATTCAATCCGTCAGATTGGTTGTTGCTAAGTCCCGCCTTAATAAATGACTGACCAATCTAATCTTTTTCAGATGTTGTGGCTTCACCCACATTTTTGCATTTCTATTCTTTCTACATTTTAAGTAGCAAAATATTCTTTCTTCCAAATTATGACTTACATATGACTTTAATAAATGAATGACCGTGGGTGGGATTTGGTTCTGGTTAGTTGTTGATTAGATGTTGAGGTGTGAGAGGACATGCCAGAGAAAGGAGAGAGTCTGGATGTCCCGTAGGTAAGGCCACACCCTCTCAGGTAGCAGAATTTGATTGGTAATTAGCCCTTCGTTAAGCCCTGCCTTAACCTGACTGACCTTTGCAGCTGTTGTAGCTCTGCCCACTTTTTTCTATTTCCTTTCAATTCTTTCATAGAGATTTTTTTTTAAGAAGCAACAGATTCTTTCTTCCGTATTGTGGCACACATTAGATTAATGGATTATGTAAAAAGCACTTTTTGCATTTCCAGATTTTTTAAAGCAAATTATTATTTTAAGCAGCAAATGTGGACGGAAATTTGTTCTATGCATCGGTTGTTGGTTGGATGTTGAGATGTGGGCGTGGCACTCACTTGAGCTTGCGTGGTGGAAGTTTAAGCGGACTTAATTATTGGAGAAGCCTGCATATGTGTGTGTCATTTTCACCAGACAATCTGGTTATGACATTTAGAGTAAAAGATATGAGGTCAATTAAACATTTAACATTTACACAGATGAAGTGTTCACAATAAGATCTATAGCATGCATTTTTTAAAATAACATTTAAAAATGACAAGTAACACTTGAATAAATCATGAAATTCTGAAGTAGAAAGACTGAAATAGTGTTTTCTTGCAAAAATACTCCAATAATCTTTATTTACCACTTTGAAAAAAAAAAAAAAAATCAGTATATTAACAGACAAGCTTTTGCACTTTTATAATGGAGTTGCATGGAAGTCTGTGTGTTTGGATATTTGTATATAGAATTCCATTGAGAAATTATCCAAAAGTACAGTGAAACAGTAATCTATGCATTTCTTTAAAGATTAATCACATATAAAATGCTTGAACATGCCACCAGTAACTCCAGCCCATGTATGAATAATATGCAGTCTATTTATGAGTCCATTTACTGAAAGTCATGCCGTTCATACCTATGGGACGTTCTGTAAAGCTTGTCCTGCAGGAGCTTAGCGACGGGTCAATTAGGCTTTCGTTTGTGAAAATGAATGGCTTTTCACCAGTTAGGGTGTTTTTACATTATTTCTTAGCATTGTTGCAGCAATTCATGAATGGCTCGCTTTATCTTGGTGGAACCGGCAAAGACTTGGAGACAAAAGAAAAAGACTCCATTGTGTTTAATGGTTTACTGCCACGGCCAATGCTCTGTATTTTTCATCACGCACACACACACACACTCTCGCGCACACACACACACGTTCCTTCCTCATTCACGCCAGCATGGCAGGTCTCTAATGTAGTGGACAATGACGCACATTCTCACAGAAGCCTTTTAATGTTTCACCAGCACTGCAGTTAAAAATGCATGCCGGCACTTAAAGAGTAGGTGAGGCAAAAGTCACTATCCGTCTCTCCAGCTCTTTTCCCATGCTGCAGTGCTCAGCAAACAACGTTAAGAGATGTTTATTAAAGCCCATTCATTACATCTGGTCCACATGTAGGTCACACTGCACTACGCTCTGATATTGAACAGAATTCAGAGCGCCGGCCTTGTTGTTTTTCCACAGCGTATATAATGTGATATTTTGGCAGTATGAAGAAAAACACGAGTGAGTCTGGTTCTTTAAGCAGCGTTTTATCTGTCAGAGCTACAGCTGTGTCAATATCGGAATAAAAACGGCACGAAACGCAACTGATGGTGACACGATTTTCGTAGAAGGTCAAATAGTTGTGGCCTGTCTGGGTGTCCAGTTTGGCAGCGGCGCAGGAAACGGGGCTTTTTCACATAAATCCCAAATCACTTTTCCTGTATATTTTAACTCTGCAAAGAAAAACACTTTTCCTAAGGTGTTACATTTCTGCAGAGCTGCTGATCGCACACCCATTTCGGTAAACATGCATGTTACCGTAGGTCAGAAACCTTTAACGCATTATACATGCATGAGCTCTCCACCTTAGAAAGTACTATTAAGATTTAAAGGCCGATTCCTCCGGTATTTTCCTACTTTAGGATTTCAAGCGAAAGCATACCTTTGTCGCAGACGTTTAAATGCTAATCTATTCAAGAGCTAATAGGAAAAGAAAGTTGCTGAACTGACCGGTTCACTGCACTCTCAGGCCCTGGACTATTCCCTGCAGGTTTTGTTAGTTTTACTAGGGTGTTGTAGTTAAAAATAATTGTGTATATTGATGTTTTTCAGCCTTTGTAAAGATATTTTATATATATATATAAATTATTATTATTTTTTTTTAATATTCAAAAAATTTGCTTAATTTCAGGAGCAATTTCACATCTCTTGAGGGTTTTTTATACCTGTAATGAGTGGTATTTTGCTGTAAAATGACATGATTAGCGTTGAGAAGACTGTTGCTGTGAGCTGGTGTTGAGGGTGTGATTTCAGCTCCCTGTACGAGGCTCGTTTGTGCAAAAATGCTAAAGTGGTTGCTGGAAAATTTGCACGTACCGTTTTAATGAAAGGTTGTGAGGTTCTGTGGGTAATGTGGCTTTTTATGTCGGTGGCGGGACTGGTATTAGATAATCAATTTAAACTATATATGTTTGTGACATGCATGTAAACAGTGTTGATGCAGATATTTGGCGAATCGTGTGAAGGCTATCAAGGGTCATGATACATCCCAAATTTAAAGGTAAATTAAGGAATTATGTTTTGCATAAAGAAAACAAGGCCTATTTTTCGGAGCAATTATTTACAGTGGTGTGAAAAAGTGTCGACCCCCTTCCTGATTTTTTTTTTTTTTTTTGCATGTTTCTCACTTTTTCACACAGGGCCATGTGGGTTTGGATTTAGTTTTCCCTTCATAAAAAAACCCTTCATTTAAAAACTGCATGTTGTGTTTACTTGTGTTTTCTTTGATTAATATTTAAATTTGTTTGATGATCTGAAACATTAAAGTGTGACAAACATGCAGAAAAATTAAAAATCAGGAAGGGGGCCGACACTTTTTCACACCACCTAATGTATGCATGTATGTATTTATCATTTGTATTTCGTTTTATTTTTAATGGATTTTGATTATTAATTTTAATAATAATAATAGATTCATAATCTTTTAAACCAGTATAAAGGCATCACAAGAAATACTACCAAGATGTTTAATTATTTAATTGCTGAAATAAAATTATATATTTTTGTTTTTGTTTTGCATTCTAGTAAAGACAATACAGTTTTTAAATTGTGATAATTTTGCAATATGCTAAACAATTCGGAAGAGTAAAGGTCCTTAATTTTTTAAGAAAATCATTGCATAATGCACCTTAATAATCCTAAAATAACTTAGTTTTAGACATGTTCTTGGTCATTCTTGGCAATTATTCATTTGAATGTTGATGGACAATTAAGCACATTAATGCAGTAAAAGTAATGAATGTTTTTAAATGAATAATAATCATAACAATAATAAAAAAAAAATTAAAAACCGCACAAAATACTATCAAGATGTATAATTGCTTTATCGTTTACTTTAATATATCTTTTTTTTTTTTTTTGCATACCACTTGAGACCAAACAGGTTTAAAATTGTGATCATTTTGCTACAGTATAAAGAATTTTGGCCTTAGAAAATGATAGCATAATGTACCTTAATAATATGCACCTAAAATAGCTTAATTTTTATTTTTTAATTTGTAGATTCCCTCATATAGGTTAGTTCAGACTGTGATAGGGAACAAAGCTCCCAGCTGTCACAGCGGCTGGAGAAGCTGGTTCGATCGGACAGCGCAGAATCGGACGAGACTCGGCTCACAGACGCCTGAGCGCTGTACGTCTGCAACCCTGACAGTCTGTCTGCGTGAGAGAGAGTCCATGGCAGGAGAGGAGACGCACGTCCCAAGCACCTTCTCAGACATAAGGCCTGCTATATCCACTCAAACGTGTTCCTCCCAACTCCAGCTGACAGCCGCTCCGGCTGAATTAATATCAGACGCAGATGTTTTCATGTTTGTGGCTGTAGATTGTTGCATGAGAATTTTCCTGAGCTAAAAATACACATGCGATTTGTGACTTCTGACCCCGGCGCTCACCGCATCTGTCTGTAACGGGACGGCGCTGGTCTCCCAGAATGCCCAGGGCATGCACTCGGGGCGGTTGGGAGATTAGGGTCGGGGCGAGCGGATGTGCCCTGTGGTTCTCTACGTGAGCCGGAGCCCTGCTCTGCATCTGAAATATTCATGCTGCTGTCAGGAGTTTCTTCCCTGCCCTGACTCTCAGGGTAATGCAGTTCTCAAACTTTTTGTGCAACATTGTGCAATTTTATATAGTCAAAAATATACTTAATTTTGATGCGTATGCTTGACCGTTCTGAAGTTTCCTTGAAATATATTAAATGTGTCATTAAACCAGATGTGTTATTCAGATGACAAACATGCTGAAACTTTCGCAGCAAAATTCTTTCCAAACTATTGTTTCTCCATGATGCTAGTTGACCAGCAAGAGAAAACTGACTGCCAGTTACTTTAGTTTCTGTTCTACTGTAATCTGCATTGCATTACTTTGAATTCAAAGGGATAATCCACACAAAATTAAAAATATTTATAATTTACTGTTATTTTAGCGTAATTGGGATGCTATTATTATTATTATTATTATTATTATTATTATTATTATTATTATTATTACTATTATTGATATTATTTTTATTCTTTAAATTATGTAGATTTAAATTTTTAATATTTTAAATTTAAATTAATTTGTCTATTTGTTTTTTCTTTTTTTTAAGTGTAATGTTTTTAATAGTTTTTATTAGTTTATGTAAGTTTTAGTTATTGCAGTGCATCTTTACTTAAACAATTTTTTTGCCCAATGGACAGATGATGCTGGACTTCGTATTTGTTGGACATTATCTTGATAGAACACTCTACTTCTCGCATAAATGGATCTAATGTGAAAACTGTAAATTCATGGCATTCAGCTTTTAATGTTGTCGTCTTTTCTAAAATCTTTGTAAAAATTATTTTATTATTATTTATTTATCTATTAATATTAATTAATAAATTTTTATTTTTATTATTATTTATTTTATTTATTTATTTGTTTATTTGAAGTCTACCAGGGGGTGGGATGGGTTGGGGTGGGTTCTAAATTTACACAACTGCTTTTTGTTTTGTTCTACTGTTCCCAGAATAAAATTTAATAAACGGTTGTTAACCAAAAAAAAGGTATTTTTTTCATATATTTTACTTCAATTTATTTTACATTCCATTGAAAGGGATAATGAAATTAAAATTGTTGTCATTAACTTAATTCTAGTTCTTTTTAGTATAATTGAGATACTGTTATAGTTTTATGAATATTTTAATTGTTTTTATTTTTATATTTTAGTTGCATTAATTTATATTTTATTTATTTTTAATATTCATTTTTTATTTTTTTTATTTTAATGTTTTAGTTATGCGTTGTGTTTTGTCTTTGTATGTATGTTTGTGTGTGTGTGTGTGTGTGTATATGCGTGTGTCTGTTTTATTTCTATATTTTAATTATATTAATTTATATTTTTTTAATATTTATATTTTATATATACTTTAATACTTAAATTTTTGTTCAAGTTTTAGTTGTTATAGTGTGTATTGTTTTTATTTTAAATACGCCTATATAGGTTTTATTAATTTTATGTAAGTTTCAAACCTCTATACATTTCTTTTGTCTGTGGGTGAGTTAATGACACCAGAATGTTGTTTTTCTGAGTGTCCTGTCCCTTTAAGTGCATTTATGTTGTCTATTTTATAACGCAGACACGTGCCACATTAGCCAAGCTTTTTGATTGGTTCAAAGTTTGTGATGTAAAGAAGAAATGCGACGATGCATTTCTCTGGGGTCTTCCATCTGTTCTGTTCCCATTTTCCCAGATGGGGGAAAGGCTCAGTATTCCCTGACGGACCGCTGTCATCTGCCGCCCTCAGATGTTTGGCTTAACGCTCAGACTCGCTCTCAAAATACGCACACTCGCTAAGATTTACATTTACGTAAAATGCAATCCAATTTAATCTAAACAAGCGCTTTGTTTAACAGCCGCACTGCCAAAAAGTGTTAATTTGGCTCTCGGCTTGTCATACACATGTGTTTTTATTCTGTCTGGGTCAGTGTTAATTGATTATAATTGGTGATGTGACGTTTGACAAGCTTCAAAACTGACCTTAGCGGAGAATTTGTGACTCTTAAGTGTTTTGCTCCACTGTCAACATTGTTTTAGTCTAAACTTGATGTGTGTTCTCCTTAAATAACAGCGTTTGAGGCGGAGTTTGCCTCCAGGGCTTTTGAGACGCATTTCTTCCACGTGGACCACCACCACCTCAGCCACGGGCCTGCCCACCCTCGAACCCGGGCCGGTCAGACGGGACCGCAGTGCCAGCATCAAAGCACCTCATGATGGCCCTTCCAGCAGGTAATAAACACCCCGTTCTTATCCAGAACAATCTGTGTTTACCTTTAGTCACTTAGTTCATCAAACTAACTTAAAAATTAACATGACTTAAAGGAATAGTTCACCCAAAAATGCTAATTTGCTGAAATGCGCTCACCCTCAGGCTATCCAAGATGTAGATGAGTTTATTTCTTCCTCAGATTTGGAGAAATGTAGCATTCCATCACTTGCTCACCAATGGATCCTCTGCAGTGAATGGGTGCCGTCAGAATGAGTCTAAACAGCTGATAAAAGCATCACAATAATCCACACCACTCCAGTCCATCAGTTAATGTTATTTGAAGCCAAAAGCTGTGTGTTTGTAAGAAACAAATCCATCATTAAGGGGTTTTTCACTTCAAACCATGGTTCATACTAAAATATGAGTCCATAATCTATAATATTGCTTTCTTCATTGGAAAAGTTGTCGCATCTGAATCAGGAGCGAAATCTGCTAGGGGTGTAAGAAAATATCGATACACATGAGTATAGCGATATTTTGTTTGGCGATACTGTATCGATTCTCGAAAACGGAATATTGATATTAAAAAAAAATCATCATACAAGATTCATAGCAGTTATTTAGTTTTGAGTTCATATCCCGACCACTAGATATCAGTCTTCATCTCTGAACTTAAACAGTGACAGGAAATACCAGCATCAGGGCACTCCACTAATGTTAGCGTTAATATAGTTCGCTGCCAGTAATGGAGGATGAAAGAATTGTTCCAGCTCTCGTTTCGGTGTACAAAGCTGAAGTGTGGCGCCATTTGGGCTTTTGTGGTAATGTCCGCCCCGGGACCCCATGTTGAAGAGCCTTTGCGCGGGGCAGCTGCAGCAGCTTTCTCTCGTAATTCGGGGGAGTTTTGTGCAGTTGGGGCGGTCTCTGCGATTCCGCGCGGAACATAAATACAAACTGAAAAACCTGTGAAATCCAAGTTGAAAAGTTCTGAGAATGTTTAACATCTGTATTTATTTGATTGTTTTACAATTGTTTGTTTTCTTTAGGAATCCTGCAAGCACTTTATTTTTCATTGATATTAAGCAGATGTCATTTTTTGTTCAGATCAAATGTTATGACATTGCATGTCACAATTGTAAACTTAAACTGTGAACTCTTTAAAGTACAGTCTATAAATATAGCTTTATAAAATACATTTTATACATACATTTAACTAAAGAATCATGCAAGCACTTGAATATTTCCCCCTTTACTCGTACTGCACAAAAAGTGGTTCAATAATGTTGAATGGTATAGGGACTGATTATTGCAAATGCAGCAAATTACCCCTGTATCATGATACGTATCGTATCGCCAGATTCTTGCCAATACACAGCCCTAAAATCTGCACAGATCAAGTGCTGTTTACAAGCCAAAACAGTTCTATATAAATATGTGGATGGATTTGATGTGAGAGACAACAGGAGATGGACTTTTTCACTGGAGGAAGCGTTATGGATTATGGATGCATTTTTTTGGCCAGAAATGACAGTTTGAAGTTAAGACGTCTTGATGGATTTGTTTCTTACAAACACAGAGGTTTTTGTTTCTCAAGATGTTAACTGGTGGACTGGAGTGATGTGGATTACTTGTGATGTTTTTATCAGCTGTTTGGACTCTCATTCTGACGGCACCCATTCACTGAATACGGTGATTTCATCAAGCTTTAATATAAGCTCAAGTTTCTTCATAGTTTTGGTGACCAGCCCAGAATCTTCATTTTTGTTCAGTGTCTTTGGTGTTTTAGTTTTTTTTAGTGCATATATGAAGACAGGTGTCCTAGCAGAGAAATGCTTTACAAACACAAAAGCATCCATTTGCTTCATTATGAAGCATTTTATGTATTGTTTTATGTCAAACGTAACAAACAGCCTTTTTCATGAAATGTTTTGTTTGTATGCTTGTCTAAACTGATTTGATGCTTTGTAATCTAATGCAATGACATTTGCACGTTTGTCCAAATACTTCCCGGCTCGCCGTATGTGACGCATGAAGTGTTTTGAAGCATCAGTACATACTTCCTGAAAATATGAGTCCACGGAGAGTTTCTCAGGATTTATCTGACAGCACTTTTATCCGTTTGCCCTCGTTTAGTTTTGTTTGTCATCATTGTCTCGTACGTTAGTGTTTCGCACAGCTGTTGCAGATCGCTGTCAAGAGCTTGAACTTTCCAGAGCTCCTCCACGCAGTCTCACTCCATCCCAATGTTTGATTCAGATTTTGTGATGTCCATGTTTGGGCATTTCTCCACCTTTTATATCTCTTATTTCAGCTCGAGTTATACAGACCAGCTAAAGTTCAGCCCATTAATACTGATATCCAGATAGCCATCTGCACTGTGTAGACAGAGAGTTTAAAGAGGCTTCCTGGAGACTCGAGAGCCCGGCTTGTGTTTAGATTTGGGCCCTGTCGAAATAAAAGCCCCGGTGAAAAATGGAGGGTCACACGGTTGCCTGCATTACCATGTTGAGGTTTTAAAGTGGTGGGTCTCCTGTGCAGCGTCTTAATGGATATCTGAAGAGTGTTCCCACAGCAGGAGGCCTCTTCGCTCCCTTTTTATTTTAAAGTTGGCAGGAAAATTCAAGTTTAAATCCCTCTCCTAAAATAAGCCACTTGGACTGTTTTTACCCCAGAAAAAGTGCATTGTGAACTTTCTCATTTACAAGTTCGCCTCTTGAGAGGAAAAAGGTTACGCCGTGTTGAGTTGTGTGAAAAGTGAAGTGTCTTCATCGAGGAAACAATGATAAAGATAAATAAACACTGGAGCAGGGTTGTTTTTGTTAACTGAAAATAAAACAAAAAAATAAATTACTTAAACTGAAATACAACTGAAAATGACAAGTTAAGTACTAAAATAACAAACTAAAACGTGATTATATAGAAATAAAAAATAATAATAATTAAATAAAAAAATAACAAAAACATGAAATTACTAATACACACACACACACACACAAAAACACGTGTTTACATAATATATGTATGTGTACTGTGTATATTTATTATGCATATATAAATACACACATACAGTAAATATTTGGAAAATATTAACATGTATTTACATGTATATATTTATGTTCTTTATATTATATATAAATATATTTAACATATAACACATTTTTCATAAATATATACGTGCATGTGTTTGTAGTTATATATACATAATAAATATACACAGTATACACACTTATATTATGTATTTTTCTTTTATTTTGGATGTGATTAATCGCGATTAATCGTTTGACAGCACTAACACACACACACACACACACACACACACACATGCAACTATATAAATATACTAAAATACGACTGCACTGGAGTCTAAACAACAAAACCAGCCTGTCTTTGGCAATAAATCAACATTACCAGGTAAATATCTCATTCATGTGTTTTCTCCTCTTTTGCAGTTTGGTGAACAGTGATTCATGGAACAACTCTATAATGCTCAGCCTTTCCAAGAGCAGGTCCATGTCCGCTTCATACGCTGCCTCCTCCACCACCAACCACATCTATAGCAAGAGCCGAAGAGGTACAGCGCTGTGTGTGTGTGAGTGTGTGTGTGGAGTGAAAGGCGATAAATGGGCTCTGGCAGTGCCAGTGTGATTCCTCTACTCTCCGACAGGTTACCCTTCTTCCAACATCTCACCTCTGGCTTCACCCTGCCACTCCCCTCCAGTCCAGGGCACTCCGCTCACCAGCCCCACCAACAAAAGCCCTTCAGTGGAGCTGCTGGACGCAGAGCTTCCGCCGCCACAGAGCCCCCACAAAGCCTTAACCCACAGTCAGAGCGCCCCCAGCTCCAGCGCCTCTCAATGGGTGCCGCCTCCACTTTGTAGCAGGTAAAACCCCACCATTCTGCTCCACTTCACACATCTGTGCACTGATTTTTGAGGGAAATTCATTAAGTTCAAAACAGAGCTTGAGAGTACTGCAGTTGTATTGGCATCCAAAAGCAGTGTTAAATTATCCAAAAATATTTAATAGTTCTGGGCAACAATTAAATTGCATCACTAATATTTAACAAATGAACATGCAGGTGTTGCGCCCAGAGAACTTTTATTCTGTACTTTTATGCTTTCATATTAATCATCTGCTTCTTATGATTTAAATGGTTGTTTCATATCCATTCTTGCTATAATTTATTGTTTTTTTTTTTTACTATATCTTTCAAAATATTAGCAAACATGCAGGTATAGCATCCACAGAAATCTATAATTTCATATTTGCACATTAATTTAATTTGTTAACACTTTACAATAAGGTTCATTAGTTCACATTAGTTAACTACATGAGTTAACATGAACAATACCTCTACAGCATTTATTAATCTTAGTTAATGTTCATTTCAGCATTTACTAATGCATTACTAAAATCTCAAGTTGTGTTTGTTAACTTTAGTTAATGCACTGTGAACTAACATGAGCAACTATATTTGTATTAACTAACGTTAACAAAGATGAATAAATAGTGTAATAAATGTATTGTTCATTGTTTGTTCATGTTAGTTAATACATTAATGTTAACAAATTACACCTTATTGTAAAGTGTTGCCTTTAATTCTCATACTTTATTCTTTTTCATATCTGTGTTTGTGAAAAACACTTATGACAATATATATAAAATGAATTTTAAAAAATATTCAAAATATTTAATAAACATGCAGGTGTAGCGTCCACAGAACTTAAATCTGTAATTTCATATTTGTTTATTAAGAAGTTAATTCACGTATCAGAACTATTCATTTCCTTGTCTATTTTTGTTAAATTTTGAAATTGATTTCAATATTTCTCCTGCTGCAGGTTTTATATTTAAAATGATATTTAATACACAAACATGCAGGTGTAGCGTCCACATACCTATAATTTCATATGTACATATTAATCATTTGCATATTAATTTCTTTCTCATATCTTCGCATACTTGATATCATATCTGTTTTTAATAACTCTTGCTTTAATTGAATTCAGAACTGTTATTATACTCCAGTCTAGTTATTATATTCCCTTCATTTACCTTTGAAATACTAGCTGTAAAACTACACGGCATGGCAGTTGCACATATTTAGTGAAATTGCTGAGAGAACACACCAAACCAGCTGTAAAGCCCAGCCTTTGATTAAAAAGTTACCCAAACAATATAATCGACCGCTGTTGCATAAGTCATCCTTAATGTACCAGGAAATGTGTGCATTCCTTTTTGAGGAATTTAGCTTGTTTGGATTCCACGCAGGACTACTGAGTAATTTTGAGAGCAGACAGCAAGTTAATATTAATTTTGTGCCTAATTTATCACTCTGGTCGCTGTTTCCAAAGATCTGAGCATATCCTGTGGCCCTGGATGTAGTACAAGAGCGGACTGCAGCTTCAGGCCATTATGTGGTTACTGAACAACCACTGATCATTAACTGTGAAAAATACCCAACATTGTGTCTAAATATTAACAGATTGACGTACACGGTCAGATCTGCCATCCCTCTCTCTCTCTATCAGTTTTACTCACAGTGATCACTAATGTCCTGGCGATGGGACAAGGTCACCTTCCCCTTGGCCCGTAATGAATGCTGGGCACAGAGGAACAGCTTGATTAGGTTCTGTCTGGCCCGCTAATTCAGAGAGCTCAACTAAACAACAGTGACACACACACACACAGCACATATCATCAGGGGTTAGTCACCCAGAGAGGACGCCTTTCAATTTCAATGCAAAATATTAAAATATGCAATCATGAAATGCATACAGTATGCACGCATCAGCCGTTTCCTGGCTTTCCTAACTCATAAAGCATAAAAACATGAAGCGTAATGAGCAGAATCCAGTGCCTGCGATGATGGATAGTGGCTCTTTCTTGTTCTTAAAAAAGCTTTCCTTAAGTCAACATGAAATGGCATTCGCAATGCATTTTTCTGTCATAATGTGGCTTTTTTTCTGAGTGAAAAAGATATTCTGTGAGGAAATAAAATTAGTAGAATGTGAGTTGATTTTAATCATTGGGAATTGATTCAATTCAATTTAAAAAAACTTTAACAAAAAATGAAATATTATTATATTATAGCTATTATATATTATTAATTGTTGTTGTTGTTGTTGTTAAAATGTAACACAAAAGCCTATAAAGGCAAAAAAAACCTTTATTATAAAACGGATAGTTCTGGTCCTTGATTCTGATTGGCTGAGCCGCATTAGAAGCTGTTGTAAATTTTGTTTGCATCTGAGGAACTTTCTGCTTTGTTTTATTTTGTGAAGCCTTGCTACAAATATGAAAACCATTTTATAAAAGCAATAAGCCCCGTGAAGCCGTGGTTTATGCTTCACATCGTGCCTAACAAGCTGTTATAAATGCACTGTAAACCACGGCTTCTTGGGGCTTATTGCTTTAATAAAACATTACATAAATAAGAATGTTAAAATTATTATTAAATTTGATCAAAGATTTATTTGAATAGATTTAGATTAAATCATGACAAATCATGCACTAAGACCAGAAACATGTACTGAAAAAGTAAATTGTTGAAAGAGAAAGAGAGAAAGTCTTGATTTTATCCATTTGGACTTGATTCAGTTGTGAAAATGATGAAATTTGATGAAAGATTTTGGAATTGTAATTTTTCTGTATGATAATTGTGTGTTGTAGCTGTGGAAGACCGTACAGTAAACTGAGACACGGGGACGGATCCATAGACGCAGGAGACCGAACCCAACAGTCAGGTACTGCCGCTGAATTTGCATTTAGATGCATTTCACTTACGATCCATTTTGCTGTTGTGATCTGTGATATTACAGCTGGATCCTAGATTGAATCTGAATTCATGTGTAATTGATGTCTTTACAAGAGGGGCCGAGAGGTGTGATCAAGTTTTTTAATAACCTTGCAGACGAGCTGCTGATAATGTCATCAAACTATGACAGCACCTATGAGACCAACCACAGTGACAGCAGCGACTTTGCACAGAACCAGGAGGACAGAGAGGGTCACAGGAAAGCCTGCGGGACATTCCCGCTGACCACTCTCATCCCACAGGAGGTACAGTAAACACGGGTTTTGCAGGACAAATTGATTTTTTTTATCACTGCACTTTAGTTCAGGCAGGTAGTTTTTTTCTGTTCAGTGTTACAAGGCTACAAGCAGTAAAAATACACCGTATAAAGAGTTGCATAAAATATGCACTATGCAAATATGCATAAAACTGCAATAGCATAGTAAATAAATAAGAGTTAACATGCAATTCTCAGGGTATATCCGATAATGTAAAATAATTGTTCATTAAAATTTTGCATTTTTTTCTTCTTTTTCTTTTTTACATGTTTTAGTACATTGGCCACCCTGCTAGAAATTGCTGTCAACATTGTTTTGTATTATTTTTTTGTTTGTTTGTTTTTTTTATGCATTGTTTTTTTGGTTTTGATTTGGGGTTTTTTTGTCTAAATGCCAAGATAATTAAATGATTATGATTATATAATACATTTTATTTAACAATACAGTGGAATTGGAGTGACAGTGGAAAGTGAATTTTTATTAATTAATTTATTTTATTTAAATATGCATTTGCATTTGCTTTTTATGCATTTGTTTTTATGTCTACATTTTGAGGCCGGGATTATTAAATGTTAATTATTAAATGTAATTTATTAAACAATAAAAGTGCATAGATCACATTTTCTATTTTTTTATTAGATTTGCTATATATTATATTTAATTTTAATTATATTTTTATATATTTTCTTATAGAATTACATGTTGTAGTACATTTCATTGAATAAACAAGTGTAAAAAGATTATTATTTAGATTTAGCAACTTTGTGTACTTTTTATTTGCTAATGTTATTATATCAGCCACACTATTGGATATTATTAGATATCATTATGTTTTGCAATATGTTTTTTTTTTTTACTTTTTATGCATTTGTATGTCTAAATGTTGAAACCTGGATAATTAAATGGCTGAAATTTGACCATTATGATTAAATACATTTTGTTAAATAATAAAAATGATTGTCAGTGTACAGTGCATATTTTCAATTTTTTATTATGTTGTATTTTCATCTCATTTTTCTGGTCAGTTTTAGAGGACCTACAAGCAGTAAAAATACACAGTATAAATATGTTGCATAAAATATGCAATATGCATGCAATTTGCAGAAAATATAATGCACAAAAATACGGCAATAGCTTTGTTACGTGCAATTCTCAGGGTTGTTTGTTCCAGTAAAACTAAACTGTCATCAAATAGTCATCAAAACTAATCACAGAGAATTTGATTCGTTTTCACTGTGGTTTGATGACAGACTCTTTTTGTGTTTTATGCTGTTTTAACTGCTCTCTGTAGTAGTTTCATACATGCCACTTGATTTTGTAGTAATTCCAGTTATGTCTAGTGGGTTTTTTGGTGCAAGATGGCACCGTCTGTGATCTGAAATCATTTCCGCTGCAGGATAAGCCCATCTTGGCCCCGGAGCCGCTGGTGATGGAGGGCCTGGAGCCCCTCATGAGTCAGATCAACAACTGGAACTTCCCCATCTTCAGTCTGGTGGAGAAGACCGACGGCAGATGCGGTTGCATCCTCAGCCAGGTGACACACTGACATCTAGAGGAGACACAGAGTACAGACACACTGATACTAAACACAGTTAAACAAAATCAAACTCATCTCAGATGCATTACTCAATTCTAACAACAACACATGTAAGATTTGACACCAGTGAGGCCAGGATGATTCAATTTGACCATTATGATTAAATAATACATTGTGTTAATCAATTTTTATTTATTTTTTTACTTGAGGCCAAGATGGTTAATGATAATGATTAAATAACACATTTCATTAAACAAAAACACAGAGTGTCAATGCATTGAGCACATTTTAAATTTTTTTAATTATCTGTTTAAAATATTTTTATTATATACATTTTTTATAATTATTATTGAATAAACAAACTTAAAATAACTGTCCAATAATTCATTTGCTAATGTTTTATTACACCAGTTCTTGTTTGTTCGTTTTTTGTTGTTGTTGTTGTTTTTTACTTTTTATGCATTATATGTTTTTATGCTTAAATACATTTTATTAAATAGAAAAAATAAGTGTCTTTTGATAGTGCATGTTTATTCAAATTATTACAATTTATTAAAAATAATTAAAATCATCATATTTTTTTGTCATTTTTATGCATTGTTTTTATGTCTAAATGTTAAGGCCAGGAAGATTAAAAATGATAATGATTAAATAATACATTTTATTAAACAATAAATAAAGTGTTAGTGCATAGAGCACATTTTCTGTTTTTTAATTATATTTGTATTATACTAAATTAGTATTAAAAAAAGTTTAGTAAATATTATTGCATAAACAAGCATAAAATTGTTGTTCATTAGTGCATATTTTCTATTTTGGATTATATTTTTAATCTATTTTATTATATTACATTTTTAGTAAATAATAAAAGACTGTCATTGGGTAGTGTGCATTCTCAATAGTAACATAAAAACATTAATCGTTAAATATGCAAACATGACAAACTCAATGAATATTTGAACTTAAGTATTTGCATGTGTATAAAAACCATATGTCCATTTGAGTAACTGTTTTGTGTAATTTCAGACATGGTTGAGAGGTTTAACCCTTTTGTCTGTGGGTTAGGTGTCTTACCGGTTGTTTGTGGATACGGGACTCTTCGAGACGTTCAAGATTCCGGTGAGGGAGTTCATGAACTATTTCCACGCTCTGCAGAACGGATACAGGGACATCCCATGTGAGTCCTGGTGCTGCAGGAGACATGAGTACAGAAATATGTTAACAATGAAATAGCTGATGATGTACAACAGATGCTGTGTGCAGGCAGCTTCACCTCCAGAGGAGTAAACTGCCCTAAATCATCCCTTCTGCTGTTGTATCTCCCTCTAGTGGTAGTTGACAGTATTAAACCTGGTCTTCCTCTTCAGATCACAACAGGATTCATGCCACAGACGTCCTCCATGCCGTCTGGTACCTCACGACCCAGCCGGTGCCTGGTTTACCCACTCTGACATCACTGAGTGACTCGGGTAAGAATCACACTTCATCACTGTTTGGATACGTTACAACAGAAATCATTTCATGCCTGTAATTCAGAAGTATATTTGATTACTTTTTACGTAGACTAGATAAGTTAATTTATATGTTTATATTTTCTCTGTTTATATATGTAACACCATGGTCCTGTGAGGCATCAGTGTTATTTTAGTATCAATGAGACGCTTTTATAGGTTTTATTCACATTTAAATCACTTTTCATTTATATACTTGTTGTCATTTCAATTTTAGTTTAAGTAATTCTGCATTTTTGTCTTTTTTTGTAGTTTATGTATATATATATATATATATATATATATATATATATATATATATATATATATATATATATATATATATATATATATATATATATATATATATATATATATATATATATATATATATAAACTATATTTTTTGTCATTTTTTATTTCAGCTTTAGTACATCAAGTTACACAAAAGTAATGTTGCATTGCCAACTAGCTGAAATGAAAGCTTTTACTATATATAGATAGATAGATAGATAGATAGATATATATATATATATATATATATATATATATATATATATATATATATATATATATATATATATATATATATATATATATATATATATATATATAGAGAGAGAGAGAGATATATATATATATATATATATATATATATATATATATATATATATATATATATATATAGAGAGAGATATATATATATATATATATATATATAGAGAGAGAGAGATATATATATATATATATATATAGATAGATAGATAGATAGATAGATAGATAGATAGATAGATAGATAGATAGATAGATAGATAGATAGATAGATAGATAGATAGATAGATAGATAGATAGATAGATAGATAGATATAGGGTTATAAAAAATTTAATTTTTTTCCCAGTTTGATATTTTATTGCCAACCAGATTAAATAAAACCAGATAAACCAAACAGATGAAATAAAAAGCTTTTTGTTTTTGTAATTTTTTAGTACTTTTTGTTGAATTACTATTTAAAATGAGTAACAATATATATATTTATGATGAATACCTATTATACAGTGTGAACTAATCTGCAGTTTTCATATGCATATATCAGTGCTCATTTACATATACACTGCAAAAAAATGTATTTATTGAAGGGTTTTTTATAGTTATTTGAAGTAAATAAAGATGTTAGAATACGATTTCAAAAGAAATACCATTTCAGTCTTTCTACTTCAAAATGTAACATTTAATTCAATGTCACTTGCCCTTTTTTTTGTCATTATTTAGTAAAGTAGATCATATGGCAAATTTATTTCAGTATTTAATTGTAAGAGAGATGATTATGAAAACTAAATTATGAGTGTTTTATATAAAAACAATATAGAAACAATAGAATTTAAAAGAACATAGAAAACAATTGCACTCAGAAATTGCTAGTAAATTTTACAAAGAATTGGCAAGTGACACATTAAATTAAATGTGAACTGAAATAGTATTTTCTTGTAAAACATACTCCTTTATTTACAACTTCAAATAAGTTCTGACAGTGTAGGTTCAAACAAACAAAATAAACAACAACAAAAAAGATAATAAAATAAAATGCTGCAACAGTGTTTGAAAGCATATAAAGATTGTTAACCACTCTGTCTGTGTTTAGACTCTGATGGTGGACTCGCTCTTGGCCACACAAGGTACCTGATGTCCAGGACGTATCCTGCAGAGGAGGAGGGTTACGGCTGTCTGTCCAGCCTCATCCCCGCTCTGGAGCTGATGGCGCTCTACGTAGCAGCCGCCATGCATGACTACGACCATCCCGGCAGGACCAACGCGTTCCTGGTGGCCACCAGCGCTCCTCAGGTGACACACCACACCATCATCACAGCCGTTCTGCTTTCAGTTCAGCCCATGCTTTTCTCTTGAGGTGTTTACAAGGAGCACTGATTTCCTCATATTGATTTCCATCATGCTTTCT
>NC_136720.1:24843926-24878926 GCF_936440315.1 Barbus barbus
GCGATGAGTAATAAAACACTGCGTCTATTATTGTGAGGAACACAGAGTGAGGATGACCCAGTTGTGTCAGGACCCCGTCACAGAGCTACAAAGCGTCATATGACCACCCCTGGCCATATTCAGAGCATTTCAAAAGGGACCAGAAATTATATGCTTCAAAGGAGCCTGTTTTCTCCCCTCCCTGTTTCGTTTCTTGAATGATTCATTTCTCCAGCACTTCTGAGTAGCACCTGACAGAACACAGCGCACATACATTACTGCCCTCTGACGACATCGCCGCGTGGTTGCCATGGCAACATGAGACCTTGCCCATTGTTATGCCACTCTCATTATTTATTTCCAGGTACTGCGGAGCATATGTTTTCCGACTATATGAGGTTCTTCCAATCTCTGATGCCTTATTTGTTTCGATACTGTAATTTGAAATAAATAATAAAAAGGCCAGACCTCGCATGGCTGGATGCATTTCCCCCGTCCGTGGGAAGGCTGACCTAGTTTTATAGCAGTCGAATGTCTGTGAAATATGTTTCTCTCCTGAACTGGAAAAATCCAATCAAGAGTGTGAGTCTTCAGCTGTGCTTGAATATACTGAGCATACTGTTCCCTGCCTGGTAATATTGTTAATTGTTTAATGTAATAGATGAGTATAAAATAGCTGCTGCATAAATAGTTTTCTTTGAAGATGTGAATAAAAATGCTTCAAATCAGGCATCGATCAGATTAATCTGCACTATGTAGAGCATTTGTGAATCGAAATGAAATGCATATTTGTAGAATCACTGAATGCTTTTCTTTTCTCAGGATGAATTTTAAAGATGTGAAATGCTACTGATTTAATTTGCTTGCTAATATGAGGAATGCTGTCTGGTGACATCAGATGAAGGACAATATTAGTTTCAGTTGATTTAATTTGGTTCTAGAAGATTTTATTTATAATATGGACACTTGTTTCCGCCATGGGACAAAAATATTAGAATTGCCGCTTTTATCTCACAATTCAGACTTTGTTGGAATTGTGAGGCATAAACTAAAAATTAAAAAAAGCCAGAATTGCAAGATGTAAATTTAGAATTCTGACTTTTGTTCTCACAATTTCAAGTTTACATCTCACAAAAAGTGACGTGTGAGGTTAAAATTTCCCATTTTGATCTCCATCACAATTTGTAGATCAGGACACACTTATTATTTCACATGAATTATTTCACAGTCTTTTATTATTGCCAAATAAATACTGTCTGAACCATCTTAGGAAGACTTTAAAAAAAATGTTTGGCTTTGTTTTTATCTCATTTTTCAATTCAGACTTTGTTTCTTGCAAAAATCTCACAATTATGAGTTTATATCTCGCAATTCTGAATTCTGAAATAGTCAAAATTGTGAGTTTTTTTGTTTGTTTGTTTATCCTGTGGTGGAAACAGGCTTCCATGTTGTGGCAACCAAAAAGGATTTAAAATGTTTTTCCACTTAGTCAATATGAAACAACATTTGTAAACCATTTACTTCTATAATGTGGGCAGAACGTGATTTTTCTTTTAGAAATGGTCCATGGTGAATGAATTTAATCGTAAAAATGAGTGTTCTGCTGCAGAGTTTGCAGCCTAAATGTTAACATCAAGGATGATAACTATAATGTTTTAATAAATAATTAACCATAACAACAAAGAGAAACAATATCGTTGGAATCACTTTCAGAATGAATTCATCCATCTGATGAAGGATTAAAACATTGACGACCAATCAGAATCTGTCCTGCTTTGAAGCGCTTGAGCATTTAAAGCAACAGGTGTCAAAACTGCAGCACGTGATTATAGTAAACATACTCACCGGCCACTTTATTAGGGACACCTGTTCAATTGCTTAGTAACACAAATTGCTAATCAGCCAATCACATGGCAGCAACTCAATGCATTTAGGCATCTAGATGTGGTGAAGATGACTTGCTGAAGTTCAAACCGAGCATCAGAATGGGGAAGAAAGAGGATTTAAGTGACTTTGAACGTGGAATGGTTGTTGGTTGCACGCACAACCATCTCTAGGGTTTACAGAGAATGGTCCGAAAAAGAGAAAATATCCAGTGAGCGGCAGTTGTGTGGACGAAAATGCCTTGTTGATGTCAGAGGAGAATCGGCAGACTGGTTAGAGATGATAGAAAGGCAACAGTAACTCAAATAACCACTCGTTACAACCAAGGTATGCAGAAGACC
Organism: Barbus barbus; assembly: GCF_936440315.1. Taxonomy (NCBI): domain Eukaryota; kingdom Metazoa; phylum Chordata; class Actinopteri; order Cypriniformes; family Cyprinidae; genus Barbus; species Barbus barbus. The sequence continues at coordinate 24,846,131 of NC_136720.1, forward strand.
ATCTCTGAACACACAACACGTCAAACCCTGAAGCAGATGGGCTACAGCAGCAGAAGACCACACCGGGTGCCGCTCCTGTCAGCTAAGAACAGGAAACAGAGGCTATAATTTGCACAGGCTCACCAAAATTGGACAATAGAAGATTGAAAAAACGTTGCCTGGTCTGATGAGTCTCGATTTCTGCTGCGACATTCAGATGGTAGGGTCAGAATTTGGCGTAAAGAACATGAAAGCATGGATCCATCCTGCCTTGTCTCAACGGTTCAGGCTGGTGGTGGTGGTGTAATGGTGTGGGGGATATCTTCTTGGAACACTTAGTTGGGCCCCTTAGTACCAATTGAGCATCGTTTAAACGCCACAGCCTACCTGAGTATTGTTGCTGACCATGTCCATCCCTTTATGACTACAGTCTTCTGATGGCTACTTCCAGCAGGATAATGCACCATGTCACAAAGCTCAAATAATCTCAGATTGGTTTCTTGAACATGACAATGAGTTCACTTTACTCAAATGGCCTCCACAGTCACCAGATCTCAATCCAATAGAGCACCTTTGGGATGTGGTGGAACGGGAGATTCGCATCATGGATGTGCAGCCGACAAATCTGCAGCAACTGCGTGATGCTATCATGTCAATATGGACCAAAATCTCTGAGGAATGTTTCCAACACCTTGTTGAATCTATGCCACGAAGAATTAAGGCAGTTCTGAAGGTAAAAGGGGGTCCAACCCGGTACTAGCAAGATGTACCTAATAAAGTGGCCAGTGAGTGTATATTGTGCATTGGTCTGGATGCTAATTTATAGTTATCACACTTGGTGTGAACAGGACTTTACACGTATGTTTACAAGTGTTTTTTTCTTTTCATTCTGGTGTTTCAGGGTGATGAAGAGTCAAGTCTGGGCCTTCCCATCAGCCCCTTCATGGACCGCTCAGCACCACAGTTAGCCAAACTGCAGGAGTCCTTCATCACACACATCGTGGGGCCTCTCTGCAGCTCATACGATTCAGCTGCTCTCATGCCCGGCCACTGGGTCAACCCTCAGCCCAAAGACGGCGAGGATGCTGAGGAAGAGACGGATGAAGAAGAGGAGGAGGAGGAAGACACACCGGAGGAAGACACCTCCACCAGCTCAGAACTTTCCCGTGAGTTCAGGTTTTTCTCCTCAAACGTTATAGCAGATTAAGTACAAAATCTGGTCCAAATTCCATTGATGATGGAGCAAGAACTCAGTTTTAGATTTTTTCCTCATTTAGACTGAACTGAGTTGATGCTGAAAATGAACACAAAAATGAAACAACAAAATGAAAAGTTTTTTTTTATTTTTATATTTCCATTACAATCTGTAGATCAGGACACACTTACTTGATGTAAATTATGATCACAGACTTTTTTTTTTTTTTGAATATTAAATATTATTTATGTGGATCAGTATGTAATTAAGCAGACATTGCATGTCTGAATTATTTTTTCACTTTCTTATGCAGTGTTTCTCTGCAAAAACAAAAACTAATGACATCACTTAAAGCTGCTAGTCAAATAAGACAAACTATTTGCAATACTAGTAAGTAAATTTATAAGATGTATGTCTTTGCATTTAATTTAGTCAATTACTTTTATTTTTTATTATTTTTTTAATATTATTTATTTGAATCGGAGGTATTTAATCATTAAAAGACACATTGCCATGTCTGTTTTTTTTACTTTTATATGCAGCATATCTCTACAAAAAAGTGATCACTGCTAAGACAAACTATATTTGCAATACTAAATAATATACAGTAGTCAACATTTGAAGTGGATCAAAACCTTTCATCAAAGTTGTCCTAAAACCACAATGCGTTCTTGTCTTAGGACAACTTTGATTAACTTTTTTGATTCACTTCAAATGTTGACTACTATATATAAAATAAATATATAAGATTGTTTTTGCATTTATTCAATTTTTTTATAAATATTAATTACTTTTTATGTGGATCAGTGTGTATTTAAGCAGTAAAGACATAAGATAAAATGTGTTTGGATTCAATTAATTTTTTTAATTATTTTATATATGTGAGTGGGAATGCCCAAATTTTCACATTCATATCTTCAAAATGATATATGACTTGTTGGAATCGGATAACAAATGACTGAGCTACAGCCGTTTGAAGGCAATAGAAGCAGCAGATCTGATTTTGAGAAAAATCGAGTTAAAGATTCCAAAGCAGAATCACCAAGCAACGTTGCATATTTTCCTCCAATTCTTAATAATAATTACTATATTATTAATCACAATATAGCTATTTTTATTTTATCTTTGTTATTAAAAACAAGAACAAAAATGCAAATAAACTATTTAATCAAGAACAGCGAGTGATTGCGTCATTTCTTTTAATGTAACATTGAGACAGATCTATATTAAGACCTACTGTAATGCATGGATCAAATATAATGTTACACATCAGATTTTCCCCCAATTATTAACTAAACGTTCATGTCAGTCATAACAGATTATGATGTGAATCTCGCCAATGCATATTTCGCAATAATGTACTTTATAAGGGAGATCGGACGCTCGTGGAAAGGCATGTCTTATGCATTTATACTTTGCAAATGTCAGTCAGCACAATCGTCATCAGCATGGGTTTGAAAATCATATTTCACTGGTTTGGACTCATGTCATCGAAAATTCAATATGAATATTAACAAAGCTGGAATGCTGCACTTTGCAATAATAGACTTAAAACTTGTGGTGAGAAGCAGTAGCCGTCGTCCAGAAGTGTGCAGAGAAAAAGGTACTCCTCTCAGAAACATACAAATAAAGATCTTTTAGATGTTTAATTATTATTTGGAGCATTGGGATCGCTAGAAGAGAGCTTAATGAACTCATTTTTGTGAAAATTCAAATTCGACCAAAACTGACATTTTTCACTTCTTTTGCCTATAGCTCAAAATTAGCCCGTGTGACTTCCGACTCATTTCGCCAGAACGGGTCACATATATCAAATATTATGTACGTGTCTTTAAATGTGTATTTAAGAAATAAAAACAAATTTCTTGCCTGTTTTTTATTTTTATATGCAACATTTCTCTACAAAAATCAAAATCATCACTTAAAGTTGCTAGTCAAATTTATTTTATGAATATTATATATGTGGATCGTGGAGAAATTAAGGCACATTGCATGTCTGATGTTTTTGTTTTTATGTGCAACGTTTTTCTACAAAACAAAAATTAAAGTCCTCATTAAAGCTGCTAGTGTGAAGAAGCCACTAACACTCTCTCTCATTACTGTGTTTACTGTAGAGAAACCAGCACCTCAGAAACGACGGAAAGTGTTCTGCCAGATCACCCAGCACCTGCTGGAGAACCACGAGATGTGGAAGAAGGTCATCGCTGAAGAGTCCCAAAGCCAGACAGAAGGGGAGGAGTCGACATGCCTCACTAACACCCCTGAGCCAATCCTAGCCATTGATGAGGAGGAGGAGGAGCCAGGGAGCAAGGAGGAGCCTGCAGACGACCAGGAGGAGGAGACAACCGAGGAGGAGGAGGAGAGTCCTGTACCTGACGAGACACATGAAACAGAGGAAACGGATGGCGAGACTGTAGAGGAAGCAGACGAGACTGCGAAGACTGTAGAAGATGACACGGAGCTAATGGGAAAACGAGAGGAAGACGAGAGAGGATCCGGAATGAATGACTAAATCGTTTCATCGGCAAGCGAGACTTCTAAGAAACGGTTGCCAGCACATCACTTAGACACAACACTGTAGATGCTTGGGGAACATGTGCCTAAAGGAAACAGGGTGGGACGGGGGGGGTTCGGGATGAAGGGTTTGACTAACAATGAGCAGGCGGTGAACTTTTGAGGTTTGCTGCCAAAATTGGCCAGGACAAGGAGTTCTCCAGGGGGTTTCCTATATTTTCTAGACTTCCATTTTGGGTAACCCCCAAAACTACGACAGGGGGTCCCTATGACCTGAAGTTTGGCAAGCTCAACAAGCATTTCTGAGGAGCTCAGTGTCAAAGTCGGGAAACGAGAAACCAATCCACCGTGACTCTCGCCGGTTGGCCTATCCCATCGTCGGCAGCGGACAAAAGCAAACGCTCCAGAAACTGCATGCGTTTGTGAAAAGATACGCTATGTCTGTCCTGCCATTGCTCTTTCTTTTTCCTTTCCAGAGCATCACTACAGCAAATGCTTGCTCCACTGTCTCATTTCCGAAAGCGTCGAGCCGAATGCTTGTCATTCCCTTCCCTCACCTTTTTCCCTCGGCATTCCACGAACTGAGATTTTGCGTTTCTCAGGATCAGACTGTTTTCGGATAACTGTACAAGGAGTCATTGGTTTTTAAAGACTTTCTTGCAGCTTTCTAATCTTTTGGATCTTGATTTGTGGACAAAGGGAATCTTTAGTTGTTTTTTAAAACTGTAACTTCTTCAAAACGCCAATGGCCTTTTAGCCCAATCGATGTTTTACCAGGTGATTTGATAATGTATATATATATATATATATATATATATATATATATATACACACAGACACAAATGCATATGGCGTGCAATAGTACATCGCTTCATCCCTAGTCATCAAATATTGTACTGTCCGAAACTACAGACTAGATTCATTGAAACTGATTCTCCCTCCTTCTGTTCTTGCATTTTAGCTAAGTTTGAGAGCCAAGTGAACTGCTCTAGCAAGCTTGGCTGATCAAAGGCGCAAACTGAGACGATGGGAAGACCTCAGGCTCCCGCATTCCCCCGCAGTCGCATGTTTTCCCTCTGAACAAGGCTGTGGTTATGCTTCACAGTCGTCTCACGCAGCTGCCGCTGTGGTCATGCAAGCATGCTTGTGAGCGACTGCGAGCTCCTCAGCCCAAGGGATGAAACGGCGAATGCCGTCCCTCTCACATGAGAGCATGTGCCGCACATGAGATACGCACACCGGTCAACACGGCTGTCCGCGCTCACCTTTGATGTGCTGAAAGAGGCAGATTTCTCGCGACGGCGAGATGAAACACTTCTGCGGGCTTAATCACCTTGGGTCTAGTCGGACGCCTTCAGTCACTTTGAAGGAGAGCCAATTAAAAACGCCTAGGCAGGACGTGCTGGTCACATGCTCATCTTTGAAACGTCCCCTTCGATCTCAATGCAGTTGAAGCCTTAATATTACCAGGCAATGTGGTGCAATGTAGTCCGGCTAATTATTTAAGCAATACCGACCCTATGTGTACAGCAGATTGGTAGCGTTTCCAGTTGCACTTTCTTTTGGTTGCTGTGTAGATCTCACACAGCTCAAGTGTGCGTGTGCCAAATATGACTTCAAATCCATTCTCCCCAAAGTACGAAACCCCATCAGGAGCGTGTAAAGGCCGTGTGTGCTAGCGATGCAGTATGAGTGCTTTTTATTTGTACATGGCCCCAATTTTAGAGGGTATATTATATTTCTGCATTAGGCCGTAGATTTGTAACCCCAGGCCGGAGATATTAACCCTTTGGTGCATGAGTTATTAAATCACAAATTAAAATAGTCTTAATGTTTTTATTACCTTTTTTTAAAAGAAGAAATATATTAATTCCCTGTCTAATAATGCATTTTAGGGCGTTACTGTCCACTGCAATAAAAGGTAGTAGTAGGTATGTGGTGCATCACTTTTGTTTGCCATTTTGAATTTAGGTTGCCATAAGCATATAAAAAGGATTATTGCAACGAATTGTTGATAAGAGTCAAAAGTTATCAACTTAAAAATGGCTTTTAAAGATCTGTCCACTGTAGTGAACATCATGCATCAAAGTGTTAAATTATAGTTGTCTTTAATGTGTATTTCCCAAAACAAAATTAACTTAAAGGGGTCATCGGATGCAATGAAAATTCTATAACATACTTTGGTTAACAATTCTCAATGGTAGTGTACAAAAACACCTTTTTAAACCTGTCAAAATCAGCTCTGTTTTCAGCACGCTGATCTAGTCCATGTTTCTTTAAATCCTAGTGAGCTCTGCTGACTCCACCCCTCTCATCCGTGAAGTGACGAGCAGACCATAGATAGGTGTAGATTCAACCACTCGTTGATGCATCAGCCATCTCGTATTCACCATAATAATCAATGAATATTCAAAGATATACAAGCGTATAACTTGCTGTTGTAGACGTGCACAGTCAATGCGCTCAAGGATTCGCAGACCGTTCCAAAAATGGCGGATGGTTTGCGTATAGTGGCCCATAGAAACAGTCGATAATGAAGCACCTAGATATATATATATATATATATATATATATATATATATATATATATATATATATATATATATATATATATATATATATATATATATATATATATATCTATGGAGCATACTAAACTTCCGCTGCGAAACTGGTTAATTAGCACATTATTAGGAAAGGCAATTTGCAAAGATTCATAACCCTTATGCTCACTTCTTCTGTAGATAAAGCTGGATCACGAATGATTTGGGCGAACATAGACGCATTTATGTAGATCGGGGATCGGCGCATTCACTTCAAAGCAAAAGTAAAGTTAATCCTCTGCGTCTTCAGCGGCTCAGATGTCGGGAGTAAATGACGACTGCTATATTCATTATTACATCCAACAACTAAACACTTCAATCGCTTAATCGGAGACATCTTGTCTTCCCCTGCACCGGAGCTGACACAATGGCAGACAGCTCTCTCAGCTCACTCAGGGCGGGTCTAAGGTAAGACGGCCTTGTCAATCAACTATCGTGGGAGGGGCCTGTACAGAACTACGTCATTCTGACAGGAACCTCAGAACAGTCTGATTTGAAAAAGGGGATTTTAAAATGGGGTTTTTCAAAAAAAAATTGTATCATTATAGGATGGATGTGTACACACACTTCCAACACACATTTATGTTCAAACAACTTGAAAAGTGAATTTTGCATCCGGTGACCCCTTTAATTATAGCCGACAATAAAATCCTAAGCATATTGTTAAATCCCCCTGAATAAACATCATACCCAGACCAGATATATTAACCGTTTGGTGCATTATTTACTAAAATCACAAATAAAATAGTTTGTGTTTTATTTCCCAAAACAAAATTAACTTATCATAACCTAAAATCAAATCCTGAGGAATAAAATCCTCTTAAATACATCACAAAATCAACCTGAAGTTACCCAGACCCTTTGCTGCATGAATGACTAAAATCACAAATAAAAATACTTTTATCATCTTTTTAAAACAAAAATACTACATTAATTCCCTTTTCCCTCAATATAACACATTTTGATAGTGTTACTGTCCAATGCAATAAGAAGATAGTACACTGTAAAAAAAAAAAAAAAAAAAAGAAAAGTTGAGTGAACTTAAAATTTTAAAGCAACCAGCTTCAGCAGATTTTTTTAGTTCTCAACTTATTTTTGTAGGAGATTCTCAACTTTTTGTTGTATAAACCTAAAACAACAAGCTGAGAAAACTCAATCTGCTGAAGCTGGTTGCCTTCTTTTTTTTTTTTTTTTTTTTTTTTTTTTTTTACAGTGTAGTTGCTACTTGTGTTGGTGCATCACTTTTGCTTGCCATTTTATGTTGCCATAATAAAACATATAATATAAAAGGATTGTTGCAATGAATTATGGATAAGGGTCAAAGGTTATCACCTTAAAATGGCTTTTAAAGATCTGCATCAAACTGTTAAATTATACAGTGTTTTTTTCAATGTATATTTCCCAAAACAAAATTAACTAATCAAAACCTACAATTAAATCCCATGGAATAAAATCACCCTAAATACATTATCAAATCAATATACCCCAGTATAATATAACCCAATATAACCCTTTGGTGTATGAATGACTAAAATCACAAAGGAAAATAGTCTTTTTATTTCCTTTTTTTTTTATAAATGTTTTAAATAAAATGCCTCTAAATACATTATTTCACTAAGAAATATGTGACATTATGGAAGAATTTATTATGCAATTTAGCTCCGCCCCTTTCATCTTACTGTTGCCCAGATTACTTTCACTCTGTTTGGGAAATTTATGTCATTACTAGTGATTAGCATAAGAGCAGTGGGGACACGTGGCGACGTGGATTGGGAATTACCTTACTGCGAGTCTTTGATGATCAAAAGGTCATCGATATTGATGTCTTCAAACCCAGAATCATCAAAAACGCCCAGATTTGCTTCCACCCAGACAGTATTCAGAGAGACTTGAGAAAAACTGTGGAATTGGCCAGCGAATCCTACACGTTTGATGCGCTCGTGCGTGTGCTGCATGATTGCGTGTGTGTTGGCATGGCAGCATACGTCCCTGTCCTCCACCGTGCCTACCATCGGTTGGCTTTCAGCTCTGCGTTCGGTGGCTCTGATTCCAGATTCTCCAGTCTTGAGAAAACCGGTTTGGATATTTTCACTAAATTCATATTTTTTACACACAGCAGATGCCCTTAGGAGTGAAATAAATTACATTCTGTAAGTTTCAGCTCAAATACCTGTGCAGATGTTCCAGAAATGCATGATGACCTGATAGATTGAAGTTTTAGTCTGATAAGCTTGGTTCATCCTTCTAGATCTGTTTGATTGACAGCAGGCGGTTTGACTAGCATGTCAGGTTCACCGGATGTCGACACTAGAGACATAAAGAGGTTACACGTCACATGAGAAGCTGATCTTTTTAGATTTTTCCTTTGTATTTCCTGTTCACCGCTCGTTCCTTCATCTTCAGCTGTACACGTCTGATAACCGTGTCCACGCGTTTCGTTCACCTCGAGAACCAAACAAGCTTTACACCTCTCTGAGAAAGAGAAATGAGACTTGTACTTTTTTATATATAGTCGGCACTTCACTGACAAAATAATTATTTTTCTTCTCACTTGTATCTTGCACTTAACACATGTAGCAATACCTATAGAAAGGGGAACTGTGTAAATCACCAGTATTCATAAAGTGAAATATTCATTTTATCGCTGATTGTTGTTCCATTTTGTACAAAACAATATTGTGTACAGGTTAAAAATGAAACGAAACAAAAACAAAGCCAAAAAAAAGGGACGAAAAGATGAAGACAACAACAGAAGTCTTTTAGATAAACATTATTTATTTTTACTGTTTTGTAATTTAGACACTATACTGTAGCTCCTCTATTGCCAGACTTACTGGAAGTGCCTCTTGGTATAATGTAACATACAGAAAATATATATTGAGATTATTAGAACCTGTCACAAGCTGAACATTGTGGATGTTGTAATGTGAATACAGTTTAATAATACGAGTGAAATACTGTGGTATGGAATGTCTCTGTGTTCTTAATTATTTCTTTCTTGCTTCATTGATTTTCACCCCTCATTCAAGACGAAATAATCTGAAGGTTTTCAACTAAACAAGCTCAAGACAAAGGGTAAAATGTCAAATATTCTTAAGTATTTGTCTTGAAAATGGCTCCTGTCACAATCAAAGTCAAGGTAAGATCTCACATGCGTTATGCCAGGTCAAATTGCTCTGATATTAAAGGAATAGTTCACCCAAAAATTTGTGTTTTCTGAAAATATACTCAACCTTCAGGCCATCCAAGATGTAGATGAGTTTGTTTCTTCATCAGATTTGGAGGAATGTCGCATTCCATCACTTGTTCACCAATGAATCCTCAGCAGTGAATGGGTGCCGTCAGAATGAGAGTCCAAACAGCTGATAAAACATCACAAGTAATACATACCACTCAAGTCCAGCAATTAACATCTTGTGAAGTGAAAAGCTGCATGTTTGTAAGAAACAAAACCATCAAGACGTTTTCATGTCAAACCTTTGCTTCTGTCCATAATCAATAATAATACTTCCTCCACTGATAAATACGGTGGCCGAGAGAGCTCAATGCGCTGCAACTTCAGAAAACACATGCAAATAGAAAAAGCACCAGCAAATCAAGAAAACAACTTCATCAATTTGACAGCAGGTGCTGCAAATGCTCACAACACAGATTAAGAATTTTATTTGCAGGGCGTTTCTTTATTTGGTTGGGTTGTGAGCATTTGCAGCACCTGCTGTCAAATTGATGAAGTTGTTTTCTTGATTTGCTGGTGCTTTTTCTATTTGCAGTGCGCTGAGGCACCGTAGAAAAAGACCATTCCCTGTTGTCTCTTGCATCAAAATGCATTTGTTTAGATCTGTTTTAGACTGTTTTCATTCGTAAACGGTGGTTGTTCTGTGCATATTTCTCTCCTGATTCAGATGAGATGATTTTTTCACTTGAGAAAGCAATGTTATCAATACTCATGTTTTAGCTGGAAGTAATTGTTTGAAGTTAAAAATGCCTTGATGTTAATTGATGGTCTGGAGTGGTGTGGATTTTTGTGATGTTTTTTTTCAGCTCTTTGGACTCTCATTCTGACGGCACCCATTCACTACAAAGGATCCACTGGTGAGCAAGTGATGGAATGCTTAATTTCTCCAAATCTGTTCTGCAAAAAAAAAAATGCACTCAACTTCACCAAGCTCATTTAAATCACTTTATGTTCAGTACTTAGCTTCAGCATTGATCTATGTTTAGGGTGCTTGCCAACCTGATATTGAAGCATTTCAATGAAGAACAGAGTTCGAAGAATTAGTTGGTGTTCGGCATGAAGTATTATGGCTGTTTGGCACATTGTTTGCTTGTTCTCAAAGAACGTAGAGAAAGGACACTTATATAAGTGGATTATGAACAGGGCTTTAGCGACGTGTTGCTTTAAACTCATTAGTGGTGGATTTGTCTTAAACCATAGACTGTTTTTTTTTTTTTTTTTTTTTTATGCTGACAGCTACCATGTTCTGAATCAGTCTCTAAACGTCAGTTTTTTATACATACAATGAGATTAGCCGTGTCCCTGGCTAGTGGCTACCATGCATTTCCTAAAGTGTGTAATTCATACTCGCACATCTCACTGAATTATACAGAAGAAAAGGACATGGCAACCTTTAAATGCAGCTCACCCCAGATGTCTTCAGGAATCAAAGGTTTTCACCTAATCTTGTCACTGCTTTATTCTCTGGACACTACAGAGTTTGCAGAGTGATGTATAGAAAGGCTATTGTAAAGTGGGTAATTGTTGTGGTAATTGGATCCTTTCACTACTAAAGAAAGTTTGCAAGGCCAAAGGGTTTGATTCCCAGGGGATGCAGGAACTAATAGAAGTAATTTCGGATAAAAGCGCCTGCTATATGCATACATGTCAATTCTATTCATCTTAACCACTTACTAAGTCCCACATGTGTATAGTGGGATTCAAAACTCTAATTTAGTACCAAATTTTCAAAGAAACCTCGTTCAGAGAATAGTGCACAGTACAAGCAGCAAAAAGTGGAAAATCACAACTCAACATCGCACTGCTTTTCAGAGATGACCGTAACTTCAAAGGATTTAAAACCAGAGATGGCCTTTTTCTTGCCCAATAGGTATGTAGCTTTATTTTATAACACTTGTTCATAACAATGAGTCAAAACAACTAATTAGGCAACTAGATATTCGTTAGTGATATCTCTGAAGTGTATGATTGTGAAAGCATATTCATCCGCGGTCAGAAGTCCGAAACTGAATTACCAAAATAATGTTCCTCTGCGAGTAACCTTCATGTCTTGACCGTTAGAGGGCCAAATGTTCCGTATTGTGAGGGAAACTGACCACGTAATATCTTTGCGATATTCTTTTATTTATAACTTTTATTTTTTTACTTACTAAATGTTACCTTAGGCACATTTTCTGCACTGATTGTGAGTCCAGAATAACCAGATGACTTGTGTCTCGCTCACATGACATGAGGCCAGCGCTAAGTTCTGGCTTTTGTGTCATTCCTTTAACTTCTCCTGATCCAGATTTAAGCTGTTCTCATCCTCTGATCCTAACCTGAGTGTCTGGAAGGTTAATTGCAGTGGGAACTGAGCTGACTGTGTGCTGGTCAGGAGCGTCGCTCACATCCTCTGAAGAAGTCTTAAGCACTTTCACTAATTGGAGCACCTGCTTAATCCACCTCCAGATCCAGATCCAGATCAATGAAGGAGTCGCTTCTTCTGTTGGAGTGTGTAGCTGTGACCGTGTGCATCACTGATTGACCAAAACTGCATGACCCCTCATGACCTCAGTGTCAGCCTTTCATAAGAAACCGAAACTGTAAGAAAACTGTAAAAAACTGGTTTAACACATCCTGGGAAAGTTTGGTTTATTACAAAAAGTTTGGTTTATTTTTTTTTTTTCACACTCTCTGTTCGAAGAAAGGCACACTACCCTTAAGTACTGTTAAAAATTATATTAATACTTTGAATTAGCTTTTATTTTTATTTATTTTCAGCTTTCAAGTTAATTTTATGTGCTTTGTCATTTTCATTATTTATTTAAATATACTACTATATTTCCAGTTGAGTCCTTTGCACAATCTGGTTCTGCTTTAGCCTAGATTTAAACTGCTGATTTTGTCTGGCCAGAGGAGAATGACACTATTTCGACAAACTATTTCCCCGTCTAAATACTGTAAAGCTGATATAAAGCCACCCAGCTTTATATAAAGCCGATGTAAAGCTGCTTTGACACAATTTGCGTTGTTAAAAGCGCTATACAAATAATATTGACTTGACTTGACTTATATGGATGGCCATAGCGTGATTCATCAATGTTCTTCTTGAAGTGGAGGTAAGATGTTCAAAATGATTGCATCAGATTTTTCATACATTAAATTATCTGGAGATAATATTGAGCTGTTTTAAATTGGTGTTAATAATGCCGATTATTTAAGCTTTCCAGACACGAGTAACATTCACTAGGAAGTCATGTTTCCTTCCCATTCACCTTCAGCAATCCCTCAGCCATTTCTGTGAACGTGAATGTCAAACGCAATCGTTTCTGACAGATATGTCATGCATGGATTACTCGGCAGCAGCTAACTTAATTGCCATTAGTTGAAGATCCAGAATCTGAATTCAGACTTGAATAACATGATCTGAACTTCAGTTACAGGAAGCAAAGCATTTAGCAAACCAAAGACTTTGTATAGACAAGTGATGAATTTATATAAGTGATCAAGATCATGGAGGGAAAGCTGTTTGTAGTCAAGTGGTTGTTTTGAAGCTCATGAGACTGGAAGAGGTTTCAGAGAGGATTCTCCAAAGCCGTAGGCCTCCATTACTCCATCGTCAGGCAGATTTACAAATGAAACGCACAAATTCAGCAGCGTTGCATTCTCCCTAGGAGCGCTCGTCCTACATAATCAGACTCTTCAAACCGTTGGCTATAAACGTCTTGCTAAACCGTGGATATAGATAAAAAAGTAAAGGTTCTTCAGTGGTTCTTTGCTGCATCATAGGTCAGTTTTTTTCTGTATGTTTCTGTAAAACTTGTTTTATTATATCAGCGGAATGATTATGTGGGTTCTTTAAGATCCGTATAAATTTGCACATATCATACCTGTACATACATAATTGTCTATATTATATATTGTGTTTTTGCTGTTTTGTGCATTGTCTATTCTTTTTATTATCTGTGCCCCGTCCTGTCATTCTGTTGCACTGTGGAGCTTCTGTCACTATAATAAATTCCTCGTATGGCAATAAAGCTCATTCTCATAAATGAAGGTTCTAACTTTTATTTTTAAGAGTGATGTGGGTTTACAGATGTGGACAAACTTTTTATTTTAGTGATTTAGCTCAAACATACTTGTCCTTTTAAGAAGTGTAATTTTTTAAGTATTTCGCCATTATATTGAATCAAAGATTTGGTAATAATATAGCATAATGAGATATTTACAAGCAATTTAGGGCGAATGAATATTGAGCGAGTGAATATTAATCATAATATATGACATGCAAAAAATTGTCATCGACCTCTTTTCTTTAAAAATGTTTAAATTGTGTTTTGAGATCATTTATGTAACTCTCATTCAAAACACACAGGGCTTCCATATAGACTTGCATTAGGAAAAAAAGCAAAGCTTGTTTTAATATAGCAACAGTTGCTACGCTAGGATTGGTCAATACTGTCTTAAGGCGGGGTTTAGCGAAGGGTCAGCAGAGGATCCCATTCTGCAATACTTCACTTACTCATGAGTCCATTTCTCAATGGCAGATTAGCAGTATATATCATGCACTCAGTTGACCGCAGCTCTTACACAAGCCGACGCGTTCACCTTGAAACAAACTGTAGGTTTTCCAATCTCTCGTCTGGGGGAGTGAGAAGGGCTTGTGCTGATTACAAATGAGTCACGGAACTGGAACGCTAGTCCCTCTATGTCGAGGTCATTAGGAGCGTAAGTGATGCATAAAGCAGCCTCCTGAGCACGTACTGCAGGTGACACGAGGAGTGGGGACTTCCTGAAAATACACATTAATCACAGATTATTTTCAGTTCCCGACAGAGCCATTTCTGGCCTTTCATCAGTACTGATACTGTACTTTCTTAAGGATGTATTCACACCTGTCTTGTTTGGTTCGATTGAATCAAACTCAAGTTCGTTTCCCTCCTTGGTGCGGATCTTTTGGGCAGGTGTGAGTACAGCAATCCAACTCGGGTGTGCACCAAACAACCGTACCAATACTCAGCTGAAGAGGTGGTCTCAGTCCACTTCCACACAAACTCTGGTACGGTTGAATGGATGAACCAATGAATTTATGAGCTTAAGCACATAAGTGGTTTTGTTTACAGTTTCTGGTTCACTTGCAAAAAGGGCAGTGTGAAAGTGAACTGCACCAAACAAGCAAAAAAATAATCAACATTGTATTTGGTCCGGACCAAAGTAAGTGAACTAGCAGACTTTCCTGGTGTGAATACACCCTAAATACTTTTTTGGATATAAATGGATGCAGTATAGAGTCGTTCACAAGCTGCATGCTCAAAAGCTGCTTCGTCATTGACAAACTGTAGAAGATGTTTGCGAGTTTTGTTTGCTATGGATTAGTAAATATCCACTTCATTTAGGCATTTTTTGTTTTCTGTCTCATAAAATATTACCATTTTGGTGTGAGAAACAGTGTAGTGTTTAGTATTGTTGAGATACTATTGTGTTTTTTATTAATATTTTGAATTGGTTTTTATTTGTACATTTTTATAATTTTAGTTAAAGTTTTAGTAATTTTGCTGTGTTTTTGTCTTTTTTTAGCAATTTTTTTATGTGCATGTCTAAAATTTTTATTCATTTTATTTCAGTTTTTTTTTATTTTAGTACATAGTTAAATTAAAATGTTGCATTGAAATTAACACTTAACAATTAACATTTATTTCAAGTAGCAAATGTTTTTGAGTTGCAGTTTTAGTTTAGTCATGTTCAATGATGTGAAACGCTGTTATTAAATGCACTGCCCACCTACTTCATATTCATAATTGATTACTCCTGTACATGTAAAATAATGAACTGCAAAATTAATATTTTTGCATCTGATTCTAAACAGCTGGTTGATTGTTTGCTGAAATATTATCAGAGAAATGATTCTCAGGTCTGTATACGTCAATTCAATTGACACACAAATATTTATCAGTAATATTTACTAAGGCACAGTGCTATTTCACAGTAATAATAATTATAGGAAAATAACATGGGTGTTTTTACCTCATCCATGTCTTGTAAAATATCCCAGTATGAGAAAACGATTCAGTGAACTGTCCGAATGAATCAAACTGAATCACGAACAATTGAAGGCATTTTTGCAAACCCGTTTGACTGATTAGAGTGATTCATTCACAAATTTGGCTTCTGATTCTAAACAGCTGGTTGAAAGCACACGACTTTTGCTGAAATATTGTCAGAGAAAATGATTATACATCAATCCCATTGACACATGATTTATCAGTACTATTTAACAGCAATAAGGGTTTAGCAATGCCCCTGCTGTTTGATTCTTTGGTTTCACAGACAAAAAAAGGTCTTTACATGCATATCTTCTGTGCACAAAAATACTTTCCTTCGTCTCTGGTAATGATGTCACACGTGGCCCTCAAACGGTGTGCTACCCTGTATCTCTACAGTATGCAGAAAATCAGTTCAATTATAAAGGACCATGTCAGGAGTACGGAGCTGAAGTAGCCGTTTGTTCGACAGGCCGCTGCGACGGGTGAGAATGGATTAGTGAAATCCTATTAGAAATACCAGGCCAAGAATTCTGCCATGCTTTCCAAACCGTCTCAAACCACCGTAAACCACAAACAGATTACTAACACCCAAAATCAGTCAAAGCCATGCGGCAAAAACCTGTGAAGCGACTGCAGTTTGTGTGTCTGTGTAAAGAGAATCCAGAATCGAGTGCTGACGTGGATTTGTCTTATTTTAGCTCAGTTATACACCTGACACCTATATTAAACAGCACGCACATCAGTTACACGCCAACCCGTGAGTCATTCACTGAAATTACTGAAGGAGAAATGAAAAACCAGATCGGACAACTTGATTGGATCGGTTCTGTCTAGTGCATATGGAGAAAATGAAAAACTTTCCTAGAGCTCTATTATGTCTGTCTGTGGATAAACAAGTATTGTTTGGCTTCCCAGAATAAAATTCTTTATATAAACTTGTAGACGTTCCCCTTATATATACGTTCCCCATTTCAAATGTAATCACATAAATTTAATATTTTCAATTATATTTTATACATAATGAAAAAAACACTTGACTTTGAAACGATTTTCACTCAGAAATTGCTAGTAAATTTCACAAGCAATTCCAAAGGAACGGCAAGTAGTAGTAAGACTGAAATAGCCTTTTCTTCTCCAATAATCTTTGTTTTTCTTGCAGCTTCGAGAAAAATGATTTATTTTACAGCGTAATCAGCATAATGCACAAGCTATTTTATTTTTTATACATAAATGACTACTGTTTAAAAATCCTTTTTATTTCAGTATCAAATTGTATTTATAGTAGTTGTTCAATCATGTGAAGGTAATAAATGCACTGACCGTATTTTCATGTGTTATTATCACTGTTTAAAATGCAATGCATATAATGGCTTTATCCTTTGGGTGCTTTTGAGTCTACATGGACAAGCCATATATCAGCAAGAGTAGGATGTGTATAATCCACAGTCAGATGGTTATAACAACTGTCATATTATGGCTTGGTCATCTCCATGGAAACAAGGCAATGCGCATTGTCTCTCCTCTATCCACACTTTCCTGAAAACGTTATATGAGGCCTCCATATTGGCTATAAGGCTGAATAAATAACATGCTATTAAAAAAAGACTCTCTTTCTAAACTAAGTATGGCTGTAAATACTATGTGGCTGAGAGAAAATCATCTGGCTGTGGATAAATATGATCTGTATGAGTACACACACATTTGGCAAAGCCTTTCCTTACAGAAATGTTTATCTTTGGACGTCCAGGCTCAGTATAATTGATCTGGATGGGAGGATGGATAAATGCAGGTTGACTGTCTTGCTCCCACAGTTTGACATTTTTCTTTGGCATTGAATGAGTCAACCAGTCTGTCTCTCACACTGACTTCACTTTTGATTCGCAGGCACAGTTTTCCTGAAAAGCATTTGGAAACTAAAGCAAGGCAAGTAATCTGATTGTTCATTTTAAATTCATGTTATTCAAACCTGACTGAGACTGAGCTTACAAGGATCGCTTGTAAGAAATTGTCTTATTGCAACCTGTTAGATGCAGTGTTAACATTTTGCTTTGGCACACAGATTTCAATATTTTATTGCACATCAGTCTTGTTCTGTTAACATGGACTTTATGATCAAATATATTAATGTTTTAATATGTTATTCACATTTTAATGTGTTAATAGCATTTATCATAAAATTTTCAAAAATTAAACATTTTACAAATCTTATGAAAGATCAGTCATGTTAAATTAAAATGGACTTTGTTCATGTTCTCAGAGACCTTATGATTAATATCATTTTATCATTTAATGTAATTTAATCATTAATAAAGTTCTAAAGATAAATAATTTAATGTTTGCATGTTTTTAATATTCCTCTGTCATAATGAAAGCCCATTATACAGATCTGATTAAATATCCATCATGTATGTGGCCCCAGAGACCCCAAAAATCTCAGATAAAATAATACTTTAAAATAATAGGTTAATAATTGAAATAATACACAATAAAAAAAAATAATAATATATAAATCTATTTTTTCCATGTTTCTCTGACGTAATGATAACCCATTTTTACAGATACAGAAGATTTGACCTTCCTGTTGTAGACATGCAATACAACAGAAAGCCACTGCAATAAAATTATGAGAATCGTTAATGGTCAAGCCTCATATTTTAATGATATGTGTGTTTGGGGGCTTTTAAAAGAGCCGTGTATTGTCTCAGACCGCAAACAAAGGGTTAATGTAAAACATGAGCGAGTGTTTTCCTATATAACTTTCAAACATTATTCAGTTATATAAAGCTAGATATTAGTGTCACTGCATGCGTTTTATGAATTCGCAATGATATACTGGTCTGTAAAAAAAATCATATAATGTTTGTCAAACATATATTAATGTAAGTTAGCAATAAAGTGTTGCCGAGTTATTATGACAGCGATGAAACGGTCAGCGCGCGTTTAACGCGTATGATGTGACCATCCAGAGCCCCTGTGCGCGCTCATCACGTGCTTCAGCTCAATGCATCCTGCCGCTTCAAGCAGAAGAAACTCTCACCTCTCTGGAAAGGCTCGTGAACAACCTACAAGATTGACGTCAAAAAGATTAAACTATTCGGACGCGTCGAGCTGAACACGAAGGATTCGGATGTGAGTGGAAGTGTTGGGGAACACCTCCAGGACCAAGTGCCTTTCCTCGTCTCCGGCAGCCCCTGGGAAGTTTCTTTCCATGTGAAAACCATCTGACACATATGATCTGCTCCGTACGCGCTCATTCTGGGCAACCGGGGACACTTACATATCCATAGATTGTGTAACAATCACGAGAAGACGAGACTGGATCGCGCATTCGTTTATGAACTGTGGGATTTGGTGAGTAAATCGCAGCTCTGCTTCTATATAACCAACACAGACACAAGACATTTGACCTAATTCATCTCTTGCTTACAAATTATGGATATGCATTGCGCACTAGACATGACATGGTTTAAAATGGGTCTGGCGGTGCGCAAAGATGCGTGCGTTTGTGTTAGAAGCCAACATCTGCTCGTTAAAAGTAGGTCTGCATGTTGACTGCCGTGTGTTTGTGCTGTTTATTATATTACTTTGAACGATTGGCAGTTATTGTGCATCATATCAACTACATTATTGCGTGCTTTAATTATGCATGCTCATCTGGGTTCAGGAGACTAATGCGTTTTTTTGTTTTTTGTTTTATTGCTAACATTCAGTCAACGGATTTTATACATTCAACAGTCTGTGAGATGTTTTCTTTTTTTTTTCTTCTGGTCACTCGTGGGTTCGGCGTGGATTCATGTCAGCTGCTGGTTAATTAGACTCACTTGCGCACTGGTTGTCATGACCACTCATCCACATCAATTCACCAGACTACAGACTGTTTACCTTCTTCATGAGTCTGATGTAAATGTGAGCGCCTAGTTTGGAGATCAATGCGATGCCTTAATTCTGGAAAGTTGTGCTGTGCGCTGCAGTGGTTAAAGATCTGCCAAGCACACTAGTAAAAATATGGCTTTGAAACAGTTTGCACAGAAATTGCTATTAAATTTTACAAATAATTACAAAAATAGGTAATGCATTGAATTTTTTACATTTTTGAAGTAGAAAGACTGAAACGCACTGTAAAAATTACTTTTTTAAAGATTATTGGAGTATGTTTTACAAGAAAATATTATTGTTTTCTGCTTCAAAATTCAATGTTTATGTTACTTGTGGTTTCTTTGTGATTGTTGGCAAAATGTAGTGGTTTCTGAGTGAAAACTGTTTCTATACAAAATAATTTCTTGTAAAATGTACTCCAGTGACCTTAAGTTTTATTTACAACTTTAAAAAAATAAATGTGTATATATAATATATTTTCTCTTTTTTTTTTTTTTTTTTAATGATCAGCTCTCACATTTCAATGGTAAGTATATTTTCAGGCTCTTACAAGTGTCTCTCAGACCATAAATAAAGGGTTAAGTATATAGTTTGTGTTTTTCAACATGACTTTAATTTAAATCATGACTGAATGCCTTTTATATAACTTAAATTCAAAAACGTTTTGAAATGATCTAAGGCTAAACAGATCTCAAGATGTCATTCTAAGTGCTTCTCACTTACGAATATGAATGAACTGTGGTGTAATGATGTTGTTGATTGCATTTCTTTAGAAACACACTAAACAGTGCCATTTGGACAAGATATTAATTACAGACCGAATTAAGTAGAAAAGAGACAATAATGTTTAATATCAGTATCTGTCCGTCTCTACAAAGAGCTGATTCATGAAGCATTGTGTCCTTGTGTAAGACACATAACCTCAGGTTACTCTACAGGGACTGTCCCTGTCATAATACGTGTATAGTGACTTAGAAAAAGCATCAGCTAAATGACTAATGTAAACATCTCGGCTTGTGACGACAACTGCAATATTTTTAAGTTGCATGCTTTATATGTCCAATGATTCATGAATTCAAAGCTGCCTCTGAAATTTATAGTTCAGTTGATGTTTAATTTACTGCACTGGCTGTGCTCACAGACTCATCAAGTTCAATCAGAATATACAATCAGAGCTTGAATAGCTAAATTACCAGCTCATAAGGTTCAAGAGACCTTGGAGACTCTTATAGAAGTTGCTTATATGAGGTTCCTGCATACGTGAGTTATAAAGGGCCCGAAGTTGCAACTTTAAATTATGATTGTAGTTGATAGTTCTGTCATAGTTTTGTCAACACATTCACTCACTCACTTGCTTTGTAACCAATAAATCTTTCAGACTTTAACAGCAGGCTTATTATAGGTAAATAAAACTAAAGAACTTGAAATAAAATTAAATTGAAAAATATATATTACAATTATTTTCTCGATTTCTCGTTTTCATTAGTATACTTGATACTAAAATGCTACTAAAATAACAAAAAAAATAAAAATGTACATATTTGAATAAAATATCATATTTTTTTACCTAAAATTAAATTAAAAACCATAAAATGATACATTTAAAATATATTAAATTATAAAAGTATCTCAGTGATACTACAATAAAGTTAAATGAGCGATATATTAATCTCCCCAACAAGAGTTAGTGCTGTTAGGGAGCAAGTTTGTTTATTTTTATTTGCAGAAACTAACCCTGAGTTTAAATCCTAAAGAAACTATGGTCCATGTGTTTAACAAGTTCATTGGTTTCATTTGGCATTGCTCTTTAATCTTAAAGATTTTTGGTCGTTGAGATTAAAAATCCCGAAGCGACGTATAAGGTACATAAGCACTGAGTGAATGCCTGTGCTATTAGATTAGATGAGCATAGGGCATGCCTTTGTTTACATGGAAAAGTTTGCACAGTACTTCACTAGACTTCATTGTATCAATTATCCTAAATGCAACAGCACTGTAATATTTTCCCAAGATTTCATCAATTCAAACATGCATTTTGCTTTTAAACTCGTTCCAGGATGTTATAGGAGAAAATGCTCTCTGCAGAAAGTTGCACGTTTCTCCTGGGAGCTGATCTTTCTGCTGCTATTCTTAGAGTTGTCACTTCAATCAGTCTACAGGTACATCTCAAAAAATTAGAATATCATGAAAAAGGGCAAATATTTTTTGCCACTCATTTGAGAAAGTGAAACCCATATATTATATAGATTCATTACACAGAGTGAAATATTTCAAGCCTTTATTTCTTGACATTTTGATGATTATGGCTTACAGATAATGAAAACCCAAAATTCAGTGTCTCAGAAAATTTGAATATTACATAAGATCAATAAAAAAAGGATATTTTAAACAGAAATGTCAGGCTTCTGAAAAGTATGTTCATTTCTATGCACTCAATACTTGGTTGGGCCTCCTTTTGCATGAATTACTTCATCAATGCGGCGTGGCATGGAGGTGATCAGCCTGTGGCACTGCTCAGGTGTAATGGAAGCCCAGGTTGCTTTGATAGCGGCCTTCAGGTCATCTGCATTGTTGGGTCCGGTGTCTCTCATCTTCCTCTTGACAATATCCCATAGATTCTCAATGGCGTTCAGGTCAGGCGAGTTTGCTGGCCAATCAAGCACAGTAACACCATGGTCATTGAACCAGCTTTTGGTACCTTTGGCAGTGTGGGCAGGTGCCAAGTCCTGCTGGAAAATGAAATCAGCATCTCCATAAAGCTTGTCAGCAGAAGGAAGCATGAAGTGCTCTAAAATTTCCTGGTAGATGGCTGCGTTGACTGTGGACTTCAGAAAACACAGTGGACCAACACCAGCAGATGACACGGCAGCCCAAATCATCTCTGACTGTGGAAACATCACACTGGACTTCAAGCAACATGGATTCTGTGCCTCTCCAGTCTTCCTCCAGACTCTGGGACCTTGATTTCCAAATGAAATGCAAAATTTACTTTCATCTGAAAAGAGGACTTTGGACCACTGAGCAACAGTCCAGTTCTTTTTCTCCACAGCCCAGGTAAGATGCTTCTGACGTTGTCTCTGGCTCAGAAGTGGCTTGGTAGCCCTTTTCCTGAAGACGTCTGAGCGTGGAGACTCTTGATGCACTGACTCCAGCTCCAGTCCACTCCTTGTGAAGCTCTCCCAAGTGTTTGAATCAGCTTTGCTTGACAGTATTCTCAAGCTTGTGGTCATCCCTGTTGCTTGTGCACCTTTTCCTACCCAAATTCTTCCTTCCAGTCAACTTTGCATTTAATATGCTTTGATACAGCACTCTGTAAACAGCCACACTTTTCAGTAATGACCCTCTGTGATTACTCTCTTTGTGGAGGGCGTCAATGTTCGTCTTCTGGATCATTGCCAAGTCAGCAGTCTTCTCCATTATTGTGGTTTCAAAGAACAAGAGATACCTGGAATTTATACTGTAGGGATGGTCATTATTTGAAACTCAAATGTAAATATTCTAATATTTTTAGATACTGATTTTTGACTTTCATGAGCTGTAAGCTCTAATCATCAAAATTAAAACAAAAAACTTTTGAAATGTTTTACTTTACATGTAATGAATCTAAAATTATATGAAAGTTTCACTTTTTGAAATGTTACAAGAAAAAATGTACTTTTTCACGATATTCAAATTTTTTGAGATGTACCTGTATAAGAAGTGAACGAGAATTGTATTGCAAGAACACAATTCAGAACTTTTGTTTCACACCATGTCAAATTCCTCAAATTCTATTTAAACCTTTAACAAGAACAACATACTCTTGCTAAAAGAAGTTTATGGCAATAGAAATGGATCACACACACATGCAACCTGTTTCTCTTTCAGGGGTGCATGCATAAATGCCAAGAAACTGCATTAGAGAGACATCGCCCAAAGAAAACAAGATCTTTTTGTGGAAAATGGACCCGCCGAATAAGGAGAGAAGATCACCAGAGAACGGCACCAGCTCGGCTCGGCCCTGTTGCTCAAGCCTCAAGGTAAATCTACTGACTTGAACACCTAAAGGAGCTTTATTCTCAATTGTCACGTGTTGATTGCTGAAGCAGAAGCGCTGGTATGTCTGCGAGCACGCAGGTCCGTTGCTTTCCACGTAACAGGCTTTGAAGGCCTCTGGCGCTGTGACGTCATTGAGTCCAAACAAGATTTAGCTTCAGTTTGTGGTGAAATCTTCTTCTGAAGAGCTGAGCACTGAGAACAGAGGGGGTTTTGAGCCAGCGCTCCTGATGAGATGATTATGGCTAACGATGTAAATAATGAGAGAGTCATGCTCCGCAGTTCCTTTGTCATGAACACATGAGCTCGGCTACAGAAGATCCTTTCAGCTCTCTGTATAAGACACACAGTCATGTGCACCAGTACATGTATTGTAAGGTTATAATGTAAAGGTTTACTCAAGCTCAATTTTAAAACATACAGTACTAATCACACACAAGCAGATTTTTCACAATTGTGGCAAACACGTAAATAGGTCAGGGGTGTCAAAGTCAGTTCCT
Organism: Barbus barbus; assembly: GCF_936440315.1. Lineage (NCBI taxonomy): Eukaryota > Metazoa > Chordata > Actinopteri > Cypriniformes > Cyprinidae > Barbus > Barbus barbus. The sequence goes on from NC_136720.1 coordinate 24,870,091, forward strand.
GGAGGTCCACAGCCATGCAGAGTTTAGATGCAACCCTAATTAAACACACCTGATCCAGCTAATCAAGTCATTAAGGCTTATTTGAAAACTACATGGTATGTGAGTTGGAGCAGGGTTGTAACTAAACTCTGCAGGGCTGCGGCCCTCCAGGAACTGAGGACTTACACTGCAAGTCTTAATGCACAGATCCGATCTTCTGACCATATCCGATTTTTTAGCCCATCTGTTTACATTCATTTTAGACATGACTGGTATCCGATATCTGTTTACACATTCATTCCCACCCAAGATTGTCTGCAGTGATCGCTTTACTATGCACATGGTAGACCCTCGGGTTTTAAATGGCCTTGCTATTAAAATTAAATAATTCACGTCAAATGGCCATTATTATTTCCCAGCAACGGCTGTCGTGGATGTTTTGCAGCACAAAATTTGACTGAACAAGTGATGTGACATATGGTGACCCATACTCGGAATTCTTGCTCTGCATTTAACCCATCCAAAGTGCACACACACAGCAGTGAACACACACACACACACCATGAACACACACCCGGAGCAGTGAGCAGCCATTTATGCTGCGGCGCCCGGGGAGCAGTTGGGGGTTCGGTGCCTTGCTCAAGGGCACCTCAGTCGTGGTATTGAGGGTGGAGAGAGCGCTGGACATTCACTCCCCCCACCTACAATCCCTGCCGGCCCGAGACTCGAACCCGCAACCTTTGGATTACGAGTCCGACTCTCTAACCATTAGGCCACGACTTCCCCTACACATTCAGATAAAGACCGGAAAATAACGGTAATTTTAATGTTAGACTATTTTATCTACAGCTGAGGTAGAATTCTTTAGAGAAATAAAGATGATATTTATTGAAATGAATTCGAATGAATTAACGAGAGAGAGAGAGAACGAACGACGCATGAACCCACTTGCCAGGAGTGATTGTGAAGCATTGCAAACAAGCCTGTTGGTTTAAAAACTGCCAAGTTATCACTTCATTGCTGAGAAATATAATGTAGCTTTTAGCTGTTGTATTTTCAAAATTCACGGGGCAGGGGTTGAAAACAAGCTCCTGAATGGGCAGATATGGGCAGAAGATCAGATTTTTTCTGCCAGTGTAAACGCAGCCTGAGTTTGACACCCCTGGAATTGGTCATGGAGGTGTTTAGTGGTCATATATATCACGTAATAAGCATTACTAGCACTTTAAGAGTCAAAAAAACATGCACAGGCAACACAAGATTAATCCCTGTGGCACCTAATGATATGTTGAGGTCTTATGAAGCGAAACGATCGGTCTGTGCAAGAACATGTAATCCAGAGCCACAGGCAGACTGTTCGGGGTGATGTCCAGTTCATGAATTAATGATTCTTTTGATCTGGTTCTTTTTGGCGTACTAGTTGAACCAGTTGAAATCTGACTGAGTCGTCTGACGCCGTTCATGGCTCGAGCAGCACAGATCTACAAGTTACTCAATCTAAACTCACTTTTAATTTACATTTTTGGTCTTATTTTGAATAATTGTTTGTTTTTTAAAAGGTACAAACAAGTCTGGTGACTGTGGAGGCCATTTGAGTAAAGTGAACTCATTGTCATGTTCAAGAAACCAGTCTGAGATGATTTGAGCTTTGTGACATGGTGCATTATCCTGATTGCTTGACTTTTTCCCGTTATGATGACATGTTTGTTATACAGATAATTGCATATACAAACACTATTCTGCACCCTTTTGCATCAAACTATAGCAAAGAGATATGATGAGCGACGGCAGAAGTCCAAGAGTGCATTCTGAAAGTTGCTCTCTAGGCTATCGAGGGGTTAAATGCCTTTTTAAAGAGCATAACAGCAATAGCAGATGTTGTTATCAGCTGACTTGTTAGGCGTATCGAACCTCTGATGCTCTGGGTTTTAATGTGTGAATGACTAGTGAATGTTTTGAGTTCTCAGATGAGCTACACTGGGAAAAAATTAATCATTGAATTTACTACTTATTTTTTTTAAGGTAAGTGGTTGCAATCTGTTTATTTTGGCTACATTTAAATAAACAAATTTTGTTGAAAGTTAGTAAACTATATTTGTTTATTTAAGTGTAGCTAAAATAAATCGATTGCAAGCACTTACTTTAAAAAAATGTAGTAAATTCAATGAATAATTTTTTTTCAGTGCATATGACCGACTCCGAAAAGCTCAGTACTTAATTAGTGACAAAAGTTTTTCTACACATTAAGATCGGGCACCTGCAGATGAGATCTGAATTTAGGACTTGTTTTTGCTTGGGATTAAATTTGCATGAGACAACAGTGTTAAAGCTGCTTAGAATCAGATTATTTTGCACAGCTAACGAGAGGAGCGAGCACAATGAAAAGGCCATTTCTAAGAAAAAAAGACCACGCAGAGGTGCGGTAAATTACATCTTAGATGTGTCCTGATCATAATCCTCCAATAAACCTTCACGGAGGCTTGTTCTGGTTTCCAAATTCTTTGCTTTAGCCTGAAGTCTGACCTTAGAAATGCTAATCTGATGAATGAAGGTATTGTAATTGCACTCTTATGGTAAAGCCGATTAGGGCTTCCAGTGGTGTTATAGCTCTACAAGTTTTTCTCCCAATAACCCAAAAATAAGACATTTTGTCACATCCAACAACAACAACTAAAAACCACATTCAAAGATCTGGGGATCAGTTCATTTAGTTACAGTTCATTTATGATCCTTACCAACGCCAAATATATATGAATTATGGTATTGCTTGGTCTAAAGAAAGGGTTTAAGAAGTTTTATCTGATCTCTGGAAGTCGCTTCAGCCATGGAAAAAAAAATTAAAATATCCAGGCATGGAAAATTTATTAAACTAAACGAAAATGACAAATGCTTCTTTGCTAGCTGGCTCAAATTTATTTATTTGTTTGTTTGTTTGCTTGTGTGTTTGTTTATTTCAGTTGTTTTTTAGTTTTGTTTAGTATAATAACCCTGCATTTTTTTTTTTTTTTTTCATTTTTTTTTTTTTTAGTTGAGTAATTTTTTTAAATGTTTTTAAGTTTTGGTTTAATTTATTTAGTTTAGCTGTTGTAGTGCTTAAATTTAAACTAAACAAAAATAATAAATGTTGACGAGTTTGTTTTTCAAATATATGTATTTTTATTTCAGTTAATATTTACGGTATGGTTTTAGTTAAAGATAATAACCCTAATTTTTATTTTTATATAAAATTGTTTAAATTTTTAATTATTATTATTATTATTATTATGTCAATGTAGTTTATTATTTTCTGGTTTTTATTTATTTTTTATAATTGTTTAAACTAAATGAATAAGAAATATTGCCTTGACAACTAGCTGAAATAAAATATTTTTTTTGTTTTATCATTTTATTTATTTTATTTTATATCAGTTGATATTTATTTAATTGAAAATTTGTTTTTGGTTTTACTTAGCAATAATAACCACGATATATATAAAACATTTAAATGGCAATATGATACGTAAATGCATGTAAAAATGAATATCCAGTAATGACATTAGACTGTAAAGTTCATATAAAGGTGTTCAGTTCTGTGCTGTTCCAGCGCTACGGAGCATAAACTCCAGACGTGAGTGCACGGTGCATGCTTGGGAAATCCATAAGCGTGTGAAGGGACCCATGTGCTCCTGAGTGAGGAAATCTCTGGACTGTTGTAAAAGCTGAAAATTAGCCCAGAGGCCGCGGCGAGCACGTGTTGCTGTTGGCTGACGGTCAGATTACTGCGCCCACGTATAATGTGATCTAAATTACGCTCCGAGGAGATGAGGGATGTGCCACTGCATTGACAGTAAATTTATGATGATTTGAAGTCAGTGACAGATGCTCGTGCATGTGCACGGATCCTCCGGCGTTTGAAACTTTTGGTTGAGGGATGTGCTCTATGGAAGTAGAATAATGACAATAGTTTTTGAAACATAAAACATGCTGAATTCCACAAATCGAAAAAAAAGATGCATTGCAATTAACAGTGCTTGCATTATAATGCCTTGTATTTCTAGGGCTTGCATTTTTAGGTCCTGAAATTTAACATAGTTGTTTATTTAAGCTGTGAATATTTCAATTCAAAATATTTCACACACATTTTCATAATTAAAAATTCAATACTTCATATTCACCTTACAGAATTCACTTCCAAAATATTCAATCTGTTTAAAAATACGATGTGTAATATTCGACAGGCAAATTTCGGTCATTTTATTTCACTTTCCAAATTCGCTGCCACAAATTCAGTGGTTAAAATTCGGCAGAAAAATCAGCGGTGCACATCCGGGACCCGCAGGAATAGCAGTAGAGCACCGATGCATGATCTCCAGCTGATGTCAGCCGCTCACCAGCAGGTGTGCAAGCGGCTGTTGATGAAGGCCATATGTGGATTAAGTCATTCATTTACAAAAACTGATTTGCAGAAATGGAGCAAGCGCTAAGTAGAAGTTTTGATTATCTTTTATTCTTTATTTCGGTTGCTTAGTTTCTGTAACTTTTTATCATGGCTTGTGTGACTGTGCTGTAATACTGGGGTTCCCCGTCACACTCCAGGATTCCCAGATGATGCGTAACACGCCTCAGTGATATAACTAATACAGTGATACAAGACCTCAGATCTCAGAACACTTTACTGATGATTATGCAAACGACAGTGAAGCAAATGTGGAATATAAACTAACGCGCAAGGTTTCACGGTGTTTCTCTCAGAAATCGGTTAAAGAAAACACATTACGCAGCTCAATAGTACCAGTAGTATTTTTCAGCCAAGGGGTGAGAACGTAATGATTACGAAAATGATTATTTATTTTTGTTAATTATTTTATTTCAGTTAGTTTTCAATAACTGTTGTTAGTTTCATTTTGTTTTAGTTTTTCAAATATTTTGACATTTTTATTTTATTTCAGTTTACGAAATTTGTTTTTTCATCAATCGTTTTCGTCTTAGTTTTCGTTTCCGAAATAACCTTGCAGCACAGTCGGTGGAGAGCAATCCGACACAGCCGCCTCCCGGCGCGAGAGTTTTTTGGCACACGTCAGCATGACATCAGAACAAGGCGGACGTAACTCGGACACTTTTTATTTATTTATTTTAAAATGTGTTTATGGTAACTATTATTTATTTGTTTTTCTCTTTATATTTCTTTTTGTTATTACTATTATTTAGGTATTTACTGTTTTGTAGTCTGGTTGTGTATGTATTTTATTGATTTGACTATTTCCCCTGTGAATGTTATGTGCTTAATAATAAAAAATACAAATAAAAAACTCGGACACTTTTCTAACCGGCATGCATCTCGCGGTGATCAACGGTGATGCAGATTTTGCTCATCTCAAACAAGCCTATTAAAAGACCAAACTCAGATCTTACTGATCATGCAAACAGATGAGGATATGAACGCAAGCTACTGAACGCGTAAAACCGCACATTTAATTTACAGTAAATTAATCATTTACTCAAACTGACTAAATATTGCAAATATCTCGCCTTAGACAATACTTTCCCTATGTACTCTACACAAATAGCCTATTTTTAAGAAAAAAATTTTTTTTACAGTTTCACCAAAATGTAATTTTCCTGCTCCAAATGTTGTTACTAGTGACCAGACTGACTTACTACAGTTTAATTTTTGCCAACATCTTCCTCACTGTACATGCAGTATATAATTATTCTTAAGAAATTACTGTAATTCACAAAGTTTTTTTTTCTCCAAAGTTTGTAGTACATTCCTAGTGACTAGACTGACTTACTATAGGTGAAATTTTGCTAATACCTCCCTTAATGTACATAAAGTACATCAACATTTTATACTACAACCTTTGGAACATGAACAATTCCTTTTTGGGGTCTTACAGATTTGTTTTGGTTTTTGTTTTAAATAATTGTAAATTGCACATACAGTAAGGGAAATATTGGCAAAATGTCAACGTACTACAACCTGTGGAACAATAGACACGAATATTACACATCGTATTTTTAAACAGATTGAATATTTTGGAAGTGAATTCTGTAAGGTGAATATGAAGTATTGAATTTTTAATTCTGAAAATGTGTGTGAAATATTTTGAATTGAAATATTCACAGCTTAAATAAACAACTATGTTCAATTTCAGGACCTAAAAATGCAAGCCCTAGAAATACAAGGCATTCAAATGCAAGCACTGTTAATTGCAATGCATCTTTTTTTTCCATTTGTGGAATTCAGCATGTTTTAGGTTTCAAAAACTATTGTCATTATTCTGCTTCCATAGGGTTGAAAGACGACTGTATAGCTGACGATTTGATCATCAAAGGCATCTCGTCTCGTCTCTTCTAGCTTGTCTTTTTCCCCCCTCTTCTCTTTTTGCTTCATCATCTATCTCTTCTCCATCTTTCTGTTGATTATTAATTTGGATGCAGGGAGTGTGCATATGTGTGGGAAACCCCCAAGAGTGAAGATGTACCGCTGTGCCAAGGTGAAACCTTAGCGAATGCTGATGATTTTGGCCCAGAAACCGCAGCAACAGACGATAAGTGTCTGCGTTTCATCATCAAAAGCAGCGACTCATTTTTGCCGTTGTTTTGCTCATATGGAGGCTTAAGTCAGTGTGGTTCAATGCAGTAGCATCGCTCAAGAGCGTGACATAAGCTCCCCTAATCCGCTTTTTGTCCCCACTACCCATAATGCAATGCAGTTTGAGAAATGCATCCCCCCTCCATGTCTCCATCTCTACTCCGGTTCTCTTATCCCCTACTATTTTAAATGCATATTAATGAAGAGTTGCTTCCATGTCCAAAAATAGGTTAATGAGGGAGCGTGTGAGTTGTGCATGCACTGCTGAATAAAACCTCTCTCCTTCTGTGTCTCGTTACAGATGTTCCTCGTGGCCTTGTCCTTTGCCTACTTCGCCAAGGCATTATCCGGGAGCTATATGAAAAGCACAATAACTCAGCTGGAAAGACGCTTCGACATCCCCAGTTACTTAATAGGTGTCATTGATGGCAGCTTTGAGATAGGTAAGAACCGGATCTTCATGCGTCAGCAGACCTTTCGCTGTGTTTCGATCCCGTCACCTCCACCAAGGAGTTGCCAAGGCTCTCGTCTAGCCGCAAAAAATACTGAGACGCTCCATATGTGCTGCAATTTACACGTGCAGTCGTCCCACACATCGGACAGTTACGCAACTGCAAGCGCGTTAAACAAGTCACAACTGCAGCGTAAAACGCTCGTCTTCACAAATGCAAATTGCATTTTTAAGTTTACACATGCATAAATCATTACATTGCAGTAAAAGGCTTTACTTTGATATATAGAATGGTCCCAAAGAAAATATGGTATTACCAGGGTACTTGTTTGCATCACAGTCGTAATCTATGATTCTTTGATACAACGAAAGTTCAAAAGAACAGCATTTATTTGAAATAGACCTTATTAAAATTACAAATTACAAATGTCTTTACTGTCACTTTTGGTCCGTTTAATGCATCCTTGCTGAATAAAGTACAAATATTTATAGAATGAATATAAATATAATATTTACTAAATAAATATATGAATTATTTAATGCATTTTTGCGGAATAACATTTCAATTATTTACAAGATAAATATAATACTTGCAATACAAATACAAAATAAATATTAATCTATTCAATGCATTCTTGCCAAATAAAATTACAAATATGAATATAATTAATGTAAATATAATATTCACAAAAAATATAAATATTAATCTATTTAATGCATTTTTGCTGAATAAAGGTAAAAATATTTAGGAAATATATATAAATATAATATTTACAAAATATAAATATTAATCTATTCAATGCATTTTTGCTAAATAAAATTACTAATATTAATATAATGTAAATATAATATTTGCAAAAAGTAAAATATAAATATTGATCTATTTGTTGCATTCTTGCTGAACAAAATTACAAATATTTAGAAAATACATATTTATGAAATAAATTATAAATAGTAATATATTTAATGCATTCTTGCCGAATAAAATTACACATTTATATAAATATAATATTTACAAAATAAAATTTATATTAATCTGTTATTTAATATTACATAATTTATTTTTTATCACATATTACTATTAACATATTATTCATTATTATTAAGATTATCCCAAATTCTTAATCACTTAATGTTTTGACCTTTTCACGTATGCAGGGATGTCAGGATTAAAAATGCCTTAAAGCAACCATAAAAAGATTGTTTTAATCAAAGTTTTATTGCAGAAAGCTTCAAAAGTGACTTAGCTCTTTATTCATCTTTGTGCATGTAAAATCATAATCTAGAGTAGTGAATCATGGCCCTAGCAACCAGTGTTTCCATAGGAGCGGGAAACGGCGTGAAGCCTCGCAGAGATCATGTGTCAGAGTTAGCATCACTGTCTTGCTGCCTTGCGTCCCCGTTATCAACAAGTGCTCAGAAACAGGCCGAACAAAGGCTGCTGTGTGTCACTGTGTGTTTTGTAAATGTTTGGGTGAGTTGTTTCTTTTTGGTTAGACTGACCTCCTCACAAACTGAGCCATGGTCTAAATGTCTGAGAATGTCCTGAACTGTGCTATAATCGTCCTCACAAAGACCTTCGTTCATGGAACCGTGAAACTCAGAATCCAAATAAATCTACCAATAAATGTTCCTCACAGACAAAGAGGTCAATCATGTAGAAATCAGTTGGGAAGCGTCATGTTCGGAGAGTTTGTGGAGCAGATGCTTGCGTTCACGGGTCATCATAATGGGGTTTTATTGCCTGATAATATGCACTCCAGTACCAAATAATATGCACTTAGAATTGCTTTTATTTCACACTTGTTCACCTATTAAAGGAAAATTTGCTG
>NC_136720.1:24883926-25131426 GCF_936440315.1 Barbus barbus
TGGTAAACAGCCCAGGCTAATTGATTCATGCCATCTGCATTAGGATGCGTCCAGACGATATCAGTCATCGGTCCGGTCTTTGGCTACCTGCTGGGGTCCGTCTGTGCCAAGATATATGTGGACATTGGATTTGTCAACATGGGTGAGTGAAACAGTGATGCACTATTTCCTAAAGAAGTCATTGAGTTCAGTTGCATCTTGAATGCCTTGAATATTGTGCCGTACATCTCTGGAAATGTACAAGTCAAGGTTTTCTTGAATAAAAAAATAATACAAAATGCTTCTATATGTTTTCATAGGTTTTGGCTCATCTAGACTAGTGAATCTCAAACTCCTAAAAGGTTTTTTAAGAAGTAATTCACTGTGAAATCAAGAGGAAATCCAGCTTATTCATATTAGTCTTATTTTGTTTGTATTTCAAACAAAAGCGGGAGGAAATAAGAAACTTTGTTGTTTCTTCTTTGAAAGCCGTGGAGGCTGTTTATGTTGGATCTGAGTGCGTTTTTGGCATCCGAACGCGCTCTTTATTTGACTCGGGACGATGTAAAGGGTCATAAATGTTAAGCTGCGATTTATCCAACAGATGTTTTGGATGAGATGTGCCTGTGAAATGAGACTGAAAGGTTAAAGAGGGCATAGGCTGAAACATGTAATATCCTTAAATTGCATGATATTAATATTAGATATGTGCATGTGTACTGAAATCAGTGATCAGTACATCATGATGTGTGAAGCTGATTCCTTCCAGAACGTTTTTTGGCATTGGCAAAGTTTATATATGTGAAATAATCTGTGTTGGAGACACAGGCCGTTTCTTCATGGATAATATAGCGTTACGCCCTGAAGTCAAGACATTTGGCAGTAAAGTTAAGCTGTAAGATATTGTACAGTAAATATTCAGCCAATAAAAACTACAGTATATCACATACCTTCATATCAAATGTTTTAATATTACTTAATGGGCTATAAAACAAAGTACAGACTACAACATCTGCATCATAAGCATAAATCCTTGCAGGAATATTGTTTCTATAGAAATTTCTACATTTAATGATACTAAAGATTGCATAAATTTTGCATAAGTCTCTTATGCTCAGGGATTTTTAATCAAAAATACAGTCAAAAAATGGTGAAATATTATTGCAATTTAAAATAACTGTTTTCTATGTGAATATATTGTAAACTGTAATTTATTTCTGTGTTCAAAGCTGTATTTTCAGCTTCATTACTCCAGTCTTCAGTGTCACATGATCCTTCAGAAATCATTCTAATATACTGATTTGCTGCTCGAGAAACATTTCTTAAAAAAACATTGTTTTTGCTGTTTAATATTTTTGTGTAAACTGTGATAAACTGCCATTCAAAGAATTGGGGTAAGAAAGCTTAAAAAAGAAAGAAATTAATAGTTTTATTCAGCAAGAATGTATTAAATTAATCAGAGGTGACAGTAAAGATATTTATAATCTTACAAAATATTTCTATTTCAAATAAATGCTTTTGATTTCTGTTCATCAAAGAATCCTGGATAAAAATGTATTACTGTATCCACAAAAATATTAAGCAACAAAAACTGTTAACATTGATTATAAGAACCATTATTAATAATTGAGTACTAATAATAATTGAACAACAAATGGTGCGTATAAGAGACTTTAAAAAGAAAAAATCGTAATTATGCCAAACTTTTGACTGGTAGTGTAAGTACTAAATAACTTTTTTGTTTTTATTATTGATATGGCTTTATTGCAGAAAATATTTTTTTTAAATGTTGAAAAATGAACATTTATTCACCCTCATGTTGTTTTTATCATGCGTTTTGTTTCGTTTTTCTTCTGTGAAACACCAGAGTGGATGTTTGGCAGAGTTTTTATTATTATTAATATTTGGTCAATTCAAATAAAATGGATATTAATGAATATTTCTAAGCTCTGAAAAGCTCATTCACATTTGGGTTGCATTAAAAATCTAGGTTTGATGCCATTGACATCAAGCTTCATTCTGCCACCCAGTCATGGCATGTTTAAAGATGTAGCTGGAACATTATTTAAGAACTTAAATTTCAGTCTTTTCCACATAAAGATATAGTATGACATCAGGTGACTCGCATTATATAGTGCAGTGGTCGTATAGACCACTTTGATGCTGCTTTTATACTGCTTTTTCTTATCTTGATGCATAATTCACCATTTTTTGTTTGGAAAAAAGCAGTTTGAGCATTCCGCTGAACATCTCGTTTTGCGTTTCAGGATTAAATGTGGCAAAAAATGCATTTGATTGATCCATTCCATGTTTATGTGAAATGCTACAAACGTTTCGATCTCCTGGCAGCATGGAGGCTGTCTGAGCGTACATGATGAGTACATGATGAGCTGAGAGCGTCGAGAGAGAGCGCCAGACATCTAAGACTGTCTGTGGATCACAGTCTGCGTCTGCCTCGGCTGTCTGCCTGGCCCAAATATTCTGAACATGTGACAAGCTGCAGCGAGCCTCGTAGCGTCTGTATTCTCACTGTTGACACATGCATGTGTGTGTGACTGTCTTCTCTCAGAGAGCATTAGCATCACCCCGGGAGATGCACGCTGGGTAGGCGCCTGGTGGCTGGGATACCTTATTGCAGGATTCATCACCCTGCTCTCAGCGGTGCCGTTTTGGTTCTTGCCCAAGTCTTTGCCCCTGCCTGAGAGACGGCTTGCCAAGTATTCTCCAGAGCGGACCAGCTTCATCAAAGACTCGCCCCTGCTGGAGCACAAGTACCAGGCAGACGAGCCAGCCAACTTCCTAGAAATGGCCAAAGGTAAATCCCCTAGAATTCACAGAAAAATTCACCAAAAAATCTGAAGTCTGCGCTGGTCCAGGCTGCATAAAAAGCATATTTGGACTTTGATGACCCATATAAAGTGCTGGAGTTAATTAGCCAAATATCAAACCAGTTGGCATTTATTTTCACCCTATAAAGTCTATTGTATCATATTTCTAAAGCCTCTAAATGATCTAAATTCTGCTTAAAAACCTGTAGTACACTATCTACTGCATGCCTTCTATTCTTCTACTTATAGTAAGTAAAAGTCCTTTTAGTATAATTGTATAAATGTCCACCTTCAGCTCGAGCTTCACATACTTCACATTTTTATGAAGTAAATGTAAGAGTAACTTTAGTATTATTTCAATTTAAGCACTTACTGGACTGAAGAAGCTCGGTTTTTCTTGAATGAATCATTTTGTAGAAAAATCAGTGCGTCTCAAATCTGATCATCAGGATCTTTTGAGGAGCGTTTGTTTCCAGAAGCTTTACTTTCACTGTTCCTCAGCGGAAGAATGACCTTCCCAAGCCTCCAAAACATCTCACATCTTCTGAGGAGTGTTTATTTCTACATCAGCATCGGATTGCATTGCATTATATGTTTGGATCATTTCAATATCATCTTACTAAGGCATGTTATATAGAGTGACCACTGATATTTATAGCATTTTATGGTATCTGCTATCCTGTTATAAAGATCTCATTGATCAGAATTTCATCACTTTTTGTCCATAAATAGCATCTGCACTAAATTGCATATTTTTGCTCAGTTTGGTCCTTTGAATGAAACTGAGCTGTTTTTTCTTCCATATTCTCACTATATCAGACTATTGGAGCCATAAAAGCTTGATGGATCAAAAAACACATATTTTTATTTATTTTTTTTACTTTGTCTAAAGGTTCCATAAACACTTTAACCATTAAAAAATAAAGTTTGTGAATCATATGTGTTTGCTATTTTGTATGTGCTATTTTGCAGTGACATTGATTCATTGGAGCATGTATGCTGTTGATTGGCAAACAAACTGCAGCTATTTGCATCATTCTTAAACATTTTGTGTTCATGTTTTTCAGACTTTTTGCCAACGCTGAGATCCCTTTTAGGGAACCCAGTCTACTTCTTGTATCTCTGCGTCACCATCATCCAGTTCAACTCTTTGATCGGTATGGTGACATACAAGCCAAAATATATCGAGCAACATTACGGACAGTCAGCGTCCAAAGCCAACTTCTTAATGGGTATGTCATCTTCCTCTAAACACACGGATATATTACAGTTCACAGTGCAGCTGTGACCTTAGAGCTACATGTTTTGATTGTATTTTATTAATGTGTGCTAAATATTAATCTATGGTTCTGATATCAAATCTAAAGGTTTTTATAGCTCGGTTAAATCACAGTATGATATGGCCCAACATTGCATATGAAAGAGAACGGAATCCAAAAATAATATCAGCACAACATATGCAGACACCAGAGACTGTTGTGCGTTTCGGGAAACGGCATTAGCGTTTGAAAATCAGATGGAGGGAAAACAAATAGACCTATTCTGTATCCCTTAACCTTTCAAGCACAAGAAGAGCCTTCGCCTTTGTTTCAAATCTGCGACGCTGCTGCTTTGATCCAGGTTTTCCTGATGCCGTCTGTTTTTTCAGGAGTGATCAACATCCCAGCCGTAGCCTTGGGAATGTTCTCGGGGGGTGTGATCATGAAGAAGTTCAAGCTGAGCATCATGGGAGCAGCCAAGTTTGCGCTGGGAACGTCTCTCCTGGGCTACTTCCTGTCGCTTTTCTTCTTCGCCATGGGATGTGAGAATGCCAGCGTGGCCGGCATCACCAGGTCGTACAATGGGTAGGAAGAGACTTTCAGTTTGGCTTCTGCTCAAATCTGGGGCCAGTTGCATAAAAACAGTCATTATGTTGTGTCTTAAAATCTAGTCTGACCAGTTCACAGTTAGCCAATGGGTAATCGGTCTTACTTTATGGATTCCAATTAGTCCAGTCTACATTTTTAAAAAGTTACTAAGTGGGAAAAAAATGACTTGGTGAAAATGACTGACTTGTCCAAGACTAGTCCAAGTAGTTTATGCAATCAGCCTTACTGAAATCAAGCAAATAATGCTAAATGCAAATAATCAAATATTTTAGCACATCTAAATGAAAATGAGAAATGTTGCCTTGGCAAGTAGCAGAAGTTTGATAACACTTTCTTTTGTTAACATTAGTTAACTACATTAGTTGACACGAACTAACAATGAATAAAACTTTCACTGCATGTTTTAATCTTTTTTTTATGTTAGGATCTGCATTTATTAATCCATTTTTTAAGCTCAAACATTGGGTCTGTTAAAATTAGTTAATGCACTGTGAACTAACATGAACATTTTTATTAACTAACATCAACAAAGGTTAATAAATGCTGTAAAAATACATTGTTTATTGTTAGTTCATGTCAGTTAATGCATTATTAATGCATAAATGGTACAAATTTCTTTTTATGTTTTAAGTAACCAAAGTTTTGTTTAGTAATGTTTTAGTTTTGCTAATGATTTTTTTTTTATCTTAGTTTTAGTTAACTATAAAATAACCCTGTAATGCATTCCACCATAGAAAATGTAATTGCTTTTTATGCCAAGTTTTGAACGCATCATAAGAATTATGAATTACTGAAGCAGGCCTTATAAATTATACAATAAATTTACTGTTAATTCATCAAAATTGTCATTTTAATTTACTGAAGTACAAGTCGGCATTGACCTTTTTACTGACCTGTATGACACAAAGGTATGAATTATATAATGTGCTTAATTAGCAAAATAAGAGCTGGATGAGCCAGTAACAATCTGCTTATGTCTTACAAACAGGACGGAAAGTCTGTACAAAGAGGACAAATATCTCTTAGCGTCCTGCAACACAATCTGTGACTGTCCCAGAACAAACTGGGACCCTGTGTGCGGTGAGAACGGCCTCACCTACATCTCCCCCTGCCTGGCTGGATGCCGGACGTCCCACGGCTCTGGAATGGACACGGTAAGCGTGGTCTCTGAACTGGGAGCGTGATTCTGGAACAATGGCATGTGTTTGTTGTCCCTTCAAAGAATGCGAGCCATATTGTGTTGTTTCGTATGCCTTGAACTCGGCTTTTCCCAGCACTCTCTGAAGGGTGTGCACAACCTGTTTGTCTTCAGCTCAAAGGCTATATTGAATTTTTGAAACTTCTCTGAGACTTCCTGAGACGGTTCCTTCCCCGTCTCTCTTTGAGAGCGCAGATCTGCTCGGTTCTGTCTAAAGATTGTGGAGTTTCATAGCATCTAAAACGGCTGCGATACTCTGACTTTAATCTGCAGACTGTGCATCCTCCCTCATCCTGTGTGTCCATTTCATATCTCCAGCATCTGTTATACACATGGCTTTTGTCCCTTCCTTTCAGACTGTTGCTAAACAGAGAATTGGTGTAATCTCAGACTTTTGGTCAATCAAAGAGCACATTGTGACTGCATTTGTTCAGTATGTGCACAGCGTGTATTTTTAGATTATAGTTTTTGTTTTTTTTCCAGTTAATTTAAGTAGAAAATGTATAAATAGAATATTTATAATAATAAACATCTAATTTGTTTTCTCTCTCTCTCTCTCTATATATATATATATATATATATAGAGAGAGAGAGAGAGAGAGAGAGAGAGAGATTTAATAGTAAGATGAAACATTTCAAAACAGACCTACCTTTTGATTTTTATTAATTTATTATATGCTTCTCTTGAAGCTGCAAGTCGGTGTGATTTGACTCGAATTTATTTTTCTTTTTTATAAACAACTACAATATTTTAAAATAACTTTTTTCTTTGCATTTTACATTTGCAATAATTTTTAGATGTTACATTTGTATTAAAGCTGGTCAAAATAATGCATTCATATGCCACATTAAAAATGGTCAATGCAGTGCACTCTACAATAGAAAATGTAGAAAAATAAAAAATATATAATTACAATAATATAATTGGTAAATAACTTGAGCAATGCATTTCATCTAAATTCATTATTTCATTTTATTTTTTTGTTTATAAACAACTACAATCATTTTATTTAAAAAAATTACATTTAGAACAATTTTAAATTTTTACATTTTATATTTGCCTGTGAAGTTCATAGGAAAATGTATTAAGGCTGGATAAAATAATGCATTAATATTCATGTACCACATTAAAAATAGTCAATGCAGTGCAGTAAAGAAAAGAAAAGTAGAAAATAAAAATACAATACATAAACATTTGTAAATAAATAACTCGAGCAATGCACTTCATCTAAATAGATTTTATTAGTTAATGAACAACTGCAATAACTTAAAATTATTTTTTCATGGCTTTTTATTATTTAGAACAATTGTACATTTTTACATTTGCCTGTGAAGCTCATAGGAAAATGTACTAAGGCTGGACAAAATAATGCATTAATCTTCATTTATCACATTGAAAATAATGTGATCTTTAGAAGAGGAGAAAAAATATGTATAATTACAATAAATATTATTGGCAAGTAAATAACGTGAACAGCATACTTCATCGAAATTAATTTATTTTATTTTTTTTTTTTATAAATATAACAATAACCACAATCCAAGAGAGAATCCTCAATAGTATTTGTGCATCATGTGACCATTTTGAACAGTCATTTCTGCTACATAATGGGTGAAAAGCTCATTCCCGCAAAGAATTTAAGCACAGTCTTGCACCTTTGTCTGCTTTTCTTTCTTTTCTTTTAATTTGTTTCAAATCAAAGAATGCAAGGAATAAAAGAACCAGTGGGTATATTATTAATAGAAATGGGTGATTGCTGTTTAATATGAACTCATAAATTGCATGAATAATTATATATTATTTTTTTATTATTATTAAACGCCCATACTTTATCAGACAGTAAATGTGATTGTAGACCTAGAAAAGTCCTTGTTAAAATTGTGGTTAGTTGCAGCAATGCAGTAATAACCAACAGAGCACTGCATTGTGAGGCTGTTTTGCTGCTTTAAGTAGTGTCTGCTGTGCTGTGTTTGTGTGTTTCAGGTGTTCGAACAGTGCAGTTGTGTAGCAGTCGGGAATCATACGGCCAGTGCAGGCCAATGCAACAACAGAGACAACTGCCATCGAGTCTTCCCCTACTTCCTGGCTCTGTCTGTCATCACTTCCTTTATCATCTCGCTGGGCGGAACGCCGGGATACATGCTGCTCATCAGGTGAATATCTGACCGTGATTTATTGTTCAGGAACTGCTGATGGTCCAGAGACTTTACAGCTCACTTTAAGAGAATAATTCACTCAGAAATAAACATTTGCAGAAAATGTACTCACCCTCAGGCCAACAAAGATGTAGATGAGTTTGTTTCTTCATCAGATTTGGAGAAATGTAGCATTCCATCACTTGCTCACCAATGGATCCTCTGCAGTGAATGGGTGCCGTCACAATGAGAGCTGATAAAAACATCACAATAATCCATAACCACTCCAGTCCATCAATTAACATCTTGAGAAGAGAAAAGCGGTGTGTTTGTAAGAAACGAATCCATCGAGACATTTTTAACTTCACACCATTGTGTCTGGCTAAAATACGAGTTCATAATCCATAATGCTGCTTCCTCCAGTGAAAAAATCCATCTCCTGTTGTCTCTCACATCAAAATCCATCCACATATTAGTTTAGAGCTGTTTTGGACGGTGCTGGATCTGTGCAGATTTCTCTCCTGATTCAGAAGAGATTACTTTTTCACTGGAGAAAGCATTATTATGAATTATGAATGTTAATTAAGATTACTTTTGGATTATTGTGATGTTTTTATCAGCTGTTTGGACTCTCATTCTGACGGCACCCATTCACTTTTTTCCCCCTCATTATTCCATGTCTTAGTCGAGGACTGTAGGCCAGTCAAAACTGTTGCTCGATCGAATGTAAAATCGGTCGAGACACGTTTATGGTCACTTGTGAAGTTCAGTAATCAGACTTGTGTCTTGAAAGGAAAAGCTTTAGCACCAGGGACTATCAGCTTTCTCCCAAAACTCAAGTCAGCTGACACTGCTGGAATGCTCAGCCTCCCTCGGGCTAAATTAGGTTAGCGGCGGCAACAGCGCTGGCCCAGATTTGTTTGGTGAAATAAAGATTTCTGTGTGTCTGTAGCTTTTGAGAGAAGACGTGATTACTTTGGATGAAGTACTCTACATAGTGCTTTTCTAAAGTCTAGTGGCTTGATTCGATAGAAATCGCTCTGTTCAAGTTTATTCATCATGTTAACAATATAAAACCGATTTATTTTCATAAAGTTTCTGGTATTATGCACAATTCATCAATGTATGTTAAAGATTTTAATTTTACAAACTATAATAATTTGTTACTTTTTTCATCTGTTTAAAAATACTAATAACCAATAAAATTATAATCTAACTTTTTTGCAATATTTTATGCACGCTGAATGATTTTTTAAATTTCTTAAAATAAAGTCACAGTGAACAGTGTTAGCAGTTCACAGTACAGTCATAAAAGATAGGTTATTTATTTTTCATAATAAAGGTTTCTGGTCTTGTGTACAATTTAGCAATGCATGTTGTTTTAAAGAAATGTTTTTGTCAAAGTATAATTTCTGCTCCTTTTTTACTGACATGTAAAAATATAAGTGACTTTTTGAAATATTTTATGAATGATTTGCAAATGCCTTCATATTAAATCAATATCAAAACCCTATTTTTCTATTTATTTTCATAATAAATACATTTTATAACATGCAATGATTATTCAATTTATTATGAGAAACAGAAAGATAGGGTTGATATACAGTGTATATATATATATATATATATATATATATATATATATATATATATATATATATATATATATATATATATATATATATATATATATATATATAATTGATTGATTATTATTATTATTATGGTTATTAAACTTTACATGCCTTTTTACATGCAAAATAATCAATTTATTAATCTATAATTTAAATTGAAATAAAATATCAAATACATCACTGCAATTATTCAATATGCAAACTATGCAATTATTTGTTTTTATATTATTCTGAAGGAGCTAATCTAGTTGCGCTTTCTCTGGTTTCATCGACAGATGCATCAGACCTCAGCTGAAGTCTTTAGCTTTGGGTTTTCACACGTTGACGACGCGCACTCTAGGTGAGAGATGCTCTGGTGTTTGGAGCTGCTGACGTCTCTGCTGAATCATTTTTTAGTCACGGTGGTAATGATGATTTGTTTTGAAGCAGTAGTAGAAGGAATGCTGTTTTTTTGTCTTCCACAGCTGGAATTCCAGCTCCTATATACTTCGGAGCCATCATAGACACCACCTGTCTGAAATGGGGTCACAAGAAATGCGGAGGGAGAGGAGCCTGTCGAATCTACAACACTACTGCCTACAGGTATTCAGCTCAGCTCATCTCACCACACTCCACTTACATACTTAACATAAATACTACAGTGCAGTGTAGGGTTGGAATAAGCCAAAGTAACAACACAACTAACATATTTTTTGCTAAACCAAATGTTTTTTTTTAAATAAAAATAAAATAAAAAAATGCATTTTTTTTTTTTTTTTTTTTCAATCAGACTGAAAAGCCTGAACAAAATGATCTTGGTTTGAATTAATTTTCAGGTGTAAACCTGAAATAATCTGATCAACAGGAAAAAAATATAGTGCTTGAATCTAAATGTTCTCAATCAGAATATTTGCTAAAAAATGCTAATTTGACATGTCAGCTTTCTTTTTAGGCAAAAACTACATTATGGCACATGTGCATGTTACAATGCATGTAATGCTCATGTGAAGGAATATGCAAATCGGATTGCAATATTTAGGGTTCATAAAAGAACATTCAGAATCTGAAATCGGGTTGAATTCATTTAGAAAAAAAATGTAATGTAAACATATCTTGTGTAGTATTATGTTACACTGTTTTACTGTGTCCTTTTTATACTGTAATTGTACATTTTAGTGCAGATTAATATTAATTAACAACATGCACTTTATAGTTAGGGTTATAGTTTGGTTTAGTTGTATGTAGTTATGTATGATTTACTGTTATTACTATAATGAGTACATGTAACATTTGTAACAAGGACACTGTAAAGTATAGTAGGGTTTCTGCAGGTTTGAAGCAGATAAATTTAAGACCAAGTAAAGAAAATATAAGATATGAATTGAAGGGAACAAAATTTGTCTCTGTGCTTTAAATGTAAATATACAGGGAGCACACAATGAGTTGCATAAGCAACAGTTTGTTTGAAAATGCAACTTCTAATATATTTCCATTATTATTAAATTGGACCAAACCTCTAGATTATGTACAGTACCTTCTGATCACATGGCAAAGATGTTAGATATTTGTGAATATTTTTGTCTTGTTTTTCATTGCAAATGTCTGAAGATTCTTAAATCAAGATGCACTTACTTGAGAAACAAAGTGACATAAGAAGTCTTGTTTTAAATGCATCCAACTAAAGTAAGTTTATGATTTAAAAAAAAAAAAAACTGGACTTGGAAAAATCAACCTGATTCAAAGGCAAGTTTCATACCCCACTGACAGATATTTGTTCTTGTTTTAAGCATAAGCTTGCTTAATTTTGTACAATATTCATAGACATTTTACATCTCAACAAAATGTATCTTGATTTAAGGATGTTCAGAAATGTTTATTGGAAAACAAAATGTTGAAGAAAATATATTTTTTTAATGCATGCAACATTTAATGCTCTTGAGTTTCGAGACATTCTGCTCTGAAATAAGACTTCCTAAGTCCCGCAGAAACCCTGGTATGATTAAGTTTGTAATTGTTTTCATTTGATTATCTTGTATTGTCACTCTTCATCACTCAGGATAGCATATCTGGGCCTGACGATGGGCTTACGGAGCGCTTCCTTCTTCCTGTGCTTTCTCGGTCTGGTGGTGTTACGACGGCACGTTGAGCGGCAAGAGCGCAACACGCTGGCAAACGGAGACAAGGGGGCCGCGGCCGGCGAACTGCAGGCCCTCAGGAAAGAAGAAAACCACAGCTGTAACTCGGACCAATGCCCGCGGACCGCAGATTACGACCCGGAGCGCGAGACGCGCCTGTGACACGTGCGCAGGGAGCAACAGGGCCGTGACGCGCCGTCTGTTCCACACTTTCTATCAGACTCGTGTAAATGATGTGAAACGTTGTTTTTGATATAGTAGATTTATTTCTTGAATGTACATGATGTTTTGGGTAAAAAAGAAGAATGTCTTACAAACTACCTAACTCCTTTGGATTTAACGTAAAGATGCTTTTAGAAGCATCAGACGCCCAACTAGAGGCAATTAAGCATTGGATTTCCTCTCATTTAAGCCATCGTCGTGCACAGGCCCTATAAGGATAACACCTTGTGGGTACATGATCACGTCCGTCGTATCTCTCTCTTCTGCCATACACTCAGATAGATGCCTGAAACAGTTGACCACGACACTGTGTGCTTAATATATGTAGGCCTTGTTAAGCAGGCTACAGGTTGTTGGATATCTCCAATTGCGTCCCATTTGTGTCGTCATGAAGGAACAAAACGCTCACCTTCATTTTAAGAAATGCGCGAGGAACTGGCCAGAACTGTGCGAACGCCGTGGGTATGCAAGTAATCATCTTTATGATCGATGTTGTGCAATGTCACTGTGAGAAATGTTGTGCGTGTGTGTCGTTATGTGTGAACGGGTGCATTCCTGTGCCAAAAACAAACAAAAAGAGCAAGAAGGTCAAAGTCAACATGATCTATTCTCAGGTCGTTCAATCAATTGTCCCTCAAATTTGCTAATTATTCTTTTATATACTTGTATAAATCGTTGTCTGGTTTTAGCTGGCGAAAATGTTCCTTTGTCCTTGGCAAGATTCGTTCATTGCGGGCAACTGACTTTTACCAGTAACAACCGAATGAAGGGTTTTTATTGTAAAGCAAATAAAACGAGTGGCATTTATTGCTTTTACGGTAGGCAGTACAGAATTTTATTTGCTGAAATGTTTTTTGTATACTTCAGTGATGTGTAAAAAACAAAATGCATTTGTGAAATATTAGATACGTTCTTTTAAAAATAAAATGATTTACTACATATCGAGAAAGATCCACAATCAGTAGCGTTTTTCGCTTTAATCGTGAAAATGGCATATACAATCATAGCAGGACGCAAACGAGGCACTTGGTGAGTTCTGCACCCATTAGAAGAACATAGGATTCATAAAATAGCATATTCGACCAAATTTGACAGGAAAGGCATAAACAATCCCCTTATAAGACCTTTCAGACCGTTTCCCATCCTTAGCGAATCAGTTTGTATAGCAATGACAACTAAGAACATTTTTGGTTTTCTCCTAATTTTCCTGCGTCTGAGGGAGAGGAAGTGAGCGTGGTAGCCTCGTGCATCATAGACGCATGCACTGACAGCATGATTTTAACACCCACACGGTGGGTGACGGCTTATTCTTAAATGAAAAAAACAGAATCTTATTACAGAAATCTGATTTAGCCGTGTTTTTTTTCTGTCTTACAGCACAGGATCACTTTCACAGTCTTTTAATCTTTTAATCTTCACAAGTCTAAATAGTTTTAATTGCAAAATTTTGTGACTAGAATAGGCGAACAATGACAAATTAGCCAGCCCTCATCTAATAACAGAGTGAATCTCACCAAAACATGTCCAGGTCAGATGTAACCCAGGTGAAAAACAAGTACACTTCCATAATGCACTTAAAGTGCTCTATCGCGCACTACTTAATATACTAAAAATGATCCTTTAGTACTTCTTAAGATAAACTTAAGATCATCTTAAGTGTACTCAACTGTGCTATTTTGAGACACCATGAATATGAACTAAAATGCACTTTTAGCATACTATCTTTGTATTTCAAAAATGTATTTAGCTACCACTTGTAGTACACTTGAACCCATCTTTCATACACTAGTACACTCAAGTGTGCTACAAGTGGTAGCTAAATACATTTTTGAAATACAAAGATAGTATGCTAAAAGTGCATTTTAGTTCATATTCATGGTGTCTCAAAATAGCACAGTTGAGTACACTTAGATGATCTTAAGTTTATCTTAAGCAGTACTAAAGGATCATTTTTAGTGTATTAAGTACAAAATTAGTGCGCGAAAATAGAGCACTTTAAGTACATTATGGAAGTGCACTTGTTTTTCACCTGGGAACCCTTCAATAAAAAAAATGCAAGCTATATTTTGCATAAAGAAAATGAATAATTCTCTTCAGTGTAATGCATCTGGACAATTGTTTTTGTAAATTCATCGTTTTGAATATTCAAGAAAAACATTGTAACTGAGATTAATTCCGATGTTTTTCTCGCAATTCTGTGGGGAAAAAATGGACAAACTCACAATTGTGAGATATCAAATGTTAGAAGAGATTTTAAAAAAAAATGGAATTACAAAATATAAACTCGAAATTCAGATTTTCTTTCTTGAAATTCTGTGTTTATATATGCAGTTCTTGTTCTTGCAATTTTTTGTTTCTGCAATGGACTAAAAAATAAAGACTTTCTCTCACAAATGCAAGTTTACATCTAGTAATTCTGACTTTTTTCTCAGAATTCAAAGTTTTTATCTTGCAATCCTGAGAAAAAAAGTCTGAATTGTGAGCTAAAATGTCACAATTACCTTAATGATTTTTCTCCCATGGCAGAAACAAGTTTCCATGCGCTTAATAGTAAAACAAATCTTAATACATTAATTTTCCTTATACAAAATAGGGTGAAATATGGCCTGGACATGTTTTGTAAGATTTAATAATGTTAAGCATCGATAGCACAAAACCATCTACCTCAAATGGACTCAAAATTAAGAAATGATCACTTATCTCTATTGGACTGTGAAATCTGTTTAGTTTCACATTTCAGCATTTGTTTAACAGCTAACAGCATTTGAACTCAGGTGTAATTGACCTACCTCTCCAGACTCCAGAACAAACACACTAACCGCTCACTAACAGACTGTTTGCTCAGCCCGGAAATAAATTGTCTCATTGTGATGTTTACTTCTTACCTGTTGTTTATGTGTATACGCTTTTATTCTTCTTAATTAAAGTTGATCAAATGACTAACGTAGCCTGTAATGTATGTCATCTTAGATAGGCTTGCATTATGTCTTTATGAATGGAAATATTGCTGTGGAAAAGTACTTCGGGATTATTACAATTGTACGTCTCTTGTTTGCATGTATCTGGATATTATTAACCTGGGTTGATATGCACTTTTAAATTAAGGGAGAGAATCGAGCAGAGGAGAAGGAAAGCAACACGAGGGATATCACAAAGCAACATGCAAACATCAGTCACTATGGCTTTTTGTCTAAATAACCTACAGTTTCCTGTAAACACATCAATGAGTGTTGGGTTTCAGTCGCTCTATTTGCTGCATAATGCAGCTGTCTGCAATCTCAAAATACAGTACGGCACCGCTTCAACATCAAAACCAGAGGGATCAAAGCCAAAAAACTGCTACATCAGATGTGTGGCGAGCAGGTAACCTGTGATGTCATGAACAAGGCTCATAACAGTTTGCATGTCAATGCTACGAGGTGAGAGCATTTGGGAGGAACTGAGCATGATCGTGATTATTGTGCAATAACATACAGGTTTCCAATGCGTCCACTTGCCTAGTTGTCTTTTTTGTCTCCACTGTCCAGCTGATTCTAAAAAAAGACAAAACAAGAAACGTTTCTCTTATGTAATTTGTAAATGTGATTTTATTGTTCTTCATAATCATCCTATTCTTTACTGTTTATCTGTAACAAATAACCTCTTTACTAATTTTGTAAATATTAATTAGCATATACAGTTGGGCAAAAAAGTATTTAGTCAGCCACTAATTGTGCTGAAAAAAGATGAGAGAGGCCTGTAATTTTCATCAAAGGTACACTTCAACTATGAGAGACAGAATGGGGGGAAAGAATCCAGGAAATCCTCAGTAAAATAAGTATTTGGTCACCTGCAAACAAGCAAGATTTCTGGCTCTCACAGACCTGTAACTTCTTCTTTAAGAGGCTCCTCTGTCCTCCACTCGTTACCTGTATTAATGGCACCTGTTTGAACTCGTTATCAGTATAAAAGACACCTGTCCACAACCTCAAACAGTCACACTCCAAACTCCACTATGGCCAAGACCAAAGAGCTGTCGAAGGACACCAGAAACACAATTGTAGACCTGCACCAGGCTGGGAAGACTGAATCTGCAATAGGCAAGCAGCTTGGTGTGAAGAAATCGACTGTGGGAGCAATTATTAGAAAATGGAAGCCATACAAGACCACTGATAATCTCCCTCGATCTGGGGCTCCACGCAAGATCTCACCCCGTGGGGTCAAAATGATCACAAGAACGGTGAGCAAAAATCCCAGAACCACACGGGAGGACCAATGAATGACCTGCAGAGAGCTGGGACCAAAGTAACAAAGGCTACCATCAGTAACACACTACGCCGCCAGAGACTCAAATCCTGCAGTGCCAGACGTGTCCCCCTGCTTAAGCCAGTACATGTCCGGGCCCGTCTGAAGTTTGCTAGAGAGCATTTGGATGATCCAGAAGAGGATTGGGAGAATGTCATATGGTCAGATGAAACCAAAATAGAACTTTCTGGTAAAAACTCAACTCGTCGTGTTTGGAGGAGAAAGAATGCTGAGTTGCATCCAAAGAACACCATACCTACTGTGAAGCATGGGGGTGGAAACATCATGCTTTGGGGCTGTTTTTCTGCAAAGGGACCAGGACGACTGATCCGTGTAAAGGAAAGAATGAATAGGGCCATGTATCGTGAGATTTTGAGTGAAAACCTCCTTCCATCAGCAAGGGCATTGAAGATGAAACGTGGCTGGGTCTTTCAGCATGACAATGATCCCAAACACACCGCCCGGGCAACGAAGGAGTGGCTTCGTAAGAAGCATTTCAAGGTCCTGGAGTGGCCTAGCCAGTCTCCAGATCTCAACCCCATAGAACATCTTTGGAGGGAGTTGAAAGTCCGTGTTGCCCAGTGATAGCCCCAAAACATCACTGCTCTATAGAGGAGATCTGCATGGAGGAATGGGCCAAAATACCAGCAACAGTGTGTGAAAACCTTGTGAAGACTTACAGAAAACGTTTGACCTCTGTCATTGCCAACAAAGAGTATATAAAAACGTATTGACATGAACTTTTGTTATTGAGCAAATACTTATTTTCCACCATAATTTGCAAATAAATTCATTAAAAATTCTACAATGTGATTTCCTGGATTCTTTCCCCCCATTCTGTCTCTCATAGTTGAAGTGTACCTATGATGAAAATTACAGGCCTCTCTCATCTCTTTAAGTGGGAGAACTTGCACAATTAGTGGCCGACTAAATACTTGTTTGCCCAACTGTAGGTATAAGTATAATTTATTAACATTAAATTATTACTTATATTTGTTTGATTTCTATCTGCTAGATTTGATCAATTATAATATAATTTTTACTGTATTTTATTACAACTGAAACATGGTAGTCATACAGTATTTGTTTAAAACATGCAAAACAATATAGATTTAAAATATCACTATTTTAGTATCACTGCGATTAAGTCTATTTACAAAAATATTTATTTTTATATTAGTTCATAAGATTTATTTATACTTTTTAATTTGAATGTTTAGCCATTTTTTGTTTGTTTTTAATGTCTATGTAGTTTTTGAGTTTTAGTCTTCAAGTGTTTTTAAGTAAAGTTATATTTTCTGTTTTCATTTTAATTTAAAAGTTTGTATTTTTGTCATTTTTTGTAAATATGTTGATATTAAGTGTTAAGATATATTTAAATATTTAGTTATATTTAGTTACAAATTAGTGAAAACAGAAAATGTATTAGTTGTTTTTATTTTATTTATACTTTTTTTTTTGGAAATGTTTATAATAGTTTAAGTTTGTTATTTTAGTACTTCAGCTTTAAAGGAAAGTTGTTGTTTTTTCAGTTATTTAATTACTGATAATAACTGCTACTTTCTAAGCACATGTATAATATCATACGGTTGGTTTGAAATACAGGTGAGTGTTACCTGAAGCTCCTGGTGATCTTGAAGGAGACGATCATATTCTTTGGTCAGCCCTTCACTTTGTTTCTTCATGGCATCCAAATCTGACTTGGACTTTTTCAGAGCTACAGAAAAGCAAACAGCTGTAGATCATTTGTTTGTAATTGTGAAGCAGAACGAGTGTGGAGTGTCTGTCGGGCTTGTTCTCACCATCTGTGCTGCTCTTGAGCTCCTCCGTCAGTCTCTGCACCTCTCTCTTCAGCAGTTTGTTCTCTCCTTCACCATCACCGTCTGTAAGAGCCTGAGGATGACAACAGTTTGTTCTTCTATTACTAAAGGGACTTTATGGACACCAGTTCCTCAAACACTACAATAATTCATTCTATTCCTCCTCAACCAGGATTATAACTTTGATAACTTGATAATATTTATATCTGTCAAGTTGTATTTTACCCAGAAAATTAAAAAAATTTTTTGCAAAAAATAAAACTTTTGTATTATTATCATGACATTAATTGAAAAATGTTTTTCTTTATATTTGTCTTTTGATTTCGGGGTGAAATTTGGTGCAGATTTCATTTAAGTTCTTTTCATAAACTTCTTTGCATTATTTTCATGACAAATATGATTTAGGTCATTTTTCAACCCAAAATCAACAAAAAAATTAGAGTTATCTTATGCATGAAAATACAAAATTGTTTGCATTATCTTCATGAAAATAACTATTAACTGAAAATGTAATTTCTAAATATCTGTCCCTTAATTTTGGGGTGAAATGTGTTGCAAGTTTCACTGAAGTAAAAATGTTTTGCATTGTTTTTGATCACAGTTAAATTCTTAATTGAAAATATTATTTCTATAGATCAGCCTTTTGATTTCAGTGTGAAATGTGGTGCAGGTTTCATGGGATTCCAGCTTTTTCAGGCTTTTAACCTGTTTGAGCTTCTCATTGTCCTCCATGTATTTCTTGGCAGCTTTGTTGGCGCTTTCAGCCTGAGTCTGCAGCGCGGCGCTGGTGCTCATAGCCATGGCCAACTGGTTAATCAGCATGATGACTCTCCTCATGACACTGTGAGAAAACAGCACCAGAGTTCAATATCACAAGACACCCTGCCAAAGGGCGATGTCATTGATGACGATTAATGCGTACAGCCACAGGAAGAGTGAGAAACCAGAGATGTAGAGGTTCCTCTGGGCTCGGAAGAGCTTCATGTGCATGTGGTCAAACACGTTGGGATGCAGTTTGGCGTCTTTGCTCTGGTCAGCATTCGAGTACTTCCTCACCTCCCGCAGGGCATCTGCAGCGGGTTACAACACACATTTGGGTCATTTCTAATCTAAATTGATCCACCCTCAGGTCATCCAAGATACAGATGAGTTTGTTTCTTCATCAGATTTTGAGAAATGTAGCATTACATCACTTGTTCACCAATGGATGCTCTGCAGTGAATGGGTGCCGTCAGAATGGGAGCTGATAAAATCACAAACGATCCATCAGTTAACATAAAGCTGCGTGTTTGTAAGAAACAAATCCATCATTAGGATGTTGTTAACTTCAAAGTATTGTTTTCGGCTAAAATATAAGTCCTCTATCCATAGCATTGCTTCCTCCAGTGAAAAAGTCATCTGGTCTGAATCAGGAGAGAAATCTGCACAGATCAAGTATCGTTTACCCAAAACCAGCCAAAATATGTGGGTGGATTTTGATGTGAGAGACAACAGGAGATGGACTTTTTCACTGGAGGAAGTGTTATAGCGGATTATGGACTTATATTTTGGCCAGAAGTGAAGGTTAGAAATTAAAAATGTCTTGATGGATTTGTTTCTTACAAACACAGCTTTCAGCTTCATAAGATGTTAACTGATAGACTGGTGTGGTGTGGATTATTGTGATGTTTTTATCAGCTCTCATTCTGACGGCACCCATTCACTGCAGAGCATTCATTGCTGAGCAAGTGATGCAATGCTACATTTCTCCAAATCTGATGAAGAAATAAACTCATCTACATCTTGGATGGCCTGAGGGCGAGTCATTTTCAGTTTTGGATGAACTATTCCTTTAAGACAAGGCAACAAAACTAGAAAATGACATACCAAGAAAGAGAACGATGAGGATTATTATCATGGTGAGAAAGCCCTTGTTCCAGAACTGAGAAAGACGGTTCCAGATGCTCCATCTGAAAATACTCTGCCATCTGCAAACATAGACATCAGTAAAGAGCAAGTGGATAACAACAGCAAACACAAGTGAATTACAAGGGAACATGTTACCTTTGAGCGGAGATGAAAGGCAGACATAAGATGACAAGAACAGCAATCTCCACATACAAGAAAGATGCAACTGCAGTCCACTGCAATGTCATTTTGTATCAGCTGTATGACAAAAATGTGTTTTATGCACTTATACGTTTAGGTAATGATGCAACAGATTTAAACAAAAATGCATAATGCCTTACTAATCAAAGCTGTGATTACTCTCAGATCATATACTTATGGCATTATCTCATTATGCTTCCACACTTTGACACAATGTTCATTAACAGGAAGCATGTCTTACACACAACATATAATAGCAGTATTTAGAAGTGCAGTGCGGTTATCAGACAGCAGTGCAGATTTCATATAACCATGTGCATGTAGTACAAACGCATAAGTGTTGAATTATACTGAATATTAAGTGTAAATGAATAACTTTCAGGATAAGATGCGATCAAACAGGAAACGAACATGCACAACTCGAAATTAGGCCAGCATCCACAGAGGCAGAAAGGCGGTATGTTTACATCTCACCTGCGAACGAAGGAAGCCTGCAGGGAAATTTGGGACGAAGCACACAGTTCAGGAAAACTAAACTAAGTTAAACTAAACGATCAGAAGCACAGCACTGCCGTCTCGCGCGAGTGACGTCAATGCACCGAGCACTTTGCATGTTGCGCGAGCGCCTGTCGATCAACATGAACACAGTGTTTTTCCACAAGAAAATATTGAAATACTATGATTGCAATCATGCAAATGCCATATTTTTTACACAGACGAGCAAATAATAAATAAAACCAACTGCTAATATAAAACGTGAATTTTAAAACAGAGCAGAGCAATCATGCATGGGGTAATAATAATAATAACATTTAACAGAGAATATTTTCGTTTGATCAAATAAGTTAAATAGACGCGATTTGTATCCTATGGAAGTGTAAAATGTGTATAATAGCCTATATATTTGTCTGTAAACTGATGCTTATGTTTTCCCTCTTTTTCCTTGTTCCTTCTTGTTGATGCATGTGAAATGTTCTTTGTTATACAGTGGGAGATGGCATTGCACATGCTAGTTGTTGACAATAAAGCATTAATAAATATATATTAATATATATACTCAGTTTGCAGTGCTGTAATTAACCAAAATCGGCACAAGAGGGCGCAACCAATTTATAAATAGAATTTGTTTTTAAGCATAGCGATATATATTTGTGTTATTATTATTTTTTTATACTTATTTTGTGAATAATGCTTTGGCAATATTGTATGTAAACAAGCATGCCAAAGTAATTTAAATTTAAGTTGATTTGCAGCACTGAAATTCACAAAAAAAATCCCAGCAGCCGAGCCTTAACCATCTTCAAGAATTGGCTAAAAACACATCTCTTCCATTTTTATTTGACCCTTTAACTCTAGCTCTCTCTTTTCTAATTCTATTCTTAAAAAATAAAAAAATAACACTAGCTTTTCTCATTTTTGGATTATATCTATTTGTTTTCTTTTTATTATACAATTAACAAAAGCAAAAAAGGTCTGTAACACTAGCTTGCTCTATTCTTTTTCTATATTGCTATATACTGCATTAAGCTAACTGAGACTTGTTATGCTCTTTTGTTGATTTTGATTGCTTCCATTGTCCTCATTTGTAAGACGGCTAAATGTAAATTTAATATTTTTTAATTGTATTTTTATTCATTGCTCTAAACCTTATTTTAATAAAATTTTTATAGTTGTTTGTTTTTGTTCAATTATTTCTTTACTTGTTTTGTGTGTAACACTGTAACAATATTGTATTTAAGACAATCATTAAGCCAAATTAAGTTTCTTCAAATTGTAATTTATTTGCAGTAGTGTAATTCACAGAACAGAGAACACGTTTAAGTCATCAGACTTGATTTGCTGTGGTGTTATTCACAAATTTATAAATGCATTTAGGTCTATTAATCATTTAGTTACTTTTAGGAAAGTGTAAAAAGTTCTGTGTTCTATGTTCTTCTGCTCTCACCCTCTTGGAGAAGCATAGTGAATTAAAGTTATTACATTTGATTTCAATTTGTGTGCATTTGCAAAAATCACCACAAAAGAATATGATAACTTACTTGAACAGAGGTTTGTTTTAAATATCTTCAACCCAAAAATCTCCTGTATCTTAAATAAAAAATACTTGTCAGTGACTATCAATGATTGTAACTGGGTATTTTTACACAAAGATGTTGACAACTATTTAAAAAAAAACATATTTTGTGATTTAAAAGACCGAGTCGTTAGGTTTAATTGATTAAAGAGAGAGAGAGCATAATATAAAAGAACAAAAACAACTTGAGTTCATCCAAAGAACTGTTCATGCTTCCGATGTTTAAGCAACAAACAAGACAAAAAGAAAACTACTCCATTTATCTGAGGTTCAGTGGTGCAGTAGTTAAACATGACTTTCGATCACGAAGCTGTGTTCCAATCCTACAATCACCCCAAAAACAAAACCAGTGCCTTCCCACATCCTCAGTGGTTACAAATTTCAATCTGAAACATAAAACTCTGGCTTCAAATCCTACAACACCAAACCTCAACGTGAAATCCATGAGGATCCAGTGGCATGTGTTTCCGAAGAAGAGGCTGTGATGGAGACACCGGTTCAAATCCCACACACTTGTAACTGCTTTATTGGAAAAACACAGGTCACACACAGGTAAAGAGTCAGAGAAAAGCCAAATAAGAGACCTGTGGCTCACTGGTTCGATCCCAGCTGGGTCTCTGTGATATGAGTGTGCGTCTGAAGGGTATGGTCTCCCACTGGAGCTTCTGGATCTGTGAAATTTAATAGCTGGTGGGGACGTCCCTTCCCCACCTACTTAGGTTACTATCATTTGCTTTTCAAAGGAAGGCCCCTCAAAAAGAAAATGATGGTAACCTACATGTTTAGTGCACTAGAACACATGAGATACATCACCTGTCCACGAGCAGATGATCATCATTACAGTCACCGTCTGTCCACAGCTCTGCTTTATAATCCACAATACATCCCTTACTCTGGAGAGATAACACAAACATACAGATATTATTATAAGACATACTGCTTATTTAAAAAATCAGTTAGTCTAAGAGTTTATAAATGTAAACTGACAACATAAATTGAATTCCTAAACCCGTGCACTGTGCAGTGTAAATATATATATATATTGCAGCGTATATTATACTTCAGTAATGCTGTAGCAATAATAATATTTTGGTTCAAGGCACTTTTCTCCAGAGTTTAGACGTTTTTAACCAAATAAATGTATGTATACATGTACACATTGGGTTTCAAAAATCTGTTGAAACACAAATTGCATTAACTTGTTTATCCACTGTCTAGAATCGCTACATCGCTGAATTATAGATTTAGTGTAGAAAAAAACAAGCACAATCTAAGTGTCTAACAAGACAGTGTACAGTAAAATCTACAGTAATATTACAACATCAACAGAGAACACATGGCAAGCTGTCCAGGAACAAACATCTTTTAAACAATGTGCTGTTAAACTAAAGACCTCATCAACATTTATGATCCAAGTGCGTTACCTTTGTAGTGAGACTCATGAATGCAACACATCATTACATCAATCTAAATGAACTGTGCTCTGCTATGAAATATCTTAAATACACACATACAAACTGAAAGAATGATTTCTATGAAACATAACTACTGTTATATAGTGCGTATAAGACAAGAGAAGTTTACATAATGCGCAAAGTTACTTCCAGGTGAGTCGCATGACACTCGATTCCAGCGTTTTATCCCAAAGTGTGTTGGTTTCGTTTGCAGCTGAGCTCAAATATGTGTGGTTTAGTGACATTTAGAACTGTTACAAACAAATAATCTGCAGGAGCTGCTCGTGATGTTGTGACTGTCATCAAGCGTCATGTTGTCAAACAAGTGAGACTCAGACTGAAGGTGAAGCCCGCCAGAGGGAAAACAGCACTGCAGTTCACTTACTTCATACATATAATTGCATACAGTATCTTATTAAACACAGCTCTGTGGAGCAGGAGGAAATTGCTCACTTTGGAAAACGATAAGCAATAGGAAATAAACATTTCATCTAAATAACACATCCATTCCAGGACTTGAACCTACAACCGCTCTGGTCTGGGTTCAGGACTATGTGCTTCACCACTCTTTTAAGAGACTTAATGTGAACGCAGGCCTGATGTGTTTCAAACACAATCCAAAAGCTTGCATTCGATTTGGGTTGGAGCCATCAAGAGCCTTGCATTATGCAAAAGACTAAGTAATAAAACTATATAACAGTGAAGTGCTGGGACTATTTCACATCCAAAAAGGGCATTAGCATTGACATAAAAACAGGCTGTATTCTTATATATAATAAATAATGTTTTCACCTGCAGGATTTGATTGAAGTCTTTAACCACCGAGCCCTTGCTGTTATTATGTTTGTGATCTCTCAGATTTCATATTTACTTTACCGTAAGTTTAGGCTGAGTAAAAGACAATCACTTCACCTTTAGGATTTGATCTCATGTCTTTGTTGCAATTTTATGATTAATGTGTGTGTTTAACCACTGTACTACTGGGCTTCAGTGCAAGTTTACTATCTTTCCAAGTGTTTGCAGACTTTGTGCTTGAGTGGAAATAATACAAGAAACTTTAACACTTGAACTAGTAATTTTTTTCCCAAAGGTGAACAATTATCCACAGAGATTGCATTGAACTCGGGGTTGTTTTTGGTCTTTTACATTAGCATTTATTAATATCAGTTTATTTTTTTCACATTTGCATGTTCATGGGTTTCTAACATTGGCTAATGATCACATATATGTATATATATTCTATCTGGGTAGATTAGTTTTGACCTAACTCGTTTATGACATTGATTTAAATAGGATAATCTTTTACCATATTGATATAAAAATACAGAGCAATAAAATATATTCCATTCATAGCTATTAACAACATGAAGTGCATTGAACATTATGTCAAGGTTTTTGTGAAGGAACAGCCGGGGCTTTATGAGTTTAATGAAAAGCTAATAATTAAATCACGAAAATGTCAAATTAAAATAAATAATTCTAAAATAACATTGATAATAACATTTAAAATAACACACTAAAAACAAATTTGTTTAGCTGCATGCCATATGATCATTGACCCATGAACATGTGATACTTAATTATTAAAATATTTATTTTAAAATCTGAGTTCAAGAAAATATATTAGGTAAAAGAGGTTCAAACGACAAAAAAAAAATTATATATAAAATATTTATTTTATATTTATAGAAATGCATGATTTGACCCTTGTAAGAAACTATTTAACATTTATTTTAAAATGAATTAATCTTTTTTCAATTATATTAATTTTTCAGCATAAAACAGCATACATACTCAGATGTTTTTTTAATTTGTGCCTTTATTACAACTTCTAAAATAACGCATTCATTAAAAACAACTATGTGGAGCCGTATGTACTGTGAAGGAAGTCAATGACGGCAGACGTACTGGATAAATTATTGAACACTCTCCTCTCGGGCTGAGAGCTGATGCGCTCCAGCATGAAAATCAGGTGATGGTGGAAACAGGTGAACGGGGTCCCGTGTTCCACAGCGATGTCCACCCAGTCCCACATGCACTGCAGCGGGGTCTCCTCGTACCCGGCAAACATGGCAGGATTGGCCAGCAATCCCCGAGCAGCCATCACACCTGCAGAAGTCCAAAAATATCAGACACAAAAACAGCATAAACAACAAGAGAAACGAAATCAGGCGCCGATTAAATGACACGCACCATCCACCCCTGTGAGCTCATAGATGGCCTCCACGTCCTGCATGCTCTTGATGTCACCGTTAGCGATGACTGGGATGGAAAGACTGTCTTTGATGGTCTTAATGGCGTCGTAGTGAACGGACTGGTGCCTCTCATCAGCTGTACGACCGTGAACTGTAATCCATGAGACTCCTGCTGCCTCCACCTTCTGACAGAGGTCCACCGTCTTCCTGATATCCTTGTGAATTCTGAGGACAAGACATTTATTTATATATAGTGCTTTTCACTATACATATTTCAAAGCAGCTTTACAGAATATCATAATGTATACACCCATGGCCAAAAATATCTGCACCCTTGGTAAACGCATTTATTGATAGTCCAATTGTCCAACAATTTCAACAATTTTCAAATTAAATTAATTTTTTGTATACAAAAAAAGTTTTCTAATAAAAACACAAGCTTCGTATTTTCTACTTGTAAATGTTGTGTCACTTTGACTTCACTTGTAAGTACACTGCAACCCTGAATACTCCTTATCATGATCAGCACATTTTAAAGTAAAAAAATCATATGCTCACCTTATTTTAATGGATACTGCATAGTTGGGATTGTCGATTTGGTTTCGGACATGTCGAACCATGTCTTTGACTAGCTCAGGTTTGTTAATCAAACACGCACCATAGCCTTCAGACACGGCCCACCTGCAATGAAAACCAGAGCAATTTGCGGTTGCTACAAATGCAATCTGTGCAGAAAATGTGCAAATTTCAATAGTGAAAAATTGAAAGTGAAAGTGACGTGACATACGGCCAAGTATGGTGACCCATACTCGGAATTCATGCTCTGCAAAGCTCTCCAAAGTGCACACACACAGCAGTGAACACACACACACCGTGAACACACACCCGGAGCAGTGGGCAGCCATTTATGCTGGGGCGCCCGGGGAGCAGTTGGGGGTTCGGTGCCTTGCTCAAGGGCACCTCAGTCGTGGTATTGAGGGTGGAGAGAGCGCTGGACATTCACTCCCCCCACCTACAATCCCTGCCGGCCGGAGACTCGAACCCGCAACCTTTGGATTACGAGTCCGACTCTCTAACCATTAGGCCACGACTTCCCCTGTTGATTACAAAATCTGACATTTTTTCACTCCTACTGTGTTTGTTTATTAATTATTTGGAGTAATTCGATTACAATTTAAGTTTAGTGCCCTTGTCTCCATTTAACACAGTTAAATCCACGTTTTGCATTAAATTCAGACTGAAAAATGCACAAAATATTCAGCAGATTACATCTGGCCCTACACAACAATTTTTTGACCTATATGTTGAGAAAGTCAACCCACATCCCGTTTAATACACTGCTTTGAAAATCTTGTGTCAACTGTCATTCAGGGTAAATATTTGCACACATTTTTTAAACATGCTCTGAATATTAGCATTACCTTTGTGGACAGCCGCAGTTCAAATCCACCCCATCTGAGAAAGGGGAAACCACACAAGCCGCGTCTGCCAGCGTCTGTGCATCCTTCGCAGCAAACTGGACGATCAAGGGTCGGTCAGCTAAGAAGCAAACAAATGTCATTTGTAATTATTGAGCAGAAAGCTATGCAAATGAAAAGTAAAAGGTTGCCTTGCATTAAATTAGTCTCACTGAGGTCAAATATGAGTTTATGAGAAAACAGGATAATTTCACCAATAACAAATTTTACACCAATAAAATATTCAGACAATTAAATGCATTCTGGAAATGATTATGGAAAATAACAGAAAATGTTAATACAGTGCAGCAACATATGCATGATTTTCGCTGTTTAATGATTTGTATTTGTGTGCGTGTGTAAAACAAATTATATTTGAAAAGGTTCACTATTGCAGTGGTTCAGCTAGGTCTGTTAGATTTACATTTGTCTACTTTCACTACACCTAAAGCAGAGTTTTTTAGCTGAAATAATCAGTCTTGTTGCAGACAGCAGGGAAAACACATGCATATAATAATGCTGTTAATGTTTGCATGCTCAATCTTTGTTATTTTAGCATAGATTCTACTGTCACTTGATTATATAGTTAATAATAATATCTGGCCATCTGTTTCTGCATATGTTAAGCTGGCAATTTTTATGCATCACCAAAATGATACATTTTCCTATTTAAACAATGCCATGCTGTAATACTGTAATAAACCCAGCATGAAAAAAAGAGAAATGCACACAAACAAATTCTAGTAGAATATTTTATGGAATATTTGTTTGTGATTATCGGATTAAAAAAAAAAAAAAACAGTAAATAAATACATATTTTACCGCCCCTCCTCCAAAAAAAATAAATAAAAATGTATTTGATATTGCTGGACCCATGTAGTGTATGGTAATATGCATGCATTTTCATGATTGATGGCAATGTGTTGTTTGATAAATTCCTTTAATAAAGCATGACAATTTTGATGTACGATGTAAAACCAGTTGAGAACCACTGGCTTAGAGGACAACTAGAAGAAAAAGCTTACTCTTATTGGTGGTGAATTCACTGTCTCTAGCTTTTGCAGAGCGCATGAAATCAGCTGCAATGATCATTGGGGTGAAACACACATCACAGTCATATTTCCTCACCAAACATCTGAAAGCCAACCTGAACAGCAAGAATAAACAGCATTCAGAACACCCGCCTACATTACAGGAATCAATCCAGTGTTGCGTCTCTCACTTCGAGTAGCGGACCATGGGTGCACACACTCGGACTGGCCTTCCCCTGTTAAACAGCTCCATCATATTCCCCCTGTGGACCTCTGTCATGATTCACTGGAAAAACGCGCGGTTCAAATACTCAATATTAAAAATATATTCCATTTTTATTACAAACAAGACGCATGTATTCCGTTAAAAACCGAGTTCTGAACAGTAAAACACGTGCGGATGCAACCGGCTTCTCACTTCCGTGTTGGTGGGTGTGTTTAAAGTTTGACCTCGTATCCACAAGAAACGAAATTCGCATTTATTTACAATGATAATGTGAGAAATAATTTACATAATCGATCAGAACACATTATAAAAACTGTGTAAAATGAGTTAAATTAACATTCTGTCCGTTCGCGAATTTATAATGAGGTTACGTCAGTCAAGCTAATTAATATTCATAACCAATCGCCGTTGCTCTCCGTTCAGGTTGAGACGCAGGAGTTGTACGTCACTGATGAAGTGGCAATGATGGAGGCTAGTCCGGAATCAACAGCGAATTCCCTGCTGAAAGATGGTAAATCCAGCTTTTTCTGTATGTGTGCATGTGTTTGTACGTTAACCAGGTTGATTAATCATCTCGATGGGCGCCTTTAGCTGCAGTAATAGCACAGTAACACACATATCCGGTGTATAGTAATGTAAACCCTGATCCTTTTCCTTCCAGGGTGCTATACTGATTTCCTTAAAGAGCATTTCGATGTGAAGACCTACACAGCTCAAGCCATTCATCATGCTGTCATCGCAGAGCAGCTGGCAGAGCTGGCAGAGGGCATCAGTCAGCTGGACAAAGAGCTGC
The DNA here is from genome assembly GCF_936440315.1 of Barbus barbus. Lineage (NCBI taxonomy): Eukaryota > Metazoa > Chordata > Actinopteri > Cypriniformes > Cyprinidae > Barbus > Barbus barbus. Next base: position 24,913,328 of record NC_136720.1, read on the forward strand.
ACTGCCAGGTGAGGCACAGCAGCTTTCAGTGCAGATCTATGTCCAGAAATATCAAAAGTGCCTTAATGCTTTATAGGTCGTCTCTAAGCACTGGAATCTACATGACCATTAAAAAAACTACCAATTATAAGCAGTGTTGGGGAAAGTTACTTTTAAAAGTAATGCATTACAATATTGAGTTACTCCCTAAAAAATTACGTTACTTTTTATGGAAAGTAATGCGTTACTTTTTAAATATGAGCAGGGCTTGATTGTTAGTTTTTAATATAAGAAGTTCTAATCATAGCAAATGTAACCTGTAATGAATAAAAATCTGTACAGTAGAACGAAAAAGGTTCAACACTCTTCAGCAATAAAAAAAAAAACAATGAAGCGCAATTGTTAGTTTATCTAAAGTCATTTTTGCTTATTAGTATGATTGAACTGGATCATCAAAGGTCAGCAGTAAAGACATCGGTTAATAAAATGGGATTAGATACATTTGGGGTGTTTAACATATTTAATTATTGCATTTGCATCATATTCTGAGTTTGCATTTCACTGTTTTAATTTTGATGAATACTAAATCTGGTGTTTGTGAGTGGGATGAATTAATGCACGTTCACATTTAGTCTAGGACTACAGTAACATGTTCACAGCGCATTTTTATCTGTTCTAAAAGTACCTTAAATGAATACTTTAATACTCTAATCAACATGGGCATGGACAAATATGGGTGCTTTATGCAAATGTATGTTTATTATTATTATTGAAACCATAGTCAACACAGAGCATGAAGAGTAGACCTGTTTCAAAGGTCATAGATGTCATAGGTTTCCATTACTTCTCTTTCTATGCACGGAGCAATTTACTTGCACAAACCTGTTTACATTTTACAGGGCAGCTCTTTTTCTGAACATGCAAAATGTACATTTATTATTATTATTGCCTCTCTGTGGCCACATACTGGATTTTTAAATAAAAGTTGATATGAATTTGCGTTCATTTTGACAGCCCTAAATATAACGCGCATTATAAATTGCGTACCGATATTTTGTTGTGTTTTTGATCACAGGTAGTGGCCAGACATGAGGATCTGCTAGCTCAGGCAACAGGGATCGAATCTCTTGAAGGTAATATTTCATTATCTGCTTTACAATTTAAGATCACAATCATCAGTTGCATTAAGTTTTTTATATGATCTTATAATATTAATTTCAAAAACATTTTTATCTGCTTGATGGCTCATTTGAAGTTGTTGGAAAATGGATATTTCGCAAACATATGAAGAGTTAATTTGCAAAAACGGAGACCATTTTTGGGTTAGGGTTGGGTTATTTTGATTAGGTTCAAAAATACAGCTAGCTAACACATTAAAAACATGAGAACATAAAAACATAATTTTTTAAAAATTAAAAAAACAGAGTCATCTTTTTTTGCAAATAAACTCTACATATAAAAAAATGACATTTGAGGTATTCCGAGATGACATATATAGAAGATGCAGTTTGCAACTTTCCCCCCTTCTAGTACATTTACAAATAGTTTCCCACTTTTCAGGGGAATAATCTACGACTTGCCTATAGCTGTCTCAGCATTATAATCTAGGATACTGAAAAATAATTAACATTAAATCACTCTTTAAATGCCAACTTTAAATCAACATACAAAACTGTCAAATTTTCTTTATATTGCAATCATTATGATCACGAGATGCAATCAAAGCTTTAATGCATTCATTGTTTTTGCTTAAATGGTTATGTGACGTTAACCAACTGCATGATTTGTAAGCATGGGCATTACAGTCACTTCTGATAACAGATTGTAATTAATTATAATGTAGAAAAATGCGTTTTCTGTGAAGCTGCTTTGAAACGATATGTATTGTGAAAAGCACTATACAAATGAATTGAATGTACGTGCAGTTTCAGCAGCTGCCCACCAGGGAGATCCCTTGTCACATCTCATATTCTTGTGCAGTGCATATATTTCAGTTCTTTCTGAGCATGGAAATTATGGCTGTTTTTGCTTCTAGATGTCTTGCATATGATGCAGACCAGAATTGCAGCTCTCCAGAGTGCTGTGGACAGGTAAAGACTCCATTGTAATGGTCCATGTTTTTAAAAAATTGGTGATCACAAATGCACGATTAATAGATATCAGAAAATGTGCTATAAATTGAAAAATTGCACCAATTAGTCAGATGCTTTGCAGTGTTTTATTTATGCATTTCTCTTTTCTCCCTTTCTTAGGATAAGGACTAAAATTGTTGACCCTTACAATAAGATTGTGGCACGGACAGCCCAGCTCGCCCGCTTACAGGTTATTTTATTACTTTTACATCTACTTCTGTCATCTCATATCTGTCTATCCCTGGATATTCCAACAGAGACATTCTGCAGAATTATTATTTCTTCATGCTCCTGCTTTATAGTGACCTTCAGAATTCATTTCTGTCAAGTTCCACAAGCAAAACAACAAATAAAAAAGTCTATAGTGCCTGTGTGCCATAGTCCATATCTTCTGAAGCTTGCATGGCCATTGCATACTTTTTGTTCTCTGTGTAACTTGACAGATGTGGTCACTATGGATTGTCATGGTAAAAAAACAACAAAAAGTTCAAAACATCTATTTTGGCTGAAGGAACGTCATTTGTGCACCTTCTAGTATCTTTGAAAATGCACGCTTTTCAATCGCCATGATGTCATCATGAGTGAAGCTTCAAGTCTGCAGAAGAAAGAACTAAAAATCAATAAAAGTCAATTTGGACCTGGAATGGAAGGATCTCTCTCACACTCTCTCATTAGTCACACACATGAATACCCACAGCTGTCCCGCTCCACACATCTTGTGGATTTACAGGGTCTTCGGTCCTGGTTTTTTAGTGGCTTTGGGGAGTTGTTATTAAATATGAATGAAATACAGCTGTGGAAAGGTCGCTGTGGTTATGAAATGCTCCCCTTTTCTTTCAAAACCCCTTTCTGCTCCTTTTCTTGTGTGGCTTTATTGAAGTGTAGAAATACATTTGCATTTTTGTGTTTGCTAATCAGCATAGCACCATGATGATCCATCAGTGGTCTGATCGTGGTTTTGCATGCAGCTATACGAAGGAAATACATCTGTAAAGGAGAGCAGGGCATGTTGTCATAGTATTTCTGTGGATAGTCTATTATTCTTTAAAATATGGGCAGACACATAAAGGTCTTGGCCATAAAAAAAAATCATGAATGCAGGAATTGCACCAGTGTTATTGTACGGGGGGGGGGATTAAAGTTTGTTGAGCATGGGGCAAATTATTGAAACTTATAAAATAATTTATTTGTTTGAAATATGAAAATATCTGTGTGAGAATATGTTCTTGACCAGTGTGCTTGAATTATTAGTGGTGAAAGGCATGCATCACTATTATTATTGTTCATTTTGTTTTTTTAACATGAAACATTGCTCTAGGCTCCCCTACTTATTTTATTTTTGTGTTTGACTATATCTGATGGCACAAATAGCTTCAGAAATGTGAGACTTTGTTCGTTCCATGTTGGTTTTGTGTCTGGGTCTCTCCTGTCCTTGCCTTTAGCAACACATTTTTATCATTTATTTTTATTCCTTGTAAGAATAAGACCAGACCTGACGATGGGGACACAGCTGATTTTTTTTCTTTCCTGTTATCCTTTTGCAATTTTTCTGTCACAATATCTGACGCACTGTCACCCCAGGACGAAGCAATCAGTTTCAGACACACACAAAATCAGATGCACGTACCTTTGGGACAGTTCAGCGGCACCTATTCACTGAAAACCAAAGAAGAGTGACCTCCACGAGTCCTTCATCCACCTGCTGTCTGCCCACAGGCTTGATCATCGCCACACTATACTGAATGTGTGGCTCAGTTGCATGAGTTTAGAACAAATGCATTGCTTTACAAGCATTTCCTATTTATTTTTTATAATGTAGTGTCTGTTGGCTGTTAGGGTGTGAACCAAATGTTTATTCATGCCTGTTTGCAGTATTTTTATGTGTGAGAAATGCATTGATAATTAATTGATAGCATATTCTAGTGTTAAAACAACCCTGTTAGATGATGCACACCCTTCTCCTTAATTAAATGAATCCAAAATTGATTAAAGCACCACTTAAAAATTAATTCTGAGTATTAACAAAGATTTATGCGATGGAAAAAAAGCTATTATTCTAGTTAAAGACCCTTAAAAAAAGATCCCCAATTGGTCTCTAGATGTAGGTCAGGTCCCTCCTTCAATTTAGGTCTAGGTTTCATCCATTGTAAGTCTTCCAGGCAAAAATGATGAGTTTGATTAGTAACACCACACTTTTCCTTAAAGGGATAGTTCACCCAAAATGAATTGTCATCATTTACTCACCTCAAGTTGTTCCAAACCTGTATGAATTTCTGTCTTGTGTTGAATACAAAAGAATGTATTTTGAAGAATGTTGGTAAGCAAAGAGTTGCTGTTAGCCATTGACTTCTATAGTCTATTTTTCCATACAATGGAAGTCAATGGTTACCAAATGATCTTCTTTTGTGGCATCTTCATTTTTGGTTGAACTATCCCTTTAACAAGCCACTCTATTTATCTTTCTTGTCTGTAGCACAAAATGTGTGTTACAAGGGATATTAATACCATGATTTTACACAAGTAGCATGAAATATGAGTCACTAATACCAGATTTTAGTCTATATCATGCACTGAAAAAAAATTATACTAAATTTGGTTATATTAAAAAGGGAAGTGGTTGCAAATAATTTATTTTAGCTACATTTAATAAAAAGTTAAATTTGTTAATTTAAATGTTGCTAAAATAAATTGATTGCAACCACTTACCTTAAAAAGTTTAGTAAATTCAATTAATCATTTTTTTCAGTGTGGAAACTATGGTTGCCATGGTAATTTTTTTAGATGGAGGATTTCACTTTATCATAATGTAAATAGCTTGTGCTGGCTATCATAGACCCACAATCATTATGTTATTTTATGAACGCAGGAATGAGAAGTCTTATCTTATTCTGTCTGGCAGGTGGTGTGTGACCTGTTGAGAAGGATTATTCGCATCCTGTACCTGAGCAAACGACTGCAGGGGCAACTGCAGGGGGGCAGCAGAGAGATCACTAAAGCTGCCCAGAGCCTCAACGAGCTGGGTGAGTGACCGATCACGAAGAGCCTCTACTTTACTCATCTCTCGTGTCCTTCAAAACGGTTATTCATAATAGAGCACTCTGCACGAGTGGCAGCACTTTACCTCTGTTGTATTTATTGGGTTGTATCACATCCATGATGGCTAATCAGAAAGCAAGTTGGTGTAAAGGTCATTGCACACTGAGTCCGAAATTTTTGTATGTTAAAAAATAAATACGACCTCACGAAAACTTTCGCCCGTCATAAAAAAATTAGGATCAGGTTCGATTTTATGTGTTTTCTCATCCGTAGTATGCATTTTGATAGGAAAGGATGAGAAATATAAAAAACATTTTTCCAATTGTTCTAAAGAAAACTAATAATCTAAAGAACCATTTTCCACTACACAGAACATTTGTGGACTGGAAGCGTTCCATGAAACTTAAAGGTTCTTCATGAAACCATAAAGTGTACCTATTTGTCTAACATCATGGCAGTTTTTCATATAGGTTTTGGTTGTATGGGCATTTGGCAATGTTGAATTTTGTGTTCCTGTATTTAGGCCACTCAAAAGCTATCTTGCCAGGTCAGCCCTGTTCTTGTGGCCTAAATGTTTTGCTGAGTTTGTTACGCAGGTGCGAGGACCGTCTGAAAGTGGTTCTGAAATCGTCTGACCTGCTTTGGAGATATTTTAGGTTATGCTTTGTCGAAACCCCCTTGATTAATGGCTGACCCGAATCGCGTTTACAAATGACTTTAGTTCCAATAGTGACCTGAGTGCATTGTAATAATCTCACAGAGCTTAAAGTAGACATGAAATCAAAGTTGACCCCATTTACTTTCTTAATGCACGCTCCAGGTCGTATTGGTGACGTCAGCCCTCAACCCCTCTCGTGTTATATAGAGAGCACCTTTCATGATCCAATCCATTTCTGTTGCATCAAATTAAAGCCTGTCCCACAGATTTTGACAATCCTGTTTCACTAGAAAAGCCACATTTCAAAAGTAAAATGAGAACATAGAACATTGGCATATTATTGTCTGGAACTCATGTGGTTGTGGAGACGATCTGAAATGAGAGAATTTGTTTTCGGTCATGGGTTTAATGGCTGTAATATCAGATTCATATTGACTCATACTCTGTTGACCTTTTGTTTGTAAATTTGCCTAGATGTCATACGGACAGATAAATAGTGCAATGCAAATTCAGTGTGCTCTTATTCCAAGTTTGTGTGATACAGTAAACACATGCTTCATTATTGAGTCCCAGGCCCTGTGGGATAAATTCCAGGGAAGATCAGCAAGGTGCTTTTTCTCGGTTTCTATTTGCATATTGTTTTCAAATGAAGCTAAATCAATGCAGGCGGACAGTAGTTTCCCATTGTGCATACGGAGGGCATGCTGATGTTAGAATTTACCACATGCATGAGCTCTGTTTGTGAGTTGCTTCCTGTTAGAGCTCCAAATCAGTCGGTTATGAGATTCCTTAAAAGGCAACAGTCTAGCTCTTGGAACTGAGCTGTAGTCTTATTCTCTTTGTGACACAATATGATTCAGTAACATGTTTTCCATCCATTGAATTATTTATCATGTCAAAGTGAGGGTCATATTTGGGTTCGTCTCACCCAGCTAATGGATTACAGAGACATCTTTGCATTAGCGTCACCATCCAAGACGAGACAATTAGACTGCTCTAACAGCACCTGTCCTTTTTTTTACTGGATGCTCAGCTTTTATGCCTTCCCTCCACCCCCTCAAGGTATAACATGAACAGCCAGGGTCTGAGATGATATCATTATCTGTATGTGTGCCTCTCTGGCATCCAGCGTAGAAAGCTGTCTAACAAATCTCCCATTAGGCAACTTGTTTAAGAACACGCTGCCTTACAAGGAAAGCTTGAAGTGTTGACTGTGTTTTCCGGTACATGTTAGATCACAAATACAGCAGGTTGCAGCCCTGAAACCGTAGAAGCAATTAAACTGCTTTTTTTGTTTTGAAGTCTCTGTCTAGTGCACGCTGTCCTCAGACGCTGTTTCAAGAAACCTGACAAGGTGCAGCTGGACAGTGACTGGGTCGAGCTTGAGAGTTTCTAGAAATGCCGATAGCATCATGTTATTGGATTGTAAACAAGGCAATCAGTAAATGATAATGGACCCTTGAAGGTTTAATTGACAAATCGCTTTCCTGTTTACCATAACTGTGTGAGACGTTAACTTAGACCTCATTGTGTTCCAGCATAGAGTTGAATGGATAGGCAGCATATATCATTTTCTACCAAAGTGGCCAGTATGGCATCAGTTCAAAACACTCAGTTCTTCTTTGTCATTAGCTTTGCAGCCCATTTGTTATTTTCTTGGTTTATCTCACTGCGTACACAAAACATTTGCCTGAAATAGCTCTGAATTATGGCGGTCCTAACACAATAATGGCAGCTCACCATCTTGCTAAGATGATTTATGAATCCCTTCCCAGCGATGTAAGGTATGGATGGATGGCCAGATGGATTGAACAGCTGAGGGAGAACTCTAAATGACTTGAAGGGAAGATTGACTAGGGCAATGGAAGGTGTTGGGTAACTTGGGCAAACTGAAGGAATGAGGCTGTTATTGGGGAGAGGAAATCAAAGTCAGATAAATGTCAAGAGCTGAGAATTGACTGGAAGAAAGTTGAACTGCATGCAACAATCTGTTTGGGAAACAGTCATATACACTATATATACACTATAAGTATTGGGTCACCCCCTTCTAATGAACAGGTTTGACTACTTTAGTCATTTTCATGAGTACAAATCTTAATGTTTAACCATATAATGATATTCTAGGTTTATAGCAACAGTTTGGACGGAACCCTTTTCTAGTCTAACATGACAGTGTCTGGCAAGGTTCAAAAAGACATGATTGATTCAGTCAGTGTGGAAGAACTTGACTGGTCTGCAGAAAGCAAAGTCCTAATCCCAGTTGAACACCTCTGGTGTGACTTTAAATGCAGACCTTGAGCCGAAACACCAAACACCAATGACTTGTATATGGGTACAGTAATTTTAGACACTTTCAAAACGGTTGCAGCAGAGATGGAAATACAGTTTTTAAATACGTGAATTATGCTTCCATCGTTTTGGAAGTGCCTTCTTCTGTTCTAAAGAAGGGGGTGTCCCAATACTTTTGTCCATATAGTGTATGTACAAATCATTGGTGTTTGGTGATGAGTTTTTACCTCAAGGTCTGCATTTAAAGTCCCACCAGACCAGTCAAGTTCTTCCACACTGACTGAATCAATCATGTCTTTTTGAACCTTGCCTTATACACAGAGGCACTGTCATGTTAGACTAAAAAAGGGTTCTGTCCAAACTGTTGCTATAAAATTAGAAGCACACAATTCCCTAGAATATCATTATATGCTTAAACATTAAGATTTGTACTCATGGAAATGACTAAAGTAGTCAAACCTGTTCATTAGAAGGGGGTGACCCAATACTTTTGGCAATATAGTGTATCTATATGTGAGTAAATATACTTAAATGTCCTGCATTGTTACCTTATATATTGAAATAATATTGTGTGATTTGTATTTATACAGTACTTTATATACATAATATCATTTGCTATAACTGATCGCCCATTTAAAACTCCCATAGTACCTTGGCTAAATTTGTCTATTTACAAAGCAAATGGCTTTCAGTGTACAGATACCTTAGATTCAGTGCAGGGGATTTAATTCTGTTTGTTTTCTACATCACTTGAACTGCACCTGCCTGTCAGATGGAGATGGAATGTCAGTCACAGGACTTTGGACTCAGTGACTCACTCCTCTGGGAATATATGAGTGACATATGGATGTCGCGATCAGTGTAGCAAGGTAAGAGGAATAGATTGAGTAAATGAAAACAGACAATGGAAAGGTAAGGATGTGTGATTTACAAGATTTTCAAAGACGAAGAGGTGATGTGGTTTGTGGTGTGGCTGTGGATATAGGGACTAGCAGAGAGAACATTTGACTCTTGGGTGCTTTTTGGTTGGTGTTGTGTTAATCAAACAAAAAAAGCTAACCAAGTTACCGGGGTCTAAATCAAGAGGCATGTAATAGTAGCAATACCAGTCAGTTCAGCATTCTTAACCTCCTTTTATTAGCATTAACAATGAAACAGTACTTTGCATAAGTGCTAACGTGACTTTGGATGCTTTCAGGCCCTGAACACGACTTCTAAGCAGAGCCGTCCCAAGTTTTGGCAGCCCTTTTTACTGGCAGAAGGCCCATTGCTCGCTTGCAAATATAATATTTTTCCCCACATGCCTCTCAGAAATGTCTATACAGCTTGTTTACAGCAAAACAATAAAGCCTCGGCTCCATTCATGGCCAACCTTAAACCTTCGGTCAAGTCATCACAGGGTAACAGCTGCACAGGCCTCTGTATGATCTGTTGCATATAGCTTAAATGCCTCTTAGAATCTGCCATGTGAGTTTTAGGAGTTGTCTGGGAGTACATCTAAGCTAAAAGTAACCATTTTGCCCTTGATATTAAAGCATAGAGTCCCAGGATAGCGGGGACTCGAGTACAGCATTGACAGATGGACAGATTTGTCACATTATGCAGCTTTTATTACAGTAAGTCACTGTTTTGAGAGACCTGTACTCCATAAAAGACATGCATCAATCATGCACTTCAGCTCCCACTTTCTCTTGTTCGGCACAGTGTGTGAGCTCTAAATATGGATCAGCTCTTGCTCTGACTCTTTATCTACAGATAAACTCAAGAACGTACGATTGTAAAACAGTCACTTGATGATATAAGCTGAAAATTTGTAATCTTTAGTTCCTACCACTGCTGTAATCAGAAACAAACTGTCAGATGGGTTTTCAATCAAGTTTAAAGCCTACCCAACTGAGATGCGCTTTGGGTAACTGCCAGTCCCTGTGCATATAATTGTTTTGCATTTTACACCAGCATGAACTGAAAGAATTAATGTGTGAAAATCTTTTAGTGCTTGAAAAAGCTGTTTAATTTGCTAAAGTATATTCAATTAGCATTTAGGGGCTCTACAGTGTCATATGTAACACCCTTGAGTTATTCACACCTCTGTTTACTAACCTTAGATACCCCCTTGAGAACATTATCTGGTTGTATGACAACACAAATTATATTAGTCTCAGCACTGTTAATGATTTGATTGTAACTGCATTTTATTAATGCAAGCTATCATCCAACACCATTTGCATCTATTCCTGAAACTGAACATGTCAACTCAGTCAGGAATTATCCCTCATGACTCTGTATTTTACTTCATTTTCATTGTTTAATGACATGACTTTGCCTCTCATACTGAACAGTGTGTGACCTTTGCTGCAATGCAAAGGTGATTATTTTTGTAGGCTGCCAAAAGATACAGTTATCACCCTCTAATCCAGTCTAACCCTCAGGTCTCATAAGACCAAGTATTTGGAATCAACACCTTTTCATTGACACCCCCATCCACTTCTTAATCCAGCAGCTTTATTGGACGATATGCTGTGAGCCACCTCCCTCATCCCTATAAAAAGATCTGATTTTTATGCCAACTGGCCATGCAAGTGATTTTGAAAAGAAGCAGACCTCGCTTTGTAAGTGCACCCTGTGACTTGTTGACCTGAGTAATATAGCCATCTTGTTCCTTTTAATGCAGGGTGGAGGGCAGGTAATATCCACTTAATGAAACTCATAGTGAGAAATCTTAACAGTGTTTATCTTATATTTTGCAACAGTAAAAATCGAGGTGGCTGAAGCCAAGAAAACAAAGACATATTACCACTTTCGCTACAGAGTGAAAAAAACTACTCGAGAAATACGACCCAGTGTTATCACAGTTGCGCAGGGTTCATCTTGAAAGAAAAAATAATTCTTCTGCTGTTTTTGGGGGTATTTAATGCAAATGAACAAACCCAGGAGCATCAATTTCTATGTCTTTACATTTGTGATTTTTACTTTACTTGGGTATGTATGTACAATCTCTAGGACCACTTCAATAAAACACATGCAGTATTTACACTTTACCATCTATGACATCTACAATAATCACCATTACAATAAATAGTAATAAATTATTCCTCTTGAGATACTGTACAATTAATACACTTAAATTCATTACTGCTTTGGATTAGTGGTTTCCCTTTTTAATGATTCTGTACCTGATGCGGATGTTTGCCTTACATTGGCCCAGTAGCTCATTCCACATCCTCTGATGAAAGGCATTTTTGCCTGACCTCTGTCTCCTCAAAAGTCACCTTTTTGTTCCTTTTTGGGTCAATCCATGAGTTGTGGATGACCACATTATTGGGCATAGGGTCAGCCTCTACAACTGACACAACACGCTTCTTCATTTTACTCTTTAAAACCTTCTGAAACTTCTGCCGAGTGAAGGCATAGAGCAGCGGGTGAAAAATGGTGGTTCCATAAGCCATGACCAGGAAGCCTAGTCTGAGACGCACAGTGAAGTTGCTCGGCCCTGTACTCAGGATAACCGTGTTGAGCACAGTGATGGGTGTCCAGCAAAGCAGGAAGGTGGAGATGATGAGAAGCGACATGCGGAAAACCCTCTTTTGTCGCTCACGGCGTTCCCTGTGCCGTTTGACTGCCCTGCGGAGGGCTATGATCACGGACACAGAGGTACGCATGGCCAGAGGCGGATTCCTGCCCGCACTGCTCTGTGAGGCATCGGTGGACTCTGGCTGAGTGGAAGTCATGGAGATGGTCTTTTTCTTGCTCGGTTTCTTCTTGGGCGCCGAATGGAAACGTGTGCCAATGCGGATGTTGAGCGCCTGCAGAATCTTGTAGTAAGTAACCAACATGACCACAGCAGTGAAGAAGAAGATTGGGATCTGTGCCAACAGGTGATAGTAGAGGCCCAATTCAGTGTAATATTGGTTTGACGGGTCCTCCCCCTCTGTCTGATTCCTTTCGTTACCTGCCTGGCTAAAGAAACCCTCTTCTATGAAGGGTACCAGAAAGCTTAGGAACGATAAAGCCCAAATGCACCCTAATAAGGCCACTGCTCGTCCCATTGTCAGAACTCGATTTGCAGGCCGAACTGAGATGTCATAGCGGTCTAGTGTGATGGTCAGGACATTGGCAGCAGTAGCCACGCTAGCAAAAGACACACAAGCCTCATGGAAGCAGCAAATGAGTGCGCTGTTGCCTTCCAGTGGCAAAAGCACCACCACAATCGTAAGTGGGATGCAGCCCACACACACCAAGACGTCCAGCACATGAAGGTTCATGGTTACGATGTTGCTGACAGAGTTCACCAGGTTTGACTTCATACAATAGAGAGCCAGCACAGTCAGGTTGCTACTGAGACCCAGCACGATCTCCAACATGAGGAAACATGTTAGAGACACCTGGAAGCTGACAGGGTAAGGAGTGTCCAAGTCCATTTCGAAGTCAAGAGGTTCAACGTTATCGAGGACAGTGACGTTGCTCATGATGGTCTGGAATCCCAGCACAGGAGGGGTATGCATTCTCCTGCACACGCAAAAACAGAAGATGGTTGTTTAAACACTACATGCATTTCCATTGACATGCTACTGAGTGTATGATAATGCCAGAACTGTTTAGCTTCTGAAATATGAAGTTAATTAAGCCAAATTCTAGCTGGCAACTAACAAGAATGTGAATGGAAAGGACCACAGTTAAGAACGTAAAAAGGATGAAACATTTATCTGCTTTGCACATGCAGATAAAAGATGTGCATACACTAATGAAACTCACCCCTCCCTTGTGTTCACGGTCCTCGTTAGGAGCTTGTGTAGCAAATGCAACCAAAGCGTTGATGTGTTGGCAGGTTGTCATAGACACCAACCATACTCCAATGCCTCTTTATCTCAGCAGTGTCCTTTGCTCCTTCAGTGCCATTCTGTTATGTACTTGCTTCGTTGTGTGCTTTTTTTGTTTTTAAAAATGAGCTAATATTTAACAAATGCGTCAGCTAAGGCTGTCCTCAGCCCCAGCATGGCACAGACTGGACAAGCGAGGACACCCCGGTTTCCTCAAACACCTCTCTGTAGGGTTGATTAAACACCGTCTAAACAGCTCATACCTCTTTTCCTTGCATCCTCAGATTTATGTGGGGGATGTGGGAGATGGAAACACTCTGCTCTTCCTTTTCAGAGCGTGGGAAGGGTTTGTGCATTGTAATATCCACGTGGTCCTGACATGAAAGCTGTGTTGTATTCAGGCTTGTTTTTAGCCTTTTGTCCTTTGTGTTGGCCGAACAGATCTTACAGAAACGATCAGGGACAGCACCATGGCCCATGCTTGCAAAAGTCCTCTCTTTTCATTGTTTATTCCAAGACTTTGCGAACCACAAGAAGTTTATCTCCCTCAGTGTGACAGGTCAGGACTGGCATTCCCTCCTCACTATATAAAAGTTGCACCGACTCCTACAGAGTCCATGGCCTCTTGTATTCCACCTGAGTAAATCACACTCCCACCTTCTGCGCCACAATATAGCTCCAGGAGACCAGGCAGGTAGACAGCTGTACACAGTAATCACAACAAGGTCACAGGTTTCCAGAGGGAAGGAGGTAGTCTGGCCGGTGCACTGCGTTGGCATATATCTACCCTCTCTTTTTCACAGTGTTCATGTGGGACACCGGAACAGGGGCTCCATCCTCAGTAGTTTCACACTCTGGCTGCTGGTAGGTGCAAAAAAGTGAGAGTTAGAATTATTTTTAGTCTTTCTACCCAAGTCATAAATGATCTTGAAAATCTTTAAAGCAGGGGTGCCAAACTCAGTTGTTGCAGGGCCGCAGCCCTGCAGAGTTTTGTTCCAACCCTGATCCAACACTCAAACCATCTAGTTTTCAAATAAGCCTGAATGACTTAATTAGCTGGATCAGGTGTGTTTAATTAGGGTTGCATCTAAACTCTGCAGGGCTCCGGCCCTCCAGGAACTGAGTTTGACACCCCTGATCTAAAGGTTAGTTTTGGCATCTTAGCATTGATATAAGCCCTTTTACACTAACTCTTATTTTGTCATAAAACTTATTTGTCCACAATCAATGGTCTCTGGTTGTTCCAAGACCTTGTAATAATTGTGCACCCTTCAAATTGACTTTTTAAGAATTAACCCCAGTCAAAGCCAACTTTTTGCCTTTGAAGGTGTCTCTGGTGTAATTTGTTAGTTGAGAAGCCTTAAGTCCAACTCATTAAACTCATGTTCCTTTGGAATAATGGACTCCCACAGCGACTGTGAGTGGTTGTTTGCAGAGCAGGTTTGCAGTACTCCCACACCATACTTACATGGGCAATATTCCATATATGTGAAGCAGAATACTCATACATCTCCAAGCATCTCTCTCACTCTTCCTCTTTTTTTCTGAGCTGAAAGGCAGCTTTCAGCACTAGCCAGAGACAGTAATAGTGACAAGAGTGCTCACATCATCTTCCCCTTAAGAGGATAATGGGTTGGATGGGTTTCGATTACTCAGTTTTGCTCTTTCCACATACATTAATTGAGTTAAATGTGTCAATTACTGTGTTTACCACTGGAGGATTCACATCAAAATACAGCATGCATCTATTTTTTTTGCAATGCAAGCATCAAAGCAAGACAGTGCAGTTTTTCTTTCAAAACAGTTGTTAAATCAATTCATATTCCTGTCCAAATCATATAATCTAACTGCTCTGAATTTAAAGCATACTGTCACGTAAATGTATTAATTCTTGTTAGCAACCCTGCACAGTATTTTAAAAATGGAAAAGTTGTCAGCTTCGTACAGATCTCTAAAGTTATGCCTTGTATGGAATAGCATGCATTCTCTTAAGCAGATGCTCCAGTTGTGAGAGTACAGAAAGTTGAAGCTTTTTACCTCTCGTTGCTGCCATAAGAGTGAGTGACCTGGTAGCCCATATATTCCCCAATTTGAGTAGAGCCATGCCAGGACCAGTAATAAAGGACATGCTTATCTGACGGGATGAGTCTGGCTGTCTTCTCCCTTGTTCCTTCCCTCTCAGTCTTTCTCTCTCTCACCATCCCTACGCTCAGCGCTTTCAAAATGCCCTACCTACTCATCTCTCTCCTCCTCCTCTTTTTGCTCTCTCTCTCTTTCTCTCTCTTCCCTCCCACCTCCCTCATCACCCTCCCCCTTCCTCCCTGTCTCTGCTGTGGTTTATAACACTCCTCTGGTTCCCGATTGGTCTCCTATAATAGTTGTAACCCTTTCTTCCCCTGTTGCTCAAATAGGGCTTTTACCAACAGGTCAATTTTACTCTTTGTTGACATTATCACAAAATGCACTACTTCTCTGTTCTGTTTTCTTGATAACTTTTAATTTCAGTTCTTAAATTGTCCATGCATTGACAGTTTAGGAGCGAGTAAAAGCCTTGAGCAGGATGTGGGTGAGTTTACTTGCAAGGCAAAGGCTCTATCTGAGTCTTCACAATGCAAACATGACAAACCTCGCATGAAGCGTGATTTAGCCTTTTTTGCCACACTTGTGTGGGCGGGTTGGTGCACATTGATGCGGAGAGGAGGAATGGGCTAATTATGGAACATCACTTTTCTCAACCAATTCAAAACTCTGTTGTAGATGACACAAATATCACAAAAAGGCTTCAAATTACCACTCTGAACATACTTGTAAATATTTCAAGGTGAGCATTAATATTTAAACTTTTTATTCAGCCCATGTCTCAAGACGTTTCTCGGTAGATGCCAGAAGCGAGCGAGAGAACGTGTTCATATTTTTTATATTTTTAGACAATTCCTCAAGCTAGTGGCCCAAAGCTCAATTTCCTTGGATTACAAAAGCTGTTGTCTCATTCGACATTTCTAGTGTCTGTCAGTAATGACCACTCTCTTTATGTCGTTATCTCTACTTTATTTTATTTCTATTTTCTACTACTTCACTTCTGTTTCAGTTTTTTATAACAATTTCTTACTATGTGTAATTAAGTTGTTGTTTTTAGCATGTGTCAAGTCAAGTCAATATTATTTGTATAGCGCTTTTAACAATGCAAATTGTGTCAAAGCAGCTTTACATCGTCTTTATATAAAGCTGGGTGGCTTTATATCAGCTTTACAGTATTTAGACGGGGAAATAATTTGTTGAAATAGTGTCATTCTCCTCTGGCCAGACAAAATCAGCAGTTTAAATCTAGACTAAAGCAGAATCAGATTGTGCAAAGGACTCATCTCAGATCGCAGCGGACGTGAAGGACTATAATGCAATAAGAGCTCACTCAAATACTAAGGTGCCAAACCATTCAGGGCTTTATAGGTAATTAGCAAGATCTTAAAATGTTGATGTTTAATAGGGAGCCAGTGCAGTGTTGACAGAACCGGGCTAATGTGGTCATATTTCCTGGTTCTAGTAAGAACTCTAGCTGCTGCATTTTGAACCAGCTGGAGTTTATTAAACGTGTAGAGCAACCACCCAATAAAGCATTACCATAATCTAGCCTCGAGGTCATGAATTAATGTTTCTGCATTTGACATTGAGAGCATAGGTCGTAATTTAGATATTTTTAAGATGGAAAAATGCAGTTTTACAAATGTTAGAAACATGTTTTTCGAAGGAAAGATTGCTATCAAAAAGTACGCCTAGGTTCCTAACTGATGATGAAGAATTTACAGAGCAGCCATCAAGTATTAGACCGTGATCTAGGTTATTACATGGAAATGTTTTTGGTCCAATAATTAACATCTCTGTGTTTTCTGAATTTAGCCATAAGAAATTGCTAGTCATCCAGTTTTGCTATCAACTATACATTCCGTTAGTTTCGCAAATTGGTAAGTTTCATCAGGTCGCGAAGAAATATAGAGCTGGGTATCATCAGCATAACAGTGAAAGCTAACACCATGTTTCCTAATGATTTCTCCCAAGGGTAACATGTAAAGCGTGAAAAGTAAGGGGCCAAGTACAGAGCCTTGAGGTACTCCATTCTGCACTTGTGATTGGTATGATACCTCTTCATTTACTGCCACAAATTGATGGCGGTCAGATTTTCTAGTCTATTTAAAAGAATGTTGTGGTCGATAGTGTCAAACACGGCGCTAAGATCCAGTAGCACTAATAGAGAGATATAACCACGATCAGATGATAAAAGCAGGTCGTTTGTAACTCTAATGAGAGCAGTCTCAGTACTATGATATTGTCTAAAACCTGACTGGAAATCCTCACATATTTCATTTTTCTCTAAGAAGGAACATAGTTGTGATGATACTACCTTTTCTAGTATCCAAGGGAGATTCGAAATTGGTCTGTAATTAATTCTTTGGGGTCAAGTTGTGGTTTTTTAATGAGAGGCTTAATAACAGCCCATTTTAAGGTTTTTGGGACATGTGTGTTTGGCAGTGTTATTTCTTAGGATTACCAATAAACTATACTGTTGTGATTTTGTATTTATCTATTTTAATTTTAGTTAAATAATGTCTGAATTTATTATGTCTGTATAGGTCTTTTATTAAGTTTTAGTTTTATTCAATTTGAGTTATTTTAATACTTCAATAAACTAAATGGAAATGAAATGATATATATATATATATATATATATATATATATATATATATATATATATATATATATATATATAATTGAATTTATAAATGTGTATGTATATATATTTATGTATGTGTGTGTGTGTGTGTGGTTGTACATATACATATATATAGTTGTTGTTTTTTTGGTGTTTGGCTTAGTGTTATGTTAGAATAATTATTATACTCTTATACCTTTTGTTCTTTAATATTTTGAATTGTTTTTAGCTTTATTTTTTTATTATTTTGAATTTTTTTCATTTAAATGTTTAATTTTGAAATTTTGTTGTATGCATTATGCATTTTTATTTAATTTATTTTTTAAATGTGTATAGGTAGTATTTATAAAGTTTTAGCTTGTAGTTTTGGATCCGTTTTAGTTGTTTTAATACTACAATTGATTGCTTCTGTTTTCCTCATTTGTAAGTCGCTTTGGATAAAAGCGTCTGCTAAATGACTAAATAATAATAAATAAATAATAATCTCTCTCCCGTTGTATAAACTGCTCTATTGAGTGTGTTTGTGTGATTCTAGCTTGATAATGCCACTGTGACTGATGCTCATTGAGTGGAAGCAGAACTCCAGAAGCCCTGGGTGAATTAACTTGTGCTTAGCAACTGCAGGTTCCAGGAGCGGAAGGGTAAGATGCCAGGTGCCAGCTCGCTGGGAGAGGCGTGAGGGGATGAAGAGTCGTGGAAAATGTACGCCTCTGCTCCCTGGAGCAACCTCCTGGAAGCAAGCGTGCCCATTGGGTCTCTGGCACCACTCTCTGGGATGCTGCCTTGCAGTTTGCCACTTCTCATCTGGCTGAATCCCTTGCCCTTCCATATGTTTGGGGTCCTACCACCACTATTTTTTTTATGATGTTTTATTATATTTCAATCTTCTTATTTCATATAAATTTAAAAGTTTTAGCACAAGCCATTTGTTAATTACGGTTTTGTTTAATTCATAGTTCACCTAAAAATGAAAATTTTGTCATCGGTTACACACCCTTACAAACCTGTTGAATTTCTTTCTTTCTTCTGCAGAACATGGCTATTTTATGAAATATATATATAAATCTTTTTTCATTCAGTGGGGTCCTAAACAACATTTGATTCTGTCGATATGTATGCACAGAAAAGCGTTTTTTCTAAATATGTTCTTCTGTGTTCCCCAGAAGTATATAGAATTGTGATGATATTAGTGAATAAGTAAATGATGGCAGAATTTTAATTTGATTCATGGACACTGGTACGTCTGCTATTTGACAGCAGCTTTGAATGTAGGGCATCCAATCAGATTTTAGAGCCGGTGTGAGTGGTGGGTCATACTTCATTTTCTGGCTCTGCTTCAAACCCTGTGTTTCTGTATCCTTTTTGGCACTACTCTCATCCAGAGCCATGTGTCAGGTAGGACAAGTTGGAGAGCTTTATCCGAATGTTATTCGCTATCCCAAGGCAGTTCTCCCTTATCTGCCATTACATTTGAGAGATATTGTTCCTTTTTTATTGGTACGTGCTGTTAACTTTAACAAGCATATTTGAACAGAAGCTTAAGGAAAACGGCCACCTAACACCAAAGCCAAACAGGAAATTCTGGTTGACCTATAGTATTTGTTGGCTCGGTACTCCCTCAGAGACTCTGGAGCTGTTCATGTTCACGTTCCCAGTGTCTCCAAGGACTGTCTTGCATGTGGACTTGGGACAGAACAAATACAGATGACAGACCCAGTGGTCAAAGTCGCCTTTGGCAGTCCACAGTCCCTAAAGACCTATGGCTCAGTGTAAGAACTGCACATCTGTTGAGCTGGGTCTAAGTGGTACTACAGTTGTACTACTGCTGCACTGCAAATAGAAAACATTTGGGCACATGACTGAACTGACTTTGGAGCAGTTTATCTTGTTAAACGTATTTGTGTTTGACATTCAATGATGCAAGCAGATGCAAGGAGCTTTGGGATGCTTTTACAGCATTAAACAGATTTACAAGCACTCTTTCAACCAATGGAATTGATACAGATGGTTATACTAAATATAGTGCAGTCTCATATTCTGAGGTGTTAGGTTGCGTTTTTCAGTGCTCATTATCAGAGTTATTATGAACAATAATAGTGATGGCTAGATGATAATTTTTCTGCAGACAGCTTAAAATGCAGTGGAAGGGTCTGGTCTGTGGGAAATGGGATTGTCCTGTATTTAGCAGATTTCAGAGGCTTTAGTTGTATAAACGGTGTCAAGTCCCCTTAGCCTCTGCAGGGCCAACACGTCATTCTGTGACGCAAGGTTAGTGTTAATGTGAGTCTAGATCCCCCACATTGTGTTTTCACGGTGGCAGATTAGCAGGGACACCCTGACTGTGAACTTCTACTTTCTGCGTATGTTGGTTCAGCTTTGCTTAGCCATCCCATAGGGATTCTGTCCAATCCCAACAAAGCATTCCGAGTTCATCCACTTCCTGCCACAGTCTAGAGTGCTGTGTTGTTATGTGTTTTGTTGTACCGGGGGGAGGGGAGGCATGGGAAAACGCCATCCCTTATGAGAGGGGTGACCTTCAGAGAGCTCCATCACCTCCCTGATGCCGAATCCGTTCTGATTCAAGGACAGAAGCACTTGTATCTGTTACTGCTGGAGTCTCATGCTAATGAAACAAATATAGATTTTTTTTTGTTGTTATTTGTTAATGCTGAGAGGGAAGATGTTTAACATATGGGACAGCCTTTTCCTTGCAATAAGCACTACACACAGACATGCATAGGCAATATAATTCAAATTGAAACTGAAAAGCATTCCTTACTGAAAGCGTGTATCTCATATTCTTGGAATTTACGAATCGATATCGTTTTGTAAAAATGAGAATAGATTAAACAGTACATCATCAATTTGATTACACCATGAACAGTAGCAGCAGTGGTTTACCACCTTAACTTGGTGACACGTGAACTGCATGTTATTGAGATTAGAGATGGTAGCTTGAACACCTGTCTGAAAGAGACGAACTAGTTCTTCCAGTTGGTCAAATTGATGTGCGAGAACAATGCCTGACCTTTAGATGTGATTTCAGTGTGCAAGTAGCGATCCTGTCAAGAAGTTGCTGGAGCGATATTCACTGTCTTGTCACTTCTGACCAGCTGAATTCTTTGTGTTTCCCTCACCTGTCACGTATCGTAGCAATGAAGCGTCCAGGTGAAAGGAGACGTTGGGTCTGGTGAGAGAATAAGTCATTGGACAGAGAAATGATCCAAGGTTGCTTTCAGGCTAAGTGACTTGCCGTGACATTCTCACATGATATTAGCGTGATCTCAGAAATGCATGTAGGCTGTTCTCATCATGACCATCGTCTGTCATGTGCCGCTGTGCAGGTCACCGATTAATGAAAACCATTTTCCTCCACTGCTGCTGGGGTATGATACGTGATGAGGTCCTAAGTGCTCTAATTTTCTTTGAAACAGAAACCGTCAGTTAACATTTGATGTTCTTTCAGTTAGATTATCCAGATGTTTTGGCACTGCAAATGTTTTCTGCTTTATTTTACGCTGAAAACAAAGCATAATTTGTTTGGTTTTGGGCATGTCTTGTGACTCGTTGCTATGCTTGGTGTTGAGTTCTTGAATTTAAATGCTTTTGATCCTAGTATGGCGCTTTTATTTGACATTTTCTTGCTCTTCCTTGTAATTTTAGAGATGACTATCTACACCAACAGCAATTACTTTTTTTCACGTTCGTTTTAATCTCAAACAAATTGAGTGCCCTGCTTTGCAGGAATCACCTCCTCAGACAGACCCCATATTGAATTTGCACTAATGTTTCTTATCGGTCCCTTCGTTTTTACACCATAATAGGGGAAAAATGTAATTTTCAAGGTCACAGTTAGAATCGTTTTACACTATATTGCACGCCGCACCGTCTCTCTGTGGAGTGGCTGTTGTGCTCCATTCCAGATAAATGCAGGTAATAACTGTGATTGATGCTGAGCCTACAGTTCTCTAGTGCCTCTACACAAAGGAAGGATATGCGAAGAGCCAACGCATGGTGATACGAGTGTATTTTTCACTAGTCAAGAACAGTGATTGAACAAGCACCTATGCCCCTCCCCCTGGCATCCCCTCTGACCTTCATGACCCCACCATGATTAGGTTTTGGAGAGAGGAGCTGTCACTGCATTCAAAAGAGATCCTAGTGTATGTCTTTTTGCACACTGCAGGGTATCTGCTGTTTAAAATAGGTATATTCCATCCAAAATGTTTTATTTTTTTACTTGCCACCTTGCCGCCCCCCATGACTTTCTTTTGATTCTTAGAAAATGCCTCCTCAAGCGAAACAATAGGTTTGTGTGTGTTTGTTTTCTTTTTAACGCCATTCCAGCATCTATGGCTATATTCATGGCGAGAACCGGTTAATTCATACACAAGTCTGTCTTGAGTTGCACAAGTTAGGAGAGGGACCATTTAGAATCTTCTATTCACATAACCTGCATGTCTTTGGGCTGTGGGAGGAACCCAGAGTACCAATAGGTTTGTGTGAGGAGGAAAAATACTGAAGTCAAGCCCTTACTTCACAACATGCTGACACATCGATTCATGGTGGTTTAATGAACATGCTTATGACAGTTGGCCGAAAGTGATTGTTTATAGTTGAAGTTTAAAAGAGAGTGGATTATTCTCTAAAAATCTGAATAAAGAAAGGTGTATATACAGTGGAGATCAACAACCCACAATTTCCTAAATTTCAAGGTCACTGCCTGGTCCTGTTTGCAGTTATCCAAGCAGGAGTAGAAGGGCAGTTTTTAAGCATATTTCATAAATTAATTGTACTCTGAAGCACTGGAAAAGAAACTTAAATGAGATATTTAAAAAAAGAACTCTGATCAAAATTAGAGAACAATAAAGATACCTACAAGTTATAAGTGTTTCCTTATTTCCTGAGTTATATGACAAACCCTATTTAACTGGCAGAATATTGCAACTTTACAATGACTAGTTCATGCAAGTCCCCCAAAAAGGCTGGTCGACTAATGCAGAAACTCTCAATGGGGAATCGGTTCAACACTGCAGCTGGAATTGCTCGGCAGTTCAAATATGAACAGGGTATGGATCTGTCTCTGCATTTTTAAGAAAAGTCAGACTGAAAGCACATTCTGCAGTGACTAAGCCTCTCATCAGCAAAAAGAATCAAAAGGCTTGACTCATCTTTGCTAATGAGCATGTTGTGTGGAGACAGGAGTACTGGCCCAAAGTTCACTTTAATAATGAGAGCAAGTTTAATTTATTTGGGTCCGATGGGAAACATTATGTTCAGCGTCAAACTGGGGAAAGACTGAACCCTGAAGAAGTCATTGAAAGGTACCTCTTATACAGCTACATGTCAGAGTGAATGCAAATATTTATCAGAACCTCCTTCAGCAACATGCAGTACCTTCCATGAAAGCATCTCCCAATCAACCTGCAATTTTCATGCAAGACAATGCCCCCGTCACACTGCAAGACAGATAAAGCAGTTCCTTGAAGGTAAGAACACTGAAATAATGAAATGGACAGCCCAGAGATCTAAAGCCAACTGAAAATCTCTGGAAAATCCTTGGCAACAAAGTTATGGCCAAGAAACCCACAACAGCAAATTTTTGACCGATGTAGCCCTCCATAATTTTAGTTGTAATCTTCTTTTGTTCTACAGTGGTTACTGTTCTCTAATTTTGATCACTGTGTTTTCCACAAAATAAAGGTTTTTGTTAAAATTCCATGGTTATTTTGTCAAACATGTTAGTACAACAGTGGTATACCCACAGCTATTCCTTCAAACTGAGCGATGAAGATTAACATTATTTATATTTATAGATTGTTCTCTAATTTTGATCTCTACTGTACACTCTAAATAAATCAGTAAAAATAGGGCACAATATACTGTATAATTTGAAGGAATTCTTCTGTGTTTATATTTTACAGGTGTTTTACCAGCATTTTGAATTTCACACTTCATTGGATTGTGAGTTAACAGAAATGGCCGTAAAATTAATGGATAATGTTGTGTGTGATGAGCTGCCAGTACTTTTTCTGTTATTTTACGGATTTATTTTTTACAGTGTACAATTGGAAAGGCATAGGTGACTAATAATGCATAATTGTCATTTTGGGGTGGCGTACCCCTTTAATTGAACAAGTGGTGTCCAGTTACTGTTATCTTAGAAATAAAGAGGGTTCTTTTTGCATTTTGTACTCAATATTGCAGACAGCTTACAGTCAGAGCAGAGTGCTGTCCCTTACATGAGGACTGCATCGTGTGCATGCTATATTTAATTAAATCTCAGCCTTTGCAGTCTAATAATCGCAAAAGGTCCCACTGCAATTTTGATTAATTTAATTGTGCTGCCCTAGTAGCATGGTATTCCAAACATAGCCTGAATTACAGATTCATCATAACACGCTAAATCCCTGCGACCGTTTGTCCTCTTAGAGCAACATGCAACAGTTTCAGCACTTGTCATCAAAGTGCAAATGATAGAATGCTAACTGAAAGTCCCCCTTCAGTATTGTGGTTTTCTTCTAGGGCAATGTAGTTATTTGCACTCTAGAAGGGTGACGCAAGGAGAGGTTGCGCTGCAACACGGATTTTTGGCAGGGATCGTTGATTTTATTCTGGCTTTGGGCCTACCTGTACGAACAAGAGCCAAAGACTCCCCCCTGCTTTCCTGTGTAGAAGCCACCTGTTTCCTATAGCTCTCGATCTCTCCAGATTTTGAACCATAAACTCAAGGTCGCTTCTTAGCATCTGGGTGCTACAGTATGAAGTCATTTCCTCAGCAAGATATCTGACCTCTTCTAATGAGACAGCATTGGGTTCTTTATAATATCTTTCTTAGCAGTCGGCAAATCGAGTCACGGAGTCGTCAGCTGGTGTGTGTGCCCTCAGAAGGCGCTAATGAGTGGATCTATGTAGTGACATTGTTCTGCTTGGTGCCACTGTATCCGTATCAGTCAGCATCTCTGACTCATGGGCTGTCTGTTCAGAAGTCTGTTCAGTATGGCACCCTGTGTTTAGAGACGCTGTTTCTTTCCCTCTCATTTACTTGCAAGAATCTTCTACTCTTTAAAGTTCACAAAGTGTATTTTCTAATGCATATTATTATTGCGTAAAAATTATTTTCTTTATTACAGATATAAACAACTGCATTATTAAAATGTACTTGTCTGAACAGCTACAAGACTAGTTGGTCCAAAATCGAAATCCAAATCCACCGTTAATCCAAAAAGGAAAATTCTGTCATTATTTACTCACCCTCATGACGTTCCTCTATGGATTTCTCTTTTCTGTGCAGCACTATATTTATGTATATATGTATGTTAACTTGTATGTGTGTGCTTGTCCATTCAATGGGGTCCAATGTGGATGGTAGTCTTTAAGGAACTATTCCCATTTTATACTAATTCAGATTCACTGTTTTGACTCTAAACTATTCAAAATTTTCTGCACAAACCTTCTGAGATGATAACAGCTACTGTTTCTGTCACAGTGGCCTGCTAAGGTGCTTACTTCACTCATGCAGCACACCTGAGAGGACAGGTGTTGTTAAATCCATGACTACCTGAATGAGCACACATTTGTGAATAACATCTGGTCTCCCGTGTGGAATATTTTCAGGTGTAACTGGGACGTTCATCCTCCTCCACCTGTATCCCACACAATCCTAAGAGCTGCTGCCCTACTTGCCAATGTATTCATTCCAGGGCATGCTGCTGTCTAAATGAATGCTTTGCTCTTTTCGATGAGTTTAATCAGCCCTAAGTAGGAAGCTGCTAACATGAGCATTGTTCGTGTGCTTTCTGAAGCCCCTCTCGTCTCGTCCAACAGTTTTTGATGTGTTTCACACTGAAAACCTAAATCAAGCATAATTTCCACAGCCTGCTGCGAAGATGGGTTGAGTGGCTTCCAGACCCCCTGCTTAGTGCAGACAATTGCGAAGAAGACGGTTTGCATGCTAACGGCTCAAACGGGTTCCTAGGGGTGTGCAAACACGCTCGTCCTCCATATGACATGTTATCTATCACATAAACATATGACTGTTTATGAAAGAAATGGTGTTGACTTGTCCATGGATTTATATATATATATATATATATATATATATATATATATATATATATATATATATATATATATGGAAGTTTTTATCAACAACAAAGCTTTAAAAAGCTTAAAAAATAACAAAAAAAATTTGTTCCATCTCTTGCAGACTACCTGTCCCAAGGTGTTGATCTGTCAGGTATTGACGTCATAGAAAATGACCTGCTGTTCATCAGTCGAGCTCGTCTGGAGGTTGAGAACCAAGCCAAACGGTTACTGGAACAAGGCATGGAAATTCAGGTAAAAATAAAACAATGTCGGGGAGAAACAAAGTACAAACTGTTGCAGAACTTGACAGCATTTTGAAAAAGATTTCAGTGTAGTCAGCTACTTGGTAAATTGTAGCATAGCTGACTACTTTTAAAAAAGATCTGATTTTACTTTTAAGATATACTTGTGTTACTGTAGGGCTAGATTAACTGCTTTAATTTATGAGTTTGTCACTTGTCAGGCTGCAATTTCAGAATTCTCCAACACCAAATCCAAGAACTGTTTACAAGTACAAGCATCACTGAAAATGCCCAATTTGCATTGTGTTATGAATTGTCATCCAACATATTTAAAAATACAACCATGAATGGAATGGAGTTTATGTGGTTAGATGTGCGTTCATTTAGTTGCTCTTAATTTCATTGATAAAGCCGTGTCTGACCTAAAACTTCAACTAGATGAAACCTGTGCCAGTATTCTGTCAGTCTCTCTCCATCTCTCCCTCAGCATGTTTCTCTGTCACACGATGCAATCACACACAGCAGATGGGCCACACTGGCCTTTTCTCCCCTGTCTGCAGACACACAGGCATCACACTGAACTGTCCAGTCACATTTCAGAAATTCAGCTGCCACATGGCGCTGTCTCAGAGGCTGAAAGATGCAGAATATATCTGTTTTTTAATAAATGACCATTTTAAAATGCCTTCACAAATAATCTATGTTGCATATCATCATATGAATGCAGCTGTCATGGCCCTTTTTATGTTTTGCTCATTGCGTCTCTAATTGTTTTCTTTTTGATTGACAGTTTAAGTTTTCAGCTCTGTTTGTGTAGCACATCAATGCAGAGCTCCAGTTGGAGATGACAAGACTGTTGAAATACTGGCTACGCTACAAGGTCAAAAACGGATTGCTTTATGCATCTCTCATGGGCCATCAGCTGTCTTTGAAAGCATGACCGTTCAGGGAGTTTAGGTGAAGTTTTGGGGATGAACAGCCCATAGCTGATCCTGATCCTGATCCTGATCCAGTCAGGTTTTGTTTGTACCTGCATCTTTAATGGTTTCCATTGCTGGCCGCTTGGTAAAATAAGCCTCCCAGTGCCTGCCGGCTGTATTTTTTTTTTTTTTTAGCTCCACAGGTTGATTGTATGATGGTCAGTCACCCCAATCTTTCACATGATGTCTCAAGGTTATTGGCTGCAGAAAACGAAATGGCATTGACCACTGTGTGATCTCTTTAAATTTAGATATTGGGCAATGGACGTTTCTGGTTATAGTGGTTGTCTTTCAAAACCTAGTGCTAAAGAACTACGTTTATATAAGCTGTCAACCCCAAAAAAAACAAGTGTTTAAGGACACAAATAGTTGTAGATGTCGGGGTATTTCACGTTTGGGCCGTTCAGGTGGATCATTTCAAACAAAAGGAAGGTAAGGAAAAGGGGCACTGACATAGACAAAATAAAATTTAGTTTCTCAATATATCTCCTCCTCTCAGGTTCACATAGGATGGTGAAAGAATCCTTTGACATGGTTAAAAATAATGAATGTTTCCTGTCGCCGATTATGTTTCCCTCTAGTGGGCGCAGTTCTCAGAGTAAGACATGGTGCACTCTACTTTTGAGTTCCTAAACACTCGTTTTTTTTGGGGTCGACAGCTTATAAAAATTTTGTTCTGTTTTTTTTTTAGCTTGTTTACTGTACACCTTGTCACATAGCAGCTTTTAGGCATTGTTCTGTTTTTTTGTTATAAGTCTGAAATGACAAGGAGGCAGCTTCCCGCAATACAAAGTCAATGGAGAGGCTTGGATTGACCCCCGGTGGGTGTGGTTTTCAGATTATGACGCGTGTCGCTCTGTCTCTATACTTGGGAACAACTAATATTGTACTTAATGCACTTTAATTGTGCAGAAGTTGGGCTGAAGTCCAGCTAAAGATATGTCAGTAAATGTTAGTAGATTTGAACTATACTTAGTATGAAATGTTTTAAATATATTACTTTTCTCTTTATTGTCATTGTTTTTGTTTTTTTTATTATTAGGGATGTTTTGTTTCAATGTAAGACTTAGCTTCTTGAGAAGTGTTACTTTTTGCATAGAAATCTAGTTATGAAATGTTCTTTTTCAAGGACCAGAAATCCTTTTTATCTCTTGTTCACTTCAATTAAGTGTGAACAGCTAGTTCAATCTCCTTTCTCTATCCCATGCATCTCTAACAAATTCCTTCTCTGCTGTCTCTTGCCCTATTAGCATCTCATTATAAAACCAAGCGATGCAAGAGCCCCCTGACCTCTGTTCATGTATTTGTTGTTCTGGATCTTATCGTGTAGTTCACTCCACTCCTCCACGGCCAGTCCTGCATCAGTATATTTAGAATTGTGTGGGTTACATAAACCGCTATTCCTGAGCTCATATGGAGAGATGGTCCTCTTCATTTCACTCTTTTAGTCTAACCAAAAAATAGAGGGATTTCAATTTAAATAGTGAATTTTAACCAAGATATCTCAAATCTTTTAATGGCCTTTAATGGAATCGTTCTGGGTTTAATGCAAGTTAAGCTTTATCGAGAGCATCTCATCCCTCAATTTATGTGCTTCCAGTAATGCACTTACTGTGTGAAATTGGAGCAAAGATATTTGTGCTGCTCGTATTTTTTAAAATGTTGTTTTCTTGCATGTTGACAGTAGTTTAATGATTAGAAGCTTCGTAAGATTATTTAAGAATCTTGTCTATTTTGACATTTACTCCCATACAGTGCCTTGACTTACACTGTAAGTGCATTACTGTAAACCTAGCTTGTCTCTCTTTTTAATATTAACTCGATCTCTGTAATAACACATTTGCAAGTGAAACAATATTCATTTGAAAATAATGCAAAGGTAAACGTGATTTTGTTCAGTGGGATTTAATAGGATCAATAAAGTAGTTTTTTATTGATTAATATTTTTCCTGTAATTAAGTTTTGATGAAAAGAAGCAAAGAAAAACATAATCTGACTAATAGTCTTAAAGCAGCAGGAAGTGTTTTGCATTTTCTTTGAAAACTTATTGGAGGGTTTCTTCTGTTCTTAATTGCTTTTTGGTGCATATTGGTGCGTAGTGCTTTAGTTTATTTTTCTCCTCTAAATTTCATTAGAAACATATGGAAGCGCGGTACTTTATATCAGTGCATTCCTGTTTTGAAAGCATCAGCTGTCTGATTCGCTGCCATATTTTCAGAAGGGCACTTGAAAGGAGAGTGCGTTTGAAGGTCAAAATTAGACATTGACGTGCAGGGAAGCAGAACAAAAAGTGTAGCCTTTATCTGCACATTAATTTCGGATGGGATGAGAGAAGAGGAGGTCTGCTAAATTTTTTATCCACCTTGTTTCAAGTCTGTTTTTATTTCTCTGCTCATACATTTATATCAGCTGCTTAAGAGGGATGATTTCACGCAGAAGGTCACGAGAAGTGAATCGTTTTTTTCCCTTTTTCGGTGTGTATGAGGGGATGAGGTTTTGGAAGTGGATTCTCATTACCGCAGTGAAGGTTTTTGCTTACTCTGCCAACATTGGTTGGAGGTCACTGAGGTGTGTGTGTGTGGTCCGAGCTGGAGATGCATACTAGGGTCTCAAAGGGCTCAAAATTCACTGTGTGGAGTGAGACAGACACACATATACAAATGACTACTCTCGCCTTGGCTCCTGTCTTCCTGACCCAGAAAAGCAGAGTACTCACGGGGCCAGTGTCCTGTTTCACGTGCTCGTAGAGGAATGGACATTAATGCAGCCTTCTCGCTTACAGAAGAGAAAAAAATGACAATCTCTCCATCCACAATACAGTGACCCTAAAAATGTCATTGCATTAGAAGTGTCACTTAAATATAAACTTTCAACAAAAATGAGTTTCGAAATAATAAAATAATAGATCTTGTTTAAATTGTAGACAATGAATTGTGAAATGTGTGGGAAGTCGTGGCCTAATGGTTAGAGAGTCGGACTCGTAATCCAAAGGTTGCAGGTTCGAGTCTCGGGCCGGCAGGAATTGTAGGTGGGGGGAGTGAATGTCCAGCGCTCTCTCCACCCTCAGTACCACGACTGAGGTGCCCTTGAGCAAGGACCGAACCCCCAACTGCTCCCCGGGCGCCGCAGCATAAATGGCTGCCCACTGCTCCGGGTGTGTGTTCACGGTGTGTGTGTTCACTGCTGTGTGTGTGTGTGTGTGTGTGTTCACTGCTGTGTGTGTGCACGTTGGATGGGTTAAATGCAGAGCACGAATTCCGAGTATGGGTCACCATACTAATGTCACTTCACTTCAAATATTAGGACTCTTGAGTAAACCTTTACTTTATAAATTCACTAAAACTTAACAAAACAAGAGGTGCTAAAAAGACACTAAGCAAAAATAGTGAAAAAAGTGTGTGTGCATTATGTGTTTTTATCTGATGCAATGACATTCACCAATTTATCACAATAACATTAAGTGTCCATATACTTTTTGGGACCTCTGTATTCCTAAAAACATCTTCTCTTAAGATGTCTCTGTTCATTAGACTAGCATGGATGTTTTTACAGTCTTACAGATAGTAACTGGTTCTATCTGTTACAAGGAACTATAAAGTATGCTGATACTGTATAGTGGTACTATGAAAGATTTGTAATATCCACAAAACCTTTCCGTTCCACACAAGCTTCTTTGTGGTGAAAAAACGTTTCTTAGATTACAAAATATTTTCTTTGCACTCTGAAAATCACTTGTTCACTGAAAGGTTCTTTGGAGAACCCAAAATGGTTCTTCTATTGCACCGAGTGTAGGACTAATTTGCTGATGTATTTGGGAGATTTTAAAAAGCGTAGTTTGACTGCTCACCAGCACATTCTCAGGAAATCATTTGACTAGGTTCGTGCATGATCAAAAACAGTCATAAACCTAGGACCTGCTGCAGACATAACTAGTGAAATCACAGGAGTGTGGTTCCTCCACATAATAGATTAGGCACTGCCTGCATTGGGAGGGCATGATGGTAGAATCAATGACAGGAGGGAACGAATGAGTCTGGGTTTTAACTGAGTCACCACTGCTTTGACAGACAGATGCGCCTCTTGCCCCACCATGAGTAACCGTGTGTTACATAAGCAGCCCCAGCAGAACATTGATCATGCACCCTTTAAACCAGGGGTCACCGACCTTTTTGTGAGTGAGGGCTCCCTGAAGGGATAAAATGGTCTCTTGTTTAATATACTCCAAATAAATAAATATCATTTTATTTATCATTGTCACATATACATACATACATGGCATTTCCAATGTTTTTATCAATCCAGGAAAATATTTATCCTGATGATTGTGAAAATGATATCACAATCATTTTTTTCCATGTAATACAATATTAATCATGATATTAATTTACCATTAATGGAGAATGAAATGCTTTCCACGTTTGTTAGACCTTGACAATGAAGGTAAACATAACTTTGTTCACAATTAAATTCCACAGAGGACCTACTTTTTAATTTAGGGCCCCAGTAAATACATTTCATTTTTCCCTAAATTATGTGTTTTCCTTTTAGATTGTTTATGGATTCTGGGTTTTATGATTCAGTACAAAAAAAAAGCATTTTAATTTTATCAGATAAGATGCTGCACAACGGAACTGTATAAATTAATAATAATAAAAAAATTACTTGGTTGTATGATATTCCTTAAAATTATATTATTATTATTATTACTTGCATTTTAGTATACAGTAGTAATATAATCGGTCAAAATATATTAAAAAAGTCTATATATATATATATATAAAATCTATACAAAAGTTAAACTGGGCTTTTATTTTGGCGGATTGTCGCGAAGGTCTTTCAGTTTTAGTTTCAGCGAGTATTTGACGGTAATTTTTCTCAAATGAAACTGCATGAAGCTGGTGAAGTGATTCTCAGAGCAGCTCTGGAGATGAAGTGTGTTCATGTCCTCATATATTGAGACGCAGATGCTGAAAACACCGATGTGTGTTTGAGTTTGTGTATCAGAACTACTCCACAGAACAGACTTATTAGTGACATGCACTGACTGGCTGCTGAAGCATTCATTTATGGTGTGTGATATGATGTTACATTAATCCATATTGAGTAAAAATGTCCAGCTTAACATCATTATTAACATAATTTTGATCATAATCTCAATATGATATCGTTTATCGCCCGGCGCTAATTCAGGCTGGCGGGCGACTCAGAGACTCCATGCGGGCTACCAGGTGCTCGCGGGCACCACGTTGGTGACCCCTGCTTTAAACAATACGTCACCTTTATCCATTTCAAGAGGTGCACCTGATGGTTGTCTCGCATAGATTTTTGTTCTGATGATATAAGGTCCACATATACAGTAGTCCACATTGCCACAATCAATTGGATCACATTATTATTTTTCAATAGTCATTTTACCAAACATTCCAATTAGTCCAGATGTACTGTTTTGCCTGAATGTTTTTCCGTTTTTTTAATTCATTTTATTTTTGATTTGGGGTTATGCAAACTTAAAAATAAGTTATTTTATAACCTAGTAAAAAACTAAACAAATGCATCTTTATAGTGTAAAAAGGTTCTTTTATTAAAATGTTCTTTACACTAAGAAAAAGTGGTTCTGTTAAGAACTTTTCATTGCAAGATTATTTGGAGAACCCAAAGTGGTTCTTCCATTGCATTGCTGTGAAAACCTTAATTTTTAGAGTGCGTCTAAGATTGAGGTTGTTAGGATTGAAATGATTTCCATTCCCCTGCATTTGTCCATTCTGTCTAATCTGTTTAGTTTTGTCCATTGTCATGGTGGAATGTGATTTTTGTCATCTGGAGCTTAATAGACCCCGTGGCATATAATGGAATTTTCTCTCACTCGCTGCTGAAAAGACACAACTAAAATGTTATCCGCCTTGGGCCAAACAAATACTGACAAGAATGTTAAGAATGTTTTACTTTTTTCTATGTAAATAAATGCCTTTTGCTCATGCATGATTATTTATAGACAATTTTCTGCAATTGCTAATGTGCAATCCCTGTCACTATTGATTTGATAACAGCATTTTATATTGTTCCTTCAGGGCTGATCTTGATGCATGACTCAAACTGTGCATAAGAGGGTAGTAATCATTTAGAAATGTCTTTTTAGCGCACAGTTTAGCTTAGCACGAATGGCAGGACTCAAAGCACATTTGGTATTTGTAAACGTCTGATCGGAGATGTGTGCCTTCGTTTGTGCTCCTTTGACTACAGAATGCTGATATTCTAAGATGACAGGAAACGGTGTTGCCCTTTAAGCTAATGCAGTCAGGATTCAAACAGGGTTAAAATTATGTGTTCTTGAATGATCTGATCTGTCTAATTTTGCAAGAGGCTTTGCATTGTTATGTGACAGATGGGTCCTTATCCTGAGAAAGCTGCTGGATTCAGCTATGTGTTTGTATATATAAGGACAGGTTTGTCAGATATGGATATGACAGCTTGCTTTCTTGTTCCAAACAAGAGAAAAAACGGTACGGTAAATCGCTTTTAATTTACTCTGAATTAAAATATCCAGCCTGTAGAGTGCGAGAGTTTAATAACTACTCAGTGTCATGCATGATTTTCAATGACAAAATTGAGTCATTCATCCTACACTCTCAAACTACTTATATAAATTAATATTTAGCAATAAACTAATAATTTATAACTCTAAGTCAATAGCTTGCAGTACCATCAATAAAACCATCCTTTTTAGCTTTGCTATTTACAATGCTTTGAATGCATCAAGCAGATCATTCCTTTATAAAAGAATAAAGAAATACACATTTTTTTAATGTTAGAGCTGGTTGATTTGGTTTGGTGTTTTGCTTTATGGATTTTTTCAATGCCCGTGGTGAAAATGAATGGGGAAAATGCCAAGGTCACAAAAAAAGTGGATGTCATTGTTGCACACTATTCAAATCTTGATTCATTTTCTCACGTTTTCCAATGGGCTCAACTGTGCTAGTCACTGAAAAGGTTATGCAGTCACCCCCCTGATATTCATGGTTCATCCATTTTTGAGGCATGTGTTTGGATAACCTTTACATCAAAAGGAATGTCTCTCAGGTGTTGAAGCTGCTAAGGAGTGAAATCATTGCTTTTGTGTGCACCTTAAGTCTTTTTTCTCTTTTTCTTTTGCCACTTTTTTTTTTCATGAAGCTTTGTGCCTCCCTTTCCTTCGCCTTCTCACTCACTTCAAACATAACATCTCTGTCGCTCTCTCACATTCTTTCTGTTTGCTCTCTAAAGACCATGAAGATGGAATATAAATGCGCTGGATTACTCATATAGCTGACAAGCAGTCAGCAGGTGTGGCTTGTTCTGCCAGTATGACTGCTTTTGTCTCCACACTGCTCTGTCAGTGGAAAGAAGGCAAAAGTCTTGTTCCAAATGATCATACGTATATATTTACACTATGCATACTGTGCTCAGTATGCCTTTTTCTCTTTTTGCATTTCCATTAGTGATATCCTGGAGGACACTTACAGTGGGGAAAAAATTACTTGATCCCCTGCTGATTTTGCCCGCTGACAAAGAAATGATCAGTCTATAATTTTAATGGTAGGTTTATTTTAACAGTGAGAGACAGAATAACAACAAAAAAATCCCGAAAAAAAGTAAAATAACTTTCAAAAAAGTTATGAATTGATTTGCATTTTAATGAGTCAAATAAGTATTTGATCCCCTATCAATCAGCAAGATTTCTGGCTCCCAGGTGTCTTTTATAAGGTAAGGAGCTGAGATTAGGAGCACTCTCTTAAAGGGACTGCTCCTAATCTCATCTTGTTACCTGTATAAAAGCCACCGGTCCACAGAAACAACCAATCAATCAGATTCATAACTCTCCACCATGGCCAAGACCAAAGAGCTGTCCAAGGATGTCAGGGACAAGACTGTAGACCTACACAAGGCTGGAATGGGCTACAAGACCATCGCCAAGCAGCTTGGTGAGAAGGTGACAACAGTTGGTGTGATTTATTCAGAAATGGAAGAAACACAAAATAACTGTCAATCTCCCTCGGTCTGGGGCTCCATGCAAGATCTCACCTCGTGGAGTTTCAATGATCATGAGAACGGTGAGGAATCAGCCCAGAACTACACGGGAGGATCTTGTCAATGATCTCAAGGCAGCTGGGACCATAGTCACCAAGAAAACAACTGGTAGCACACTACGCTGTGAATGGCTGAAATCCTGCAGCGCCCTCAAGGTCCCCCTGCTCAAGAAAGCACATGTACAGGCCCGTCTGAAGTTTGCCAATGATTCAGAGGAGAACTGAGTGAAAGTGTTGTGGTCAGATGAGACCACAATCGGCATCAACTCAACTCTCTGTGTTTGGAGGAGGAGGAATGCTGCCTATGACCCCAAGAACCCCATCCCCACCGTCAAACATGGAGGTGGAAACATTATGCTTTGGGGGTGTTTTTCTGCTAAGGGGACAGGACAACTGCACCGCATCAAAGGGACGATGGACGGGGCCATGTACCATCAGGGCCAGGTCTGAAGCTGGGAGACCAGCAGGCCAACCTGCTAAAACCAACAAACCACTGTAGACTGGATTAAAGCTTTGTTTTTCAGCAGGGTTGTGTATGATATATTGAAAGAGTACTGGTACACTGTTACAGATCAGAGACCTGTTAGCAACTGGCTCCCATGTGTGCTGATTAGCGCTTCTCGTTCTCGCACGTCGACTTCTCTCGCCCATTACCCATCAGTAACACTTTAGTGCCAAGCACCCACCTGACAAATTACTGTTACCATGGAGACCATATGCACATGCTTTTTAACATCCCTTCTGCCTGGTGTCCGTTCTTCACAATTAAAAAAGTCACACAAAGGTTAAAAGCACAAAGATGCTGCAGTTTATTTATAGTTTTTATAGTGTCATTGAGAATGAGCTAGTCCTGTTGCACATGATCAGTGATAGTATCTACCATATTTTGATATTTTGACTGATTATCATTGATTTTTACAGGTTTGTGTTCTGTGATACCATGAAATGGGACCCTGCTAGTACCGATAAACATGCTATTTGCATGGTTTGTTAATACAGTATTCCAGCGCCATTCAAGTGCCTTGATATGAGTATGTTAGATCAGATTAAGATTTTGGCTTGGTGGATGATAAAATAGGTGATAAATCCATAGATTTGCATTGGAGGAGGAACTCTTGTGACTAAGTCACCACCGTTCTTTTGTGCACAAGTGTTTTTGTCTGAACAAGTTTTCTGCTTTCACAACGTTGAATAGATATTTTATTTATGGTTATGCATGTTCATCTTTTTCAGTAGGTTAACCTACACTCTTGAATTAGCACTGAACAAATATATAAGGGCACATAATGGGAATGTATTCCAATTTTTAATAACACTTAAAAGGATCACTAAAAGATTTGGGTTACACTGACATAAAAGATACAACATATGATACAAGATGCATTTAACCTCAGGTCTTAAAAAGTGCATGAATGAAAGGAGTTAATTTCCTTTTAATGCTGGTGCAACTCAACGTTTCTTTATCGCTGAAGATCTTCTCTCTCATTAGTTATGCTGAGCACACCTCATCTTTCACCTTTCTCCTTTCCATAATCATCAGTTCTCTCCCAGATTGAGTTCATTTCTTCCTGGTCTGGCATTGCAGTGACATTTACCAAGTGCGTCTTAAAAGGCTTTAATCGGTCTTCATCGTGTTTGTTTTTGGGTTGCTGTGGAAACACGACACGTAAATGAATGTCTAAGTGATCAATCATCTTTTCACTTTTTCCTCACACTCAAAGTCTCACTTTCGCCCTCTCTCTGTTCTTCAGCAGTACTCTTGCATGGCCATGACACTTTTCTAAGTGTGAGCAAACGAACTCTGCATGTTCCCATGGGCTGTCGTCAGCCATATTTCTTGTTGTTTTTGGATTGGGAAAGACTAGACCTAAATAAATCAAATGTCCCTGTATGTTCCATAGGATTCATGTCATTCTCATATTGGCTGGGTCATTTGTGCTAAGCAGTACTTTCTGTTACTTTTAAAAACGTAAACATATTGTGTTGTAATTTAAGGAAGTATTTCTACAAAAGATTTAGCAAACTTTTAAAACAGGTCTCTTGTCAAGCCAGTGCCTTAATAAAAGTAACAGAACAAACATAAGCAAGTATTTGATGTTTTGAGCTCTCATGATTATATACTTGATTATTTCAAGTGTGTTAATTTTATTGCCATTTGTTTAAACAAATAACTAAAATTATCCATTGTGCAATGAATTGACAGTTAAATTGAGGATGCCAATTTTATGATATGATACTATCTTGATATGATACTATCTGATTGTATTATCTGTAATGTTACTAAGCAGGCTGAATTCGCTTGCCAATAATTACTGATGTTTGTGCAATTGTTTTCCCACCCATAATTGCGTCAATTCTTGAAGGAAGTTTTATCTAACGTGGTTTTTGTCTTTAAAAATTCCCAGTTATTTGTATTTCATTGTATGTATATATAACATTTAATCCAGTATTACATTGCATATAATGGGCACATGGAAATGTTCTCATAATAGGAATTACCTGGGCACCGCATGTGGGCAAAGACCCCTGGTGTCATCTACTTATCTGCTATTGGTTGATTTGACAAATATCCGGACTGAGTCTTCCATATGGTGACAAAACAAGCACAGCCAGAAGCTAATGACTCTGGCATGGTGACCAGGTGTTTTTATGAAAGGAAGCAATTGGCTGGAAATGACTGTTGTTTTTCTCATAAGGCACTGTGCCCCCTTACATGATGGGCAAACTCTGCTTCTGTTGAGGTGGCATACTTGATATCATTGCCAGTTCCCTTTTTGGGCTGTGTATTTTTTTTCCAATGTGGTTTCTCCAGAGAAAGGACATCTACCTGAAGCATTCATGCAGGACGAGGGTTGACCGAATTGAATTCTACCAAGCAGGAGAGAATTTAATCAAGCCCCCACACAGTGTCTGTAATGGAGGTGATACCATCAGTGTGGTATAGTTATTACAGGCCCAGGTAGGATACATGATATAGGCAGGTAAGACTGTGATAGTGACCCAAGGATGATCTACCACATCTCCTTCTTGGCATCCCACCCTATCTTGTTTACCTTATGTGACCCAGTTTCTTTGTTGTTACTCTTATAAACCACCCCTGAGAAGAATATGAAAGTTACCGATGCCATCAAAGAGCAAATACAAGAAACAGTGAGATGCTTTTCCACATGCATTTTGTCTCCTACGTTCCCCTGGAGAAGCACGCCTGAATCTCAAGATGGCAAAAATAACATTGGCTGTAGGATTCATATACAGTGACGTGTTTGCCAAGCATGCCACCTGCCTTTTGCAATTATGTAAAAACCTTTTGGATCTGTATTATGGTACAGATGAACATGCAGTGCCTTGCCACGAAGATGGCAAGACC
Source organism: Barbus barbus (assembly GCF_936440315.1). NCBI lineage: Eukaryota > Metazoa > Chordata > Actinopteri > Cypriniformes > Cyprinidae > Barbus > Barbus barbus. Next base: position 24,951,684 of record NC_136720.1, read on the forward strand.
TTTTCTGACCTTCACTGTTTATGAGGGGTTATCTGATCTAAACATATTCATTCCAGTATGAAATGTAATTCTCTCAAGAAACATATCAAGAAAGGGCGCTACACCCTACGCAAGTTCATGCGATCCCTTGGACAGAATGAATTTCGCATCTACTGGACAGCGGACGGAGTGAGACCGGCACTGACAATACTAAACATGCTGTATAAGATTTCCCACTCTTTGCAACAATAGCCCACAACATGCAAGTCAATCTAATCAACATGGAACCGAGGTGTATTTTTAGTTGCATTTCACCTTCCCAGTGATGGCTAACTGTCTATTTTCTCAATCAAAAATTGGGAGTTTTTAAGCTCACTTCTACAGTTTGAGCTTAAAAGCATTAGCCCAAATATGTTTTTCTTCCTCTTGCCGGTAAAGAAAACGATCGTTGGCCACCTGTTCCAGCTAAGTGCTAATTCTGGGAACAAAAGCGTAGTGCTTGCCTGGATGTGAGTAATGTGAAAACACCTTATTCACGGTAGTTGGCGGCTAGCCATCCTGGGTCACCGGCTTGCACTGAGCTGATCAAATCCATCTCCACGGTGACTGTGCATGTCCCTGCTAAACCATTATCCCTCCGCAGTTCAGGGTAAATGAGGGCTAGCGTATTACATGCTGCGAGTGAACCTGCTGCAAGCAATTAGGTCTCTCCCAATCCTCTGTTTTCCTTTGTCTGTGATTCACATCTGTTCTTTGACAACTACACTCACTGTTGCATAAGTGACAACATATGATTTATGCTGCTGGACAACAGTCAATTTTGGCTCGGTTTGTGAATGTTTCAGCTACAGCTGAGCAGTATAGATAAAACAATTATACCACTGTATTTTTCAGCAACAACAGATATTAAATGCCACAAGTCGATGGACAAATAGATTGTATCATACGGTGGCTGAGAGAGCTCAACTTAAGAAAACAGGCAAATAGAAAATTACGAAAGCAAATTAAGAAAACATCATCAGTTTGACAACACATGAGCTGAATATACTCACAACACAATCAAATACAGAAATGTGCTGCAAGTAGCACAGACCACAACGGAACCCTTACGAAAATGAACAATGGTTTTATGACAAATAAAACCAACAAACAATGGTTACTTGTAGTTAAACCATGATAACCACAAATTAACCATGGTTTTGCTACACTAACCATTGCTTAACTGTGATATTTGTAGTAAAACTGGTTATACAAATGGTAGTCATTACGCCACAAAAACCATGGTTAGTGTAATAAAACCATGATTAATTTGTGTTATGAAAATTAACCATGGTTTTATTGTCGTAAAAGTGTAGTAACAGTGTTTTTTTTGGCATATTGATTACAATTTGTATAACCACAGTTTTACTGCAAATACCATGGTTAAACTATGGTTAATGTAGCAAAATGGTTAATGTTACCATGGTTTAACTATATTAACCATGTTTTTTGGTTTTATTTGTAGTAAAATGCATGAGCATGATGCATTAATTAAGTGCATGATATTAAAACTTGTTAATAGATCTCAACTTTCAGAGTAGTCACTGATGATCTTGTCCCAGCCTGGTTCATCACTTGTTGCACTTCCCTTAAATATTTTTGATGGGTCTGTGCGTATTTGCAGAGCGTTTCTGTATTTGGTTGTGTTGCTAGTATTTGCAGTGCATTTCTGTATTTGGTCGTGTTGTGAGTAATTGCAGCATGTGCTGTCAAACAGATGTTGTTCTCTTAATTTGGTGTTTTTTTCATTTGCAGCGCATTGAGCTCTTATGGCCACTGTAGTATTAAAACATTTTTTGTCTATAGCTCTCATACTCACACATGCTATCATCATAGTGTATAATGTCTCAAAATGTGCTTTAGCGTCTTGTGACCCTGCAGCAGGCAAGCTGAAAAAGGCACCAATGCTTTGCCATTTTTCCAAGTACAGGGACCGCTTTTTCCCATTTGGTCTTATTTCCTAAGATTGTAAGTACAGTAGCTACAAAAACAATGCCGCCACAAGTGTATCAGAAATCAGAACGGTCCCTCACCAACACCTGTAATGAGATCACAAGGGATTGCTGTTTCCTCTTGTACGTACTGTAGTCAGTGAGTCCCTTGGGTTTCCATCAAATTGACTCTTTAAAAATGAAGTTTCATCCTGATACATCCATTTTGTACATCAACCCAGACTTTCTGCGGTTGTTTAGAATATTAGAGTGGAACCTCTGTCACAATTGTGCACATTTCTCTTGAAAGGGATGAAATTCAGAGCTCAGAGAAGCTGTTGCAGCCCTGTCCTCAGATTTAGCCTTCACTTCAAGTGGATTTGAAGACAGCATGAGGGAAGCAATGCGTGTCCATCATTTGCGTGATTAGAGCTTGAAAACGTTGATTGCCACCAAGTACTTAGCCACCACTGATGGCTTTATCCTACCACTCCTGCCTATTACACTCAATCTGTGCACCATTAGTCAAGCACATAGACAAAAAGGGTAGATTTACTGGATTATCACTTTCTATCATCTGTTCTTTTTTTTTCTTGTTTTTGTTTTTTTTAAGCACATGCATACATCCATTCACCTGCAGTTTTCCGTGTACCGTTTAGGAAAGAGACTGGGCCTGATCATCTTTGATCCACTGGGATTAGATTGAAGTTGGTCTTGAATCGGTTGTAATGCTTGGCGCTTTCATCCTGGAAGATTAAATTAAAGGCAGGATCAGAGTCTGCTAGTTTCTGCTTTGAATGTAGCATTGGAGAGCTTCCTGTTTTGCGTTTTAAACTCCAACGTCCTGTAGTCACTGCTAAGCTGAGATAGTCGAATTTAAAGAATTTGACATACTTTCCTGACATGTGCTCTGGTGCTGAGTGCAGTGACGTCAATCGGTGGCTCTTGCGGCAAGTGCTGCACACAGTCTGTGATCCCCTCATGCGGAGAAGACTAGTCTCAGGTTTAAATTTGATTTGGAACTGAAGATGCGAATGTAAAGAGTTTGGTGGGTCAGGCATATTTCGATTTATGTGTCAGTGGCCTACTCCCCACATCAATTCTATTCAAATATTCAAAACCACTGAACAAAATTAACATATCTGGTGAAACAAAATATTAACTGGGAGATAATGTATTAAAAAACTTTGTGAAGTGGGAATTTATCATGTAAAGTGGGATTTCAAAATGGAGGAGAATGTTATTGCCTACTATTAAACATTTTCTGTACAATTATGAGTGACAAACTTATAACCTTGTTTCTGTTTAAGCCACAGTATTGCATGTGATTAAACCAATCTTGTAGTATATTGTAGCTCATATAGTGTAATGTTTTTCTTTGTTATAGAAATTTTGATGGTTTTGATTTTTTTTTTATCCCACAGAATCCATCTCAGGTGGGAACAGCCCTACAGGTGTTTTACAACCTCGGCAATCTGAGAGAGACCATAAGAACTGTAGTGGATGGATACAGGACATCTGTGCAGGAGAATGTTGTTAATGCCCTGGACATTAAAGTCCTTACTCAACCTGCTAACACTAGAGGTTTGTAGTTTGGTGCATTTGTGTCTGTTTTAGAGTGCTTGCTGATTTCGCATTGTGTTTTAGTGTGTGCCTCTCGTGTCTGCTGTGTTTAGGTGCCCCTGGCAGAGCCGTCATGCCCACTCCAGGGAATACAGCTGCATTTCGAGCTGCCCTTTGGACAAATTTAGAGAAACTAATGGACCAGATCTGTGCTGCATGTGGTCAGGTATGCATAAGTTATCAGACCTCACACAGATGTTACTATTATGAAACACTGTTAATGTCATTAGGCAAAACACCAGCAGTTCACAGATGGCTGTGGTATTACCATGTCCCTCTCCAATTTGTCTGGTGTTCACTTGTAAAGCCATGAAATATTAAGCTTGATTAAGCTCTGAAATGAACTTTTTGGCACTCCTGTTAATGGTAGAGTGAGGATGCTTAAGTGGGGAGGGAAGATTGCTGTCACTCTTCTCCACTTAGACACGCTGTTCAAGTCCATGCATTACTTGGCAACTTGCAAAGCTTGATGCACACGCTGCTTTTGGAAATATATTGTTGGTAAAGAAAAATATACAAATCAACTCATCTGATTATGTATTAAATGCATGAGCATGATGCATTAATTAAGTGCATGATATTAAAACTTGTTAATAGATCTACTGTATGAATGCAGTAAAAATTGTACCTATTTTGTTTTTAAAGCCAAGTGTTAAATTTTAAATCATGCTTGAAAGGGGTCTTTGAATATACTGGTTTAAATTTCTGTAATGTTCCTGAACAGGTGCAGCACCTGCAGAAGGTTCTAACCAAAAAGAGGGACCCAGTGTCTCATGTGTGCTTTATTGATGAGATAATGAAGGTGAGATGGAAAATATGATTTAATTTCTATATTTTTGATTTTTACATGTGTTTTTATTGTGTGTGTATGACGGAAGAGTTAAGCAGTTAAATTTTGTTTGTAAAGTCGCAGTGGGAAGTTATGTGTGTCGATAATGTACGTATCCCATGAGTGAAGAGTTTGTCCTTGATATGTAGTGAATTATTACAAAGGATTTTTGTGTGTTGCCCTTGCTTTTGGCTGACCTGCCTGCATAGCCCCTGCTGGTTCACTTGCTGCTGGCACATTAGCAGTAAATGACATCCTAATTGGTGTCTGCAGGTGGCTGGCCCCTCTGTGACAAGGTTATCTACCACACATGCATACACACATGCACACACATATATCCACCACACATTTTCAGCCAGACAGTGATTGGACAATTTTATCTACATTCTCCATTTGGCTCTGGGTGACTTTGTGAACTAGCAGGAGTGTGTTGGTGCACGCTGAGTGATGAGAACAGTGTTCGCAAAGGCATATGCAGTGCGCTTCCCCTTTGGTATCCCAGACATCCGTGGCTCTCCATTCCTTCAGTGGCGAATTTGGCTAATTACAGCCGGTAATTAAGGTGCTATTTTCTGCTAAATGAAGGGCTAAACTGTGAGATCAGAACAGTTTAGGATGGGGTGGGGTGGTAAGATTTCACAGATGGATTTCAAAGAGAGCATATAATGCTGGGAATTAGAGCTAGTCTTTAGCGACGCATTTCCTTAAATCATAACCAGCAAAGCTGATGTGGGGCATAGATTTCTGGTTATCTGATGCAGAATTGTGACATGGATATATTTGGAATTGCATACTATTTGTACTATATGTTCTGTGTGTGTATACTGTGCACAGCATGCAAATTTTACACAAGCATTTTTATATTTCAATGAGATTTTTTGCCCGTAAAAATTTTGTAATTTAGAAATAATTTAAGATTTATAAACCCATTAATGCATGCAAGGCAGTGCTTTTTTGTTTATATAGTCATGGCATTCATTCCTCTAGCCTTTATATTTACAGTGTAGCACAAGTCTACAAAGTACAGCACACTACATAAAATACTAATCGCTCAACTAATGAACCAAAAACAATATCGACCACAATTTTAAACATCGCTTTGGCTGAATCAACAATATTAGATAACAATAATGCAATTTCATGATAACTGTACACCACTTGCTTTAAACGTAATGGGGTCATGCGACAACAACATAGCATACTACTGCATACTAATGTTTACTGTTGCATAAAGTATACTGCACAGTATGTTAGTATTTCTTTCCGAACACAGCCATAGTTGTGTCTTGCATTTGTGAGAAAGAGAAACAGTCTGTCTCTAAACCTAGTCGTTTTCTCTCTCTGTTGGTATTCCTCCCATTTTCACTCAGTAAATAGTTTCGGGGGAGATGAGTTGAGCGGCTTCTAATCACCTCTTGGAAATAGAGATTTTCAGTCAGAAGATTGAGGTCTGCAGGAATGGGGGGGGGGGGGGGGCAGGGGGGCTTTTCCATGGCAACACCTTCTCCCACTCTCCCATAAACCTTTTTCTTTCCTTGTTAAAAAACAGAAAGGAAAAGCAAAAAGTTCGATTTGAGAGTGGTTTTGCAAATTTGGCCACTTTCTTCTTTCTCTTTTAAATATATTTAAGAAAAAATTCTGCATGATGAACTGAGATAAAAGTTAAAATAATGCTACATCATACGTGTGCTGATTTAAATATAATGCGTCATGGACTGAAATGTGTTTATGTGACAAGCTCACATTCTGTATAAAGTAAAAGCTCAAGGACTCTTAGTAGAAAGGGACACCTTGAAATTCAAACCACCCAGAATGACTGACAGAGTGTCATCGGGTGCTTAGACAGCCGTCAGCTGTAGATGAAAGAGGTGGCCGACATTTAAAAGGCCCCGTGAAAGGTGTTGCAGGGCAGGCACCTCTTTTGGAGTCTCGCAAGCCTGTAAAAAGCCTACAGCGCCTCTGAACCTTCAGTTTAACAAGGTGCATGCAGGAGACGGGACACACATGCAGTATAGGGAAACACATACAGGAACTTTGTGCAGGAGTCAATGTACAGCACAACAAAGCTGCTGTCGGATTGCCTGGAGACTGGAAAAGGTGGGTGAATGCCATGTTTTTTGTTTTCTTTCTCTGCCTCCACTTCGAAAGCTGTTTTCAAACTCCCACAATCTCACACCTTTATTTGTGGCAAAAACACCCCCCACACATGCACCCATCGGAAAGCAAAACCTGCAAACCGCTACATTTAACAGTTACACAAGTAAAACAGACCTTCCCGTTGGATTCCCAGCTGCTTTTATGTAGCAAACAAGCCTTCTGGCTCTCTGGCATGAGTTCATCTTCACGGATAGCCCTCTTGTTCACTTCAGGTGTCATAAATGTGAAATATGACTCTACATCAGAAAGAAGAAATTGCCTGAAGCACTGGAGCATATATGAAACTTACTTGTATTTTACTAGAAAAAGAAAGAGATTCCAAGATTGGTTTTATTTCATTGATGATGGCACTGAAACCATGCCACTCTGTATGCTACTAGACAAATTTGGCATGGACACTACAAGTTTGTGCAAAACCTGATTATCTGGCATGATTTCATAATGCACCAAAGGGTATTTTGTGAACTTTTTAATGGACCTTTTGTACAATGAGTACAAATGAGTTCAATGAGTTCACATGCTCAATGTCACAAATGTTCCTACATTTCCTCTACACTTCATATTTTTATTTTATTACTATTTTCAATTAAAAAATAAATAAAAAGGAAAAACTTGCTGTGTATTTCCAGATTTAAAGATGGCCAATGTGGTCTTAGATTTTTGGACCCACTGTATATATACTTAATATTTTTAACTTTCAAGTCTCCGTACTTCATCTTGTCACATCTTTTTCTTTGGAGAATTCTCAAATTTGTAGCAGCAGAAATTGTGTGAGTCATAAGGGAGAGTCATTTATATCACTGTAAAGTCACTGCAAACTACTTTAGGCTGATGTATGGTGAGTCAGCGGGGACATTCATAGCAGGTTGATTTGCTCAGGTGATGTGTGGATGCAATGTCACTGAAACAGTATGCTTGCTTTTTGTCTCCAGCAAAACAATAGATGTAGGAAAGGACCGAAACAGAGGGAGTGATCGAGGTTGTGGATAAACTCATCTTTAATGGCCTTGAGCTCTGTACTAAAATATATCAGTTCTGGCTCACCCCATTCCCCCTGTGTAAACTAACTTAAACTTTGTACAATCATTGTACATCTTGTTGTCTGAAAATTGACAGTCTATGCAAGTTACACAAGCTGTGTCAGGACACAAATACTATTTTTGGTCTATTTTGAATAAATTTCAAATTTGACTGAATTCAGATGATTTAAATGGTCTATAAAGTAAATGTGATGTCCCTTTGTATGTAAATTAGATGTCAAAATAAAGTTTGTACTAATTCCTCAGTAGCTCAGCAGTAGGGTTGACAGGGTAATGATCAGACAAACTAACTGCTGCTTTATTTGGCTGATCCTGAGACACTCCAGCCTCTTTACACACACACACACACACACACACAGTGAGAAGTGGTTAGATTGGCACGTGGCACATCGGCATTAGACCATATTTGTTCTGTCATGATTCCCAAATGATTATTTGCCATAGACTTCCCTGTTTACACACACTACACAAATGGATCAGCCAGTCATTATTCTGTCAATGATTGCCAATGCCAGTGTTGTCTGAGTGATAGCATAAATAGTGTGGGGGTCATATTATTTTTTTACCCATTAAAAGTACACTTATTGCCAGTCAAAGTTTCTTGCACCAAAAAGATTGTAATTTTGTTTAAAATGTGCTTAATTGCCGTGATTCTAGTTGTTATTTAGGGTGAAATGTGACCTGGACATTAGTTTTATGATGTGTTGTGGGTTGGAGCCATTAAAGGCAGTCATATCAGCTTTGTTTGCATAGTGTGTTAATGCGTATATGTTATTATGTGTGTCAGAGGCCATTATGGTAAAGTTCATGTGTTTTCTTTCACTTATCAGGATGGGCAGCCTGACATCTTGCACACCTTCTGGAGTTCAGTCACTCAGACGCTCTCCAAGGAGCTGCAGAAAGCCACAGCTGGTGAGTCTCAGTCTGGGGTTTTTGTTTAAGACGATGCCCCGCCATGCATCTCAAAAGCTCATTCTGTGTGTGAGTGTGTTACACAAGCTCCCCTCCTGCGCCTAGTCTCTCTCTCTTCTCCTCCGCTCTTGCTTTCTTTTCATCACACTGCAGTCGGATTCAAACTCTATTACCCACGTACACTCTTCTGGAGTTGCTTTTGAGCAGGCTGACTCTGTTAACACTTATCTCTACTACCTGAGCCTGTATGATTTCAGTTTTACGGAAACTAAGCTGGAAAAAACTAACTCTCACAACAGAGTTTATTTGCTTGTCGAATTTTAACTCTGAATCAAAAACAACACCCAGGTTCTTTACATGAGTATGGATATTTGCTTGCAAGGGTCCTAAACTAGAGGACAGGCCGTTAACCAAATAAGGGGAGCCAAATAGAATGACTTCAGTCTTGTTCTCATTTAACTGAAGAAAATTATCACCCATCCAGCTTTTGATGTTGTTTACGCAATCAAACAAGTCGGATAAGGCCTTTGAGCCAGGTTTGATTGACATGTACAACTGGGTATCATCCGCATAAATGTGATATGGGACCTTGTGAAACTCAAAAATGTAACGAAGAGGGAGCATATAGCAAACAAAATCGGGCCCAAGATGGAGCCCTGCTGCACCCCACTAGTAACAGAGTAGATTGAACAGAATAGAGATTGGTAATCGTTAAGGCTGTTTATGGGTTTTAAAAATATTTAACCAATGAAAATCATTCAAAAGAGCATATGACTTAACCTCGTAACGCCATTAGATCTTCAAATTGTCAGTCAAACCTAATAATACCACCCCGCCTCCATTCAAAAAGAAGTGTCACGATGCACAGTTTGAAGACAGACGTCTACTTCGCAATGCAAGAGTAAATAAAGAACTGATGTTTGAATAATTACAGCGTTTTCTTTACACAAGAAACACTGCCTACAAAGGCTAATGGTTTTGTGTGTTTGAAGAGTGGAAAAGAGTCTTAGTATTTGCCGTCTAGTTGTAGCCATATCCTGTGCATAGCGGTTCATCTTTTATATCATGAGATTTTGGCCAAATGTATTAGACAAGAAAAACTGAGCAGCCATATAGTGTTGTCAAATGTACCAACCGCGATACCATTCGGTACTGAAATTTTAAAGACGTCCATTTCCCGCTAATATTTTAGCGCTGTTGAGCAGATTCTTAGCTGATAGACGCTGCTTTCAAACGCTTTTGTGTAAGCAATCGTTGAAGAGGGTGAAGCAATGATCATAGTAGCCAATCACAGTCATATTTGTTGAGCGCGTGAACACAATAACCAATCAGCGCTGTTTAAGAATCTGCTCAACAGCACTCAAATGTTAGCGGGAAATGGAAGTTTTTAAAAATGTCAGTACTGAATGGTATGGTAGTCTGTACTTTCCACTGTCCTGCAAAGTGTATTTCTAACTTGCTGTAGCTGTAGGATAAAAGTTATCCTGAAGAGCTTGATTAGCTGGTTCAGGTGTGTTTGATTAGAGTTGTAGCTGAACTATGCAGGACAGTGGATACCTAGGAGCAGGGTTGAAGACCTAGCTTTTAGCAATTTGTTTGTCCATTCATTCTCAAAACCATGACCTTGCCATTGGGTTGTGGTTTTAAAACACAGAAGGGATGTTTCATGAGCTATGGCTATTGTGCTCTTGATTTTGGCACTTAACTCTAGGTTTCTTAAGAGGAAATGTTCTCTGGATGAACAAGTCTGTCAAATTAAGAAATTTAAATATCATTACTCGCTTTATTGATGCATAATTTCGGTAGCTGTATTACAACAAAAAAACACTCAATGTCACAGAATTGCCACATTAATAGATCACACTGACTCATAGTAATTGCAACTGGTGCCTATCTTAATTAGTGAGCTAAAGATCTCGGACAGCACATCCTCCCTGCAGAGACACTGTCATTTAGACCTTGGCCTTGATGGTGTGGCTCTATTGATCCCTGCCTGTGTTATCACGACCTAATGATGCTTTGTGCTTCACTCCCCCTGATCAATAGAAGGCAAATAAGAGCCTTTGCATCACTTTCATTATCCAAATGCTTGTGCATTACTCCCTCTTCTAAGCCTTTATCAAGCTTGATTTGAAACCTCTCAATCAAACTTGCTTTTATATTCTCCAGACCCTAGGAGGCTCACCTCGTACATATATTAGGGGAACTATGCCAAAATACTCTCACAAAATGAGAATATTCGAGGTGAAGATGCTCTCACAAACTTTGTGGCTCCAAGAGGCCATCAGAAAACATTTTAGTTCTCGGGTCGATAGTTATGGACTCTGCCTTGAGACATCAATGCTCCACAAGCCTTCAAAGAAGATCTGTTTATAAATGATTTATCACTTCCTCTTTGTCCTAAAATACATTTTGTGACTACTGACAGCTCCGTGCCTCTTCCCAGAATTCTTTCCTGAACCTGTTTGCCTTTCAAAGAGCAGGTCAAAGGATGAAGCCAATATTCCTCTCAGTGTTCAGCTTCCTGACTTGGCCTTCAGCATTGTTTGAACCCTGGGGACCCGTATGAATTAATTTGCTAACAGGAAGAGTGCTGGTCTAGGGTCATTTCGGCTCTTTTTATTATTAATGTTTTCATATCATTATTGTATCTCAACATGAAAGGCAAAACCTGGCTCCTGACTAACACTTGTTCAATGAAGATGCCATTTTTCAACCACTGACGTTTATTTGTTGTTTTTTTCATGCACCTCATCACCTTCCCCGGGGAAAGATTTTCTTGACAGTTATGGGTTGTGTTTGAACACTGCTGCATGGCAGTTTTATGAAGTGAGGAACTTTAAGCTTCACTACCGCCAATAAATCAGAAACGTAGCATCAGCTGAACATGGCTGCAGCTCATAGTCAGTATTCCATCAGTAGAGTAAATCTACCAGGACTCGTCTTTGTTCGAGTGATACCAAAACAAAGATGGAAACGGTTTAAGATGCTTGCGCCTCTGAACTACTCAATTATGCATTCATCAAATCAATCTGCATAGGAAACAATCTGCATAATATTCGTAATGAGCATTTAATCACCTGTAAAGTTGGGTTATTACCATATTAATGAAGAGGCATTTTTATGCAATTCCATTCATTTGACTCTCATTTTGCCAAGTGTATTCTCTTTATCAGACATTGCTTTTGTTAGATTGGTTTGAGATAAGGTTTTGGTTTTTCAGCTCACTGAGGCACAAAGAAAGAATTTGCAGTTTTAAGTCACTGCTTGCCATTGTCATAGGCAACACCTTTTTTAATTAAATGGTATTCACAACAATGTAGGCTTTATAACCCTGATCTCTATACTATAGTGAAACTGACTATTAAAGTCAACATGAAATTAAAATTGACTATTAAAATACATTTATTAGATTCTTTATTGCACATCATTCAAAAGAAATAAGTGTCTGTTGTTGTATTCTTTGTAATCACAAGTCTATGCATTTGCATCCTTTTAACTGTTTTAAACTACTGTAGAAATGCAGTATTTCTAAAATGTCAATATTGGGACATCTTGGAAGACACATCACATGGTTTTATCTATAGTGGCTTTCTCACCGTGTGGTTAGTTCTAGGATCTCAGTTCTAGGAACTAGCCAGCATGGTGGATCCTAGAGAACCAGTTTTACCCTTCGGACGTTTTCCTGGTTGCGTTTGCAGCAGGAACTCTAAACCAGCCGACAGCGACGCCTTTATTCACAGCATTTACTCTGGTGCGAAAGCCCCTTATGTGGCCATCTTCTCTCTAAATGCAATCCTTTTCTCAATTTATTTTTTCTTTTGTTCTCAGCATCAACCTTCCTGAAGCAGGCCCTGGAGGGAGAGTATCCCAAACTCTTGAGGCTTTATAATGAGCTATGGAAGAGGCTGCAGCAGTACAGCACAAGCATACAGGGGGCGCTTGTGAGCAGTGGTGCAGGTCTAGATGTGGAACTGCCACTGTTAGAGCATGATCCTGAAGATCTGTTCACCCGGACCAAACCAGACTATGAGTGAGTAACACACATACACAGTTACATGTACACTAATTCTCCAACATTTGTTTATTATTGAACAGTTTAATGAAGTTTAGTCCATACAGAAATGTTCCATGATAAATAATAGTTTCTGCCAAAATACAGTAGCTGCTACAGGAATTATTACTTTTTTTAAGACCGTGGTGGCTAATACCAAGCTGCCGGAGATTTATTGTGGTTACAACAGTAACTGTTATAAATGTTTTTTTTTTGTAGAAACTATTGTAATTTTTTTTCAAGGTTAGGCCGTACTAATGTTTTGTTTTTAGAACTAAATTGCAGCTATCAATTGCTGAAATAATTGCTGACTGACTTAAAATTTTAAGATGCTAAGTGCAAGCAGTCAAACAGAAATGCCACAATTTCTCATAATAAAAGCCAGAAGTTTATCTACACAACTATCATCTTCCTAATCATTTTGGTGGCACAACAAAGATTTTGTTTACCCGCAAAGTGCTCTCAAAACTGCTCTCATCAGTCAGTCAGTGTTTCTGCCTTTCACCTGAATGGAAAAATGCTTTAGGAAGCTTCTACGCTCAGACACATTTTCATACAATCTTTCAGAATGCAGTCAACATTTCTGCCACTATTCTGATCAAACACCAAGATCCCATAATCACAATTGTCCCCTAAACGGCCCACATTTTTACGCATTTGCTTGCATCACATAATACAGCTCAAAAAAGCATGTCAAGATGCATGACAACCAGCAATTAAAGCCAAGATTATTAAAGCATCTTGTCAAAAAGTGGCAAACGTGTTTAATATGTCAGGGTGATGTGGGGGTAAACTATTTTCTTTGTATTTTATTTTGGAGAGATTCAGTAGATCTATATTTGGCTCTTATAAAACGATTTGCTTTGTGGTAGAATTCAGTGTACTGCAAGCAGTACAGCATCCGCTGAGTTACGTTTAGAGATCTATTATTATAGAGAAATCTATTATGTGTTAATTCACTGCGCTCTTTTCATCTTTAATAGTAAGATTCATTGAGTTTTTAGATTCTGACATTAATGATGCTGTTTCTCTTAGCCTGTTTTACACTATTGCCAAGATTTCCACAAACTATTATATTTTTTGTAAAAAGTGTGCATAATTTATGATAATGAATGACTTTTTGCCCTCTAATTCACATTACCATTATCGTCCAGTTTTTTTGCAATTCATTACTGTATTACAGTAAAAAAAAAAAAAAAAAAACTAAGTCTGAGATGGTTTATTTAAATCAGCATAAAGGCCAGCTAATACATTCATGATGTATGAATACAATTTTAAAAAAATATTTATTTTAACTTCATTATAGGGATGAAAATGAGATTCTATGCATTACTATAATGAGAGCTGTCAAATAATATTTTGAAATATACCTCATTTTCAGACTTTACAATATAATGAAAAGTCTGAAACTTTTAATGAAAATAGTAACCATTGGAGAAACAATCATAAATCAGCTACACATTTATCAACAATTGGTATACACAGGTCAAACAAAATAATAATGATTGGGAATTAAGCAGCTGTCAGCCAGGGAACCTAATTTATTACAGCGGCTGCGGGCTTTGATGCAAGTAGGCTGTGGTTTCATTAAGTGTTGTTCAGTTTGCTCTGCTGCACTTTTGATTTACTCTCAATTTGTAATTATCTCTATGGGCATGCATCTGATTAAATTCAAGATTTAGGTCAGTGAAATTTCATACATACACGCAGAGTATGTGACATATCATTGTGTTTATCAAAAAAAACAACAACATGCAGTCAGATTACATAAAGTGATGATAGTCTGATGATAGGAACATATATGAAGGGTCTAAAATCATCAGGGTAGTGCAACTGCCAGAAAACACTTTGTCTTACCACGTGTTGTCATTTACTTGTTTTTCAGTTACAGTTAAGCAAGGGAATAACTTTTTTGACATTTTATTTGTTCCAGTCCAGAGAAGGACCTAAAGGACTCCCTTCAGCCATATGAAGCAGCTTACCTGTCCAAGTCTCTGTCCCGCCTCTTTGACCCCATCAATCTTGTATTCCCTCAAGGGGGCCGAAACCCACCCTCTATTGATGAACTTGACAGCATCATAAAAACAATAGCCAGGTACATCTCCAATATGCATAATATATCATAACTCTCTTCAATCATCGTTTCCCTACTGTGCCACTATGCTGCCTTCTAATGCTGCCTGTAGTTTTGTATGTTGTCAACCCTCAGACAACATACAAAACTACAAAAAGTGCTATACAAATAAACTTGAAATAATATTAATGCTGCTTTTCCACTGCATGGTACTGCATGGTTTGGCTCAGTACGGCTCACTTTTGGGGGGTTTCGTACTGTGTACAGTACCTGGTACTTTTTTGATACCACCTCAGTTGAGGTTCCAAGCGAGCTGTACCGATACTAAAATGTGACGTGTAAACACTGCAGATCACTGATTGGTCAGAGAGAATCGTCACTACACCAGCATCATTGGATTTGCGACATGAGACAACCCGCTAGATTTAAATAGTCAGCAACAGCCACTGCAGTATCATTTGTTCGCACGTCTTTTTTTAAAGACTTGCTGTCACACTATAACAGTCTCACCAATTTTGAAGTGCAAACAAAAAACAAACCGAGCCAAAGTAAAGCAAGCCGAGCTGAGCCATACCGTGCCATGCTGAGTTATACCACACAGTGGAAAAGCATCATAAGAAAGCTCATTTTTGGCCCAGTGTTAAGGAAGCATTGCATGTTTCCATGTTTTGCTGTTTTTATTGACTGATGTTCTAACAGTTGATCCTATATGTTGTTTTTGCACGTTAGTGAGCTGAATGTTGCATCAGTGGATTCCGGCCTGACGATCGCAGTGGCCAAGAATGCCGCCAAGACTGTGCAGCTTTTCTGCGTCAAGTCAGAGCAGTTGGTAAGACACACACACACACACACACACACACACACAGAGATAACGAGCTAGGCTGAGCAGGAGGCTGTCTGCTCTCAGGCCCCTCAACCCTGCCAGGGAGGTGACACACATGGTCGGTGACTGAGCTCATTATGAAAGCGAGGTATGGTGGGACTCATCTCAACAAGCGTCAGAGAATCAGAGCACCTGCTGAGAGCCGTGACCTGGACAAGAGGCAGGGCGGATTTCAACCTACCTAGTTAGAGGTGCTACTTGATTTGGTTTATAAATAGAAGCCACACAAATCAGGCAAAGGTGAGATCGAGAATGCAATGCTTGGTCAGTAGTTGGTCGACCAAAAAAATAAATACAGTAGTTGGAGGACAAATCCGTTTGCAACACAATATTCATGCTCTTAGTTTACTAAATGTACTTCTCTGCTGTTATATTGTGGTTCATAGATGTGTTCTTCTTGTGTGCTAAGCTATTGAAGTGGTCAGAGCGGCTTGAGTCTCAATCTCATTGTCTGTAGTGATTGAGTTACATGAAGATAACAGCCATCACAAACTTTACAATGAAATCCATAAATGAGATCAATAAATGGTAACATTTTACTTACAGCTTTTATGTATAATGCATTATAAAAGTAGTTTTAGTGGATTAAGGATTACAATGCATTGTACAATCTCATGAATAATTATAACCACAGTTAATACATTATAACACTTATCAATTCACTGTTACACTATGCATTTTAAATTCAGTTCTAAATTTATGACAAGATATAATGTATTACAACGCACATTATATAAATATAAATAACCCTTTCTAATCCATTATGCATAAAGGCTTTAAGCAGTGTTACCCAATAAATCAGTGAGTTGACTACAAAGCCCAACTAGTTTTACAAGTGAGTGAATCCTTTCGTTCGGTCTCATTTCATTTAGTACGTTTCAGTTAAATGTGTCCTGCTCTCCAAAGATTATGCAGCTGACTTCTGAGCTAAAACAAAAAATAATTTAAAGACAACGTGTAGTCCACATTTACCCTTTGCTTTCTTGAAACCTGGAGATATCAAGCAATTTAAAAATGCTCATTTCCAAACAAGGTCATGGAAATATTTGTAGAGAAATAATTTTTTAAGGTGCTCTAAATATTTCATCATCTAGAACGAGAGCAGTCAACATGCTTGTAATTTTCAATACTCGTGAACACCTTTGTTAGGTTGTTTAGTTATGTTTGATTATGGTTGGGGACGGGTTTGGGTTAGGCAGGAAGGTAGCTCTTCATTAAGAGTTTTTTCATTTTTTCATTAACTATAAGGTCTCTATCAAGTAATCTAGTTTTTCTGTGCTTTTCCAGTAATCGTTAACACCTGAGAAATGTCATGGAAATAAATGCACCTGGAACTTTCTAGCATCTTAAACAACTTTTTCCAAGTATTATAAAATCAAGTGTTATTCTACATTATTTTGTGCTGAATATTCGGTTTCACTTCAACATTATGAAGGTTCAATGTTCAATGCATACTGATTCATGTTATCCAACTCTTTTTATTTTCCTCTTAGCTGTTTAAGTTGCCTCACAGCTGTGGCGAAATGACCCAACTTGTTCATATAGGTCTATCTCCATTCACTGTGAGCTGGAGGTGTGATTGATTGTTCCTCGCCAGGGAGGGTGTGATTGGATTAGTCCGGTGTCTGTCCTCGAATCACTGGCCCACTGACTCGATCTGTCTTATGTCAGCAAGCAGATGAATAACGAGGGTTTGGTTCTGTTCTTTCCTGGATTACAGATGTGTGTGATGAGCCATCATAACCCTGTGAACTCAATTCAAGGCCAGTTCAGGGCCAAATCTTGACCTCTCCTTGGACTTACTTCTGGAAATGAGATCATCGTAGTATATTGCATAAATCTTTCAAGCAGTCGGAAATATGTCCCCACAATATAGGGAACAAGAAGCTCTCCAATTCAAGACACAGATGGTTTCTTTTTGATTAAACCCAGTTTAACACAGGCAGTAAACAGACTCCAACAGTTAATGAATGGATATAAATGAAGACAAAGTGAAGGACTGTATCTCTATTGACCTCTCATATCCTTCCTGCTGTGATAATGGAATGGGACTTAAACCAAACCCGATCTACAGATTTATGCAGAGTGCACATGCAGGGAGAATGATTTCAAACACATAGGGATAATATTTGCCCAATGTGCCATATAGATGATAGCCCCAGGCTTTAAGAGTGCTTCTTGCATTAGAGAACCTCTCCTTATGATTAATCTGAGCTGTAGCCAGTGTCCTGATGATGTACATTGTCACAATCCAATCAGTTGATCCCGTGGAAGCAGTTATTGCCAGCTTTCTTCAGTTCTGTTCCTTAGAAATCCTGTATGTTTTACTTAAATGGGCAAAAAAGAAATTCTGTCATTTATTTATTCACCCTCATGTTGTTCCAAACACATAAGACTTAAGTTAATCTTTGAAATACAAATAAAAAAATATATTTTTTAATAAAACCTTACAGGTTTCAGTTACTCCATTGAAAGTCCAGGCAACCAAAACTTAGAAGATCCAAAAAGGTCATAAAGGCATCATAAAATAAATCAATGTGAATAGAGTGGTTTAATACAAATCTTGTGAAGAGATATGATCGCATTACATTATAAATATTTCATTTTGTCTTTTTTTTTGTTATATGGCCATTCATTAGAGGAACAGAAGCCTCTCAGGTTTCATTAAAAATATCTTAATTTATGCCTTTAAGATTAACCAAAGACTTATGGGTTTGGAGCAACATAATAAGAAAATGATGACAGATTTATTTTGTGGGTGAATTGTTACAATAACTAATGGCCATTTTCCCTAATTATTATTATTTTTTTTCAAAAATAGGTCAGTGTTTGAGTTTTAAAGTAGCTTCCTGTAATCTGGTTTAGCTGCAGGGGAAATATTTTACAACAGCGCTCTTCCGTGAGGATTACAGAGGTATAAGAATGTTTTTGGGTATTCAGGCACGTTTACCGCAGACCTAGGGTGGCACAGCAGTTAGTCTCAGAACGGTTCATTACTGTACTGGACTGCAGATACACACCGGAGGCTACGCTTTATTTAACATCAGGTGTGAAGGAGCAACTCACCTAGAATCTTCACTAGCGTTACTGCACCTTACTTGGCATCTCCACCCCTGCCACAGGAAACGTTAATTAACCGTTACCTTGCCATTTTTAGACTGTTGCCATGGTACCCCTGCTGCCACTATCCTATGTGGTTTTTCCTCGCAGACGATGTGTGGTGATTTTTTTTTTTTTTTCTCCCCAATTTTATTTTAATTTTGTCTTGGAGATTGTGCTGCTTTTTTACGATTTCAGCTTTGAGTTGTTTTGTTTGTGTCAGGAGGCAGCAGTTCGGCACGAATACGTGTTTGTGTGCAGTGGTTCGCTCGTGACTTGAGACAACCTTTTGCTTGTTAGTTCCTGTGGTGTGGCACTGAGCTGGGCAAATCCTTCTTCTATTTCATCTCCCTGTTGCTCGCCCTCCAACCCACAATGCCAGCTGCTTCTGCTGTCTGAGCTCCATGGTGACGCCCGTGTCTCAGCATGCTGACCGCTGTGCCACCACTGAGCAACACGCTTCTGACCTCAGACGAACACTGGGACATCTGGGGAAATTAGTGGGAGCCTGTGGTCGTCTCGCTTTTGATGTTGACTCCTTGATTATTTACTGAAGTCTTTGGCTGTGACGCTCAATATTTTTTAATCTCTCATTTTTTTCTCCCTTCTTTCTTTCTTCTGTATTTCTCTCAGCTGTGTACACAGGGGGATGCCAGTCAGGTGATCGGACCCCTGACGGAGGGTCAGAGGAGAAACATTGCCGTGGTGAACTCTCTTTTCCGCCTGCAGCAAGCTGTGGTTAAAGTAAGAACACTAGCTCTCATTTAAGACACTATAGTTACTACAGGTTTTTTTCACTGCACAATGTCATTTATTCATCCTTGTGTTGTTCCAAGCCCATATAACTTACTACCTTCTAAGAAACATTAGGTTTGTTTTGAGTCTCATTTTAACAGTATTCTCAAGCTCCAAAAAATAAAAAAAAATGTAAAAAATCACTAAAAGTACCACAAAAATGTGACCCAGGACCACAAAACCAATCATAAGGTTCAGTTTTTTGAAACTCTTAGCAATGCATATTACTAATCAAAAGTTAAATTTTTATATATTTACAGTAGGAAATTTACAAAATATCTTCATGGAACATGATCTTTACTTAATACCCTAATGATTTTTGTAATAAAAGATATTTGTCAATAATTTTGACCCATACATGTATTTATGGTTACTGCTATAAATATACCCGTGCTACTTATGACTGGTTTTGTGCTCCAGGATCAGAAATAGTCAAACGACTTCAACATATTTGAATATACATTGCTCCAAAAGACATTTGAGAGGTGTGGTAAATGGAAAGATCAAAAAGTTTGGTCTGTTCCTTGCACAAAGCTTTGAAATATGCTGATATAGCTTTCATAGCACTCAAAATATAGTCCAGAAGACCTAAGAACTACTTATATGGTCCCTATTCATTTTTATTGTATTGTAAATAGCTCTCCGTACATTCTGCTAATCATCTTCCTTTGTGCTCCCCATATTAAAGAAATAAACAAGGTATGGTGAGTAAAGGGTAACTACCCCTTTAAAACTCCAATTACAAAAATAATAGAGTTATTCAGTTAGTTTGACTGGCATGTGCCAATTTTACAAAATGCAAAATGGGAAATCTAAATTTCATTTCTTAGTATTTGTCTGGATAATGAGAAATCAAACCAAAGTTCTGGTTTGGCATCCCATAGATGTTTTGCCATGATGTGCTTCCTAAAGCTGTGTTTTATTAACAGATGATCGTAAAAATTCACTCAGCAGGATGTATGAAATTACTGTTCCACACCAAGTAAACATTTTGTGGGGCATTTAAATAGAAGTCAGCATGAAATTATAGTCCTGCTGTATTATAGAACTCCTCTATGTGCGGAAAACAGTCCCCACCTGTCTATAAACCGCATATGGCTTACTCAGTCTTTTCTCAGGAGAGAGTCTTGAAACTGCAGACTCACCACCAGTCATATCTGTACAATATGAGTGGTGATATTTCACAAGTGGCTTTTTTAGCACCAGCTGATGTAGTTCCAAGGCTGCCCCATTAAAAAAAACATGCCAGCAGCAGCCAAAGCGTTTTCCTTGCTGGTGTGATTAATAAGGTAATAAAAAGATATTTCTCTACGATTAAATATTTAAACTGGAGGTGATCAAAGTTTTACTGGTGAAAAGTAAAGGTGCTTGTTTCAGTAAGATTATTTTTTTAGGGCCTGAACTTTGAGTGAAGACAGGAATTAATGTTCAAGGGCTCTAAACATTAAATGATTGCTGACTTTGAGTTGTTTTCAGGTTATATCTGGACAGGGCACCTTCCCTCCTGCAGCAGAGCAATCCCTCACAGCATCTTTAGAGGTAAAACACAAACAACAAAATTCTGTTTACACCAAAATCACTACAAAGGTCATTCGAGGGACATCCATAATTCAGTTAATATAGCTTCTTGACTAAAATAACAAGGAAAAGGAAAGGACGTGGCCAAGTATGGTGTCCCATACTTGGAATTTGTGCTCTGCCTTTAACCCATCCAAGTGCACACACACTGTAGTGAACACACACACACACTCAGTGAACACACCCGGAGCAGTGGGCAGCCAATGCTGAGGCACCCGGGGAGCCGTTGGGGGTTCGGTGCCTTGCTCAAGGGTCTCACCTCAGTCGTGGTATTAACAATATGATAAAAACATCACAACTGGTCACTGGCGATACATGTTAATAACTTAACGGGGCCTAACTACACATGGTCATATTAGTAACATTGTATACATCTTTTTGGTTTGAATATCAGCTCTCAGCAGGTAATGTCCTCTATATTCACAACATTCATCTCATTTGGCAACAAGTGCACCACTATTTATGCAGATAGTGGTGCATGATACACCGTCAAGCTGTGAGCATTTGTGCATCTGATAGAGATTAACAGGTGAACACAAGGGACAATGAACAAAGGGTCAGAAATTTGATAGAAATGCTGCAGCTGTACACAAGCACACACAGAGTCTAGAGGTAGTTTTGCAAAGTAATTGGGTAAACCATTGAGCTTCTCTGAATTCGGCGCTCTGTCCCCTGAGGTAAATTGGCTATCAGATGAGTAAACTGGTCATTCTCTTCCCCTTCGTCTCTTTTAACGAAACCTGCCAGCTGTACGGATACGCACACACGCTTTAACCCTTGATATTTAAGTGTAAACAACAGTCCAAGGTAAAAACAAATTACCACACTTTACCACCCGCTGTCCTCAGAGTTGAGGCTGTACTCTTCTCCCATGTAGGGCGTTTTATCTCGATATCCCTGTCCCAAAGGGTTCACATGATGTGAACGTACACAGGGTTTCCGCAGGGCATTAAAAAGCATTACATTACAAAATCATTAAATGGATTTTGCGAAAATTAAGGCCTTAAATAGCATTAAAAGTCATTAAATGTATTTCTACAGGCATTAAAAAAATTTTAGATGGTTTGGAAGAAAAATATTACCAGTTTATTTTTAATATAGTGCCTTCATAATTAATAACTTTTTAATTTGTTGTCGCAAAATATGTACATTGGTGTGATACAAATGCGGAACCAGTTTGGTAATCGCATCCAGTCGGTGTGAAATTGCCGTAATGCCAAATGTTTAGACTGCGGTGAACTGGGACATGTAGGAGTAAAACTAAGAGCAGAGAATGTAAATTTCATAAAGAAATTGTGTAGTGCAATTGAGCAATTTCGGTGAGAATGACTGCGAATGGTTTTATTACATTCGTTGTAAATGATAGGTAATGTTGAATAATTTATTGACAGTTAACAGTCGCACATTTCTG
This sequence comes from Barbus barbus, assembly GCF_936440315.1. Lineage (NCBI taxonomy): Eukaryota > Metazoa > Chordata > Actinopteri > Cypriniformes > Cyprinidae > Barbus > Barbus barbus. The sequence continues at coordinate 24,974,088 of NC_136720.1, forward strand.
TGTAAAAGAGACTCTTGTGGAGAAAACAAATGAGCGCAACAGCACAGACAAAGAAACTCACAGAACAGACATACTATGATAAAAATTGAGTTTTTATATTTATAACAACATCTGTATCATGAGGCGACCAAGAGAGTGTTGATTCCAGAGTATCAGCACAATTTGACTTCGATTTTATTCACTCTATAAACGAGTAATAATCATTCACTAATCTCCGAGCAGCACACAGCGGTGTTTCGTGACTGAATGATTCAGAGTTTTTGAATTGATCATTTGAATCAATAATTCAGTGATCCGTTCACAAAGACAGGCACTTCCTTGATTCTTGAATGAATCAGCCGTCTGAATGAATCCCTTGAACTAATGACTCAAATGCTCACTCATTAACAGAGTGATTTGCCGCCACCTACTGGCGTTAAAGATTGTTTTTAAAAGAAATCTCTTCTGCTCACCAAGGCTGCATTTTTTTAAAATAAAAAATACAATAAAAACAGTAATATTGTGAAATATTATTTCAATTTATAATAACTGTTTTTTTTTTTATGTGAATACATTTTAAAATACAATTTATTCCTGTGATTCTATTTGAATTTTCAGCATCATTACTATGCTGTGTAATATGCTGATTTGCTGCTCAAGAAACATTTATGATTATCAGTATAGAAAGCAGTTGTTTTTTTTTGTGGAAACCATAATATATTATCATTCAAAATAAAATTTAAAATAGTTTTTGTTAAATGCTTTTATTCACCAAGGACAAATTAAATTGATTAAAAGTGACAGTAAAGACATTTATGTTACAAAAGATTTTATTTAAAATAAATGCTATTATTTTGAACCTTCTATTCAACAAAGAATCCTGAAAAATATAATGTATCATGATTTCCACAAACATATGAAGCAGAAAAAAAAATTAAATATTGATAAGAACCATTATTAATGATTGAGCACCAGTAATCATAACAGAGCAGCAAATCAGAATATAAGAATGATTTCTGAAGGATCATGTGACACCGAAGACTGTAGTAATGATGCTGAAAATTCAGCTTTGATCACAGATGATCCATTAGATTTGAAAATGTATTCACACAAAAAAGTTATTTTAAATCAAAATAATATTTCTCAATATTACTATTACCGCAACCTTGGTGAGCAGAACAGACTTGTTTCAAATATTAAAAATCTTTGACCAGTTGTGTGATTTATATGGATCGTGTATGGCATTAATTTTATTTTATTTTTAAATAGCATTAAAAAGTATTAATTTAGATTTGATGATACCTGCAGAAACCCTGGTACAGTCTTGTGGCCATCATTTGCACATGACTCAAAGTCCATGAAAGCATGGTTATTTTACAGTTCAGAAGAGCACCCCCTATGCCCCCTTTGGAAAGTGTGCTAAGGGGAGGGGGGGGGGGCTTTTATGCCTTTATTGTTGGTAGGACAGTAGAGATAAGATAGGAAAGCAGAGAGAGGGGAGCGGGGTCGGCAAAGGACCTCAAGTCGGGAATCAAACTCGGCTAGGCTATCAGCACCGACAGGAACTGTTCTGAACCAAAACTAAACTATGCAACAGAACGAAACGGAGCACCAGCACCACCCAAGATCCAGTTGCCGCTCTGAGCAAAGAATGCCGGGAAAACTGAGTACATGACTACCTACTTTGTTGTGAAGGAGTTTAGGAAGAAGAGATGTGCAGTGGAGATTTGCTCTTTATCTCCTGCTTGCAGGGGATTTTGCCGATGACTGGCCCTATTTGGTCAGAGATACCTATTGGGTTTGCATTGATGTCGCTCAGAGATGGAGAGCCGGATAAGAGCCTTGGACGAGGGGGGCCAGCTGCCGTGACACACGATGGTCTGACTGATGTCCCATCAGCAAATGTCAGGCAATCACATGGGAAGAGAGAGAGGAAATACTACAAGAACCAATGACCTTCAGAACTACTCCTTCACACACGTTCAATAATGTCTGACTGATATCATGAATAATTCTGTCTCTTTTTGTTTAATTCACATTCTTTAGTTAACTTATAGTTTTTGTGTCTCTTGCAGTCGGTTCAGGCTCTGATGACTAGTGCCATTCAGCCACTGCTAAATTCTGTTACCGACTCTGTCGAAGCAATACTCATTACTATGCACCAGGAGGATTTCTTTGGGTAAGCAACACATTCAATGTATTACTATAATATGTACTTATATATTGCGTGTATATATTGCGTACCATTCCATGTAAGGCTACTCAGCCTGCATAAACAGTACGTTACACTGTTAAATAACCTCAGTTGGATCCACTTATCATCTTGGAAATTTAATATAGTTATTTTTCATCTTAAAGGGATAGTTCACCCAAAAATGTAAATGACCCCATGATTTACTCGCCCTCAAACCATCCTAGGTCTATATGACTTTCTTCTTTCAGACGAATACAATCGGAGTTAAACATTAAAAAATGTCCTTGCTCTTCCAAGCTTTATAATGGCAGTGAAGAGTGGTCTAGATTTTGAGGCAAAATAAAGTGCATAAATCCATCATAAACAGTACTCAACATGGCTCTGGGGGTTAATAAAGGCCTTCTGAGTGGAATCAATGCATTTGTGTAAGAATAGTATCCATATTTAAAACTTTACAAGCCATAATCTCTATATTACATTAACTGTCCTATGTGCGTTCATGAGAGAAAGTCATATGCACCTAGGATAGCTTGAGGGTGAGTAAATCATGGGGTAATTTTCATTTCGGGGTGAACAATCCCTTTAAGTGCAAAGCTTTGTGGGATACCATAATCCAAGCAGTAGGGCTTTTTCTAATGGACTAGCAAGTAGTCAAACAGTTAGTCTTATGTAAATGATTCACCTCATGCCGTGCAGCATCAGTGCTCTGCAGCTAAAAAGTGAGAAACCTAACACTCCAGGTTTACTCAATTTTCCCATATATATTTGACCATTTCGAAATACCACACAAAACTAATGAGAGATGTCAAAATTGGGATTTATGTTTGTACAAAGACTGTGTTCTCCCCTCGTGGGCTTTTTCCCAAACACTAAACATGACATTTGGGATTATGTGCCCTATTTAGTCTTGTTGAGGGCAATTATGAGACCAGGTCTCTCTTAGCTCACTATATTTCAACAGAACAGAGACAGAGTGCAATGGGTGTGCTGTTGTCATAGTTCTTTACCATTTAAAAAAGTTATGGTGGCACTGCCAGTATTTCTAAGTTTGGAAATCATAATGATGTCAGGGTGATGTAATTTAATACTAGCTGCTAAATTAGTTTAGCTCCTCTTTGACTTTTATTATGATTTCCTTATATGCAGTCTTTAAACTTACAAATGTCCATTCAGTTATTCATGTCCTCGTGCTGAAAGACTGAACCTGTGATGCCATGAGAAACAGACTGCAGACACATGAACGCCCTCATGATGTGGGGATGTACATGTGTGGTTTTGGCTGTTGGACACATTCCCTGAAGATTGTCTTCTGCATTTATCTCTCGTTTTCTCTTGCACTTGCTCTCATTGGTTGGTCTGGGTGGTCCAGTGAATACAACAGAGAGCGATGTGCCAGCATTTGATAACATTTAAACCGTCACCCCTATGATTCAGCGTGGCTTCTTTTGTCCACATCTCCCATCCCCGCAGAGCCACAGGAGTCAGGCTTGGTGGGCTTGTTTTATTTCTGTCCCTGCTGTCGGGTATTCCTGAGGGAAGACAGCAGAGAAATAAACATTATATAGCAGGGGTAGACAATAAGGGAAATTTGCCACTGGCCCTCTGGGCCAGTGTCTTTTGAAGTTCACTGGCCCAGGTCAACGCGTTGGGTATTGATCCCAATGATCACGAAAAATAACAGTTTGCTTGAACAACATGAATAACATTTTTTTTTTAAGGTAGGTTTAGTGCAAAGTGCAGCAAAACTGTGCAAAAACATGAAACAAGTGCAAATAAACCTATTGCATAGGATTCATTCTCCGTATTCACACAGCAATTCATTATATTATGTTCATACCATAGGTTTCATACACGTTAACTTTTCTCTAACTTACTTGTCTGCATATGTGGGCATTAATCTGCACACAGTAAACCTCTTTTTTTTCTTGATCGTAGCCCAGCTAGGGGTGGGCAATATGGGAAAAATATCATATCACAATTTTTTTTAGAAAAATCACGATTCACGATTTTATCACGATTCTTTGTCATGTTGGTTTTACAAGTTGTCTGAGCATTACAGCCAAACTAGAAAGACAAAGCCTTTCAAGGTAACTAAAAAAAAGACATGGCAGATATTTAGGCCAAAGTGGGCGAAGATAAAAATCTTTGTCATCATTCTATCTTTCTTATTAAAAAATAAGAACAAAGATACAAATTACAAATACACATAATATACAAATAAAACAAACAGTGCTTTATTTTCAGGTACAATAGGTGTATTTAGCAGAGCATTCAATGAAATTGAATGAACAAATATAAAAATAAAACACTACATAGACTGATTCCTAAAGCATCTGTATTAAAGTCTTTCAGTCAAGAATGAGTGATTTTTCTCTTTGCGTTTTGTTGTTTTGTTAACGTTAAATTAATAGTTCCCTCAAAAATAAATATTCTGTCAATTGTCATAATGTTTTATTTTTATACCATCATTTACTCAAAAGTTGTTTTAAACCTGAATGAGTTTCTTTCTTCTGCTGAACATAAATGCTATTTTGAAGAAGGTGGAAAACCAAACAGTTGCTGGTCCTCAGTGACTTCCACAGGATTGTTCTTTCCTGCTATCAAAGTCAATGTGAACCAGCAACTGTTTGGTTACCCTCATTCTTCAAAATATCTTATTTTGGGTTCAGCACAAGAAATTAATAGAGGTTTGGGACAACATGTGAGTGAGTAAATAATGACAGAAATGAAATTTTAGGGTGAACTATCCCTTTAATGACAGTCGACAGCATGTTTAGTGTCCTGTCCCTTTAAGAGCTGCACGCATCTAATATACAGGCACGCATCAGTTTCTCTCTTAACTATTTACTTTCATTTTAGAGATAACCAACTGAGTCTGTATGTAAACCTTGTGTGTTTTGACAGTATTAGCGCAAAAAATAAGTTAGTTGAGTAATCAGGCGCTCGCACTGTTAGACAGGCGTTTTAGTGCGCGTGCATCAGGTGTATGCACTCAGAAAAAGCGCACGACAGACCAGCGTGCAAATTAAACATTTAACCAGCAAGGCTTGTGTGCAAATAATGTACTTTTGCGATCGCGAATAAGTGCAGTGTCCTGTCAGAGTAACTCTACTGCTGTATGTCGTGTTGTACAGTAAATAGAGACGGAGGCGCCAGAACTGTATTTGATATAATGTGTGCTGTAGCACGATACTACGATATTTCTTCAAAAGCAGATCGTGGAGACATTTTTATCATCCACGATCAAAAATCGTCATATCGCACACCCCTAAGCCCAGCCAAGTCCAGCGGTCTCGCCACTGGGGCTGAAACTTTCTCTGCCTTTTCTTTTCGTATTCCCTTTCGCTTTCCCTCAATTCCTCTGGTGATTTTCTCTTCCTTGCCTTCTCTTTTTTACCCGGTGTTTGGCCGGGTGATGTGGGTTTCAGAAACATGTAGCCTAGCTTAATAGTAGCTATAGGTAGGTGCTGAGCAGCAGTGTGCAGTTTGCGCGCGTAACCGCGGGAGCGAGCAAGGCGGTGGCGGTGCAGACGGAGCGTGAAAGGCTGTCGGGATCACGTAACGTGTTAGCGGTGGTTACCGAGACGATTTAACAGAAATCAAAACACAGAACCACAGGTAATTAATGTGAAATTAGACTTTTTTTAATCGAGGCATTATTTTTACTGGCCCCACCGGGCTAGTGGTTGGAGCGATCTGGTGGCCCTGACGGTTTTAAAAGGTTTTAAAAGTACGTCCGGGCCACCGGGCCAATTATATTGTCGACCCCAGTATAGAGATGGTTTTTTCCAGAAACACCCCCAGTTTCACCCTGTCAGCAGCAGCCGCACAAAAGAGTTTTCCTTTGGAGATGAGCTAAAAGGGTGAATCTCACAAAATCAATGTCTGAATCATGTCAGTCCAAAATGAAAAGAAATAAATATAAAAAATATGTATTGCATATAATTGAAGTACCATTTATGGTACATTTTTGTGAAAACACATATTAAAACTATATTTTATGAAATTATTCCTATATCATGGTTGTGTTTATAATAGTGCCTCTGATGTATGCTGATTTTTTTTTTATTATTAAAAATGAGCAATCTATTATTGCAGTGGTTCTCAAACCTGCCCTGCAAATTTTGTATTTTGTCTCTCATCTATCACACCTGATTCAACTCATCAGCTCATTAGTGGAGACTGCAAGACCTGAAGTGGGTGTGTCAGATATAGGGAGATATACAAAATGTACAATGCTGGGGGTACTTCATGGAGAGGTTTGAAAACCACCGTATTATAGTATTTGTACTCCAATATAGTAAATCATTTAGTCATTTAGCAGACGCTTTTATCCAAAGCGACGTACAAATTAGGACAACAGAAGCAATCAATTGTAGTATTAAAAATCCAATTGTAGTACCCAAAAATGACCTCCTATATGTGTAAGGAAAATTGTCACTTGCTAAAAGGCATTAACACGACCTTCCTTTTCTGACATTGTGTGTGTGTGTATTTCAGCAGTTCCAGTCGCTTCACATTTATGATATTGATTATGTGACAAAGGAAATCAATGTGTTGCTTGTGGCTGTAGTCTATGCTTACAAGATTACAGTACACTATTCTTGTGTGTGTGTGTACCCCCAGTCCTGTACCAGCAGGTGGCCGTCCGGATGTGGCATGCTCTCTGTACATGCGTGAGCTGCAGGGCTTCATTGCACGAGTAATGAACGACTACTTCCGCCCGCTGCATTGTCTGGACTTCCTTTACGATAGTACAGAGATCATTGCCCAGCGCGCCATCACCCTCTTCATCCGCCACGCCAGCCTCTTGCGCCCACTCGGAGAGGGAGGGAAGATGAGGTTGGCGGCCGACTTTGCTCAGGTGAGAAAAATGAGGGTCATCTCTTTTATTTAATCTGTGCGCTCACTAATTTTCTATTGTCCATGAATCACAGAGTAATTGGGAACTAGGACTGTTATCTATCTTCCAAATCTTCCAAAGTCTTCTGATTTCATTCATTAGCTTTCTGTGATAGAAAAATAGCTCAATTTAAGCATTTATCCATTAAAAAAATCACTGTAGCTCTCAAAACAAATATATTGTACCTTTACACCAACTAATTAATTGAAAATTGTGTCATCATTAACTCACCCTCATGTTGTTTAAAATCCACATTCAGATTTCTTTCGTCAATTAAACAATGTAAATGGGAACTGTGGCTATCAAACTCCAAAATGATAAATAAAATAAAAAACACCATAAAAATCGTTCTTCTGAAGTCTTCTGATGTTGTTCATTAGCTTTCTGTGAGAAACAAGCAAAATAAAAACATTAATTCACTGAAAGTTCAATGTAGATATATGGTCCCTTGAGACCAAATAATTAATTCAAAAGTAAAAATTCTGTCATTTACTCACCTTCATATTGTTTCAAATCCATATTTAACTTCTTTTCAACCATGAAACACAAAGTAAATTGGAAATAGGGATGTCGAGCTCCAAAATAACAACAAAAACACCATAATCGTATTTCTTTAGTCTTTAGATATGTCTCACTTTCGGTGAGAAACAGCAAAATTCAAGCATTAATTTCTGATCACTCACTGTAGCTCTTAAATACATGGCGTCTTTAGACTTGTTACATTAAGTCTGACGTCACAAGATGCAATGACATTTGAGGTAATTGACATCCAACCTCATGCAAAGTGTCTACATGCATCATGTTTAAGTTTTATAGTCAAGTTCTTGTGTGTCTAGAAAACAATGACTCTTTGCATCTGAGTGAACATCTCATGTGCATGTGTTACAGATGGAGTTGGCCGTGGCTCCTCTCTGCAGACGGGTTTCAGACCTGGGGAAAGCGTACCGTCTCTTGCGATCTTTTAGGTGAGTCTTTATTTACAGTCTGGATGCTGTCAGGTGACTTTATCTTCCTGTCCTCAAATGACTGCAAGCAGCTCCTGATGTCTCACACTCAGTAATTTTGTGTCTATTTTTCCACACAAATGTTCTCAATTTGTGTTATCCTTTGTCCCCGTCCTTCCCCCGCTGAGACAAAGAGGTCGCCTGGAGTCTTCCCTCTGAAAATTGCTGTTAATTAACAGTGAGAGAGAGAGAGAAAGGAAGGTTATTAATGGAGATGCTCGTCTGATTAGCTGAGGAGAAGTCAGTGTCAAATTATCTGTCCGGATAATGCTCTAATGCTCACCTTCCGTTGCTTCTTTGTTGTTTTTGTTTGACTCATGACAGCTCCACGTTCTTGGTCTTGATTTATCGGTGCACGTTATTCCAAATAAAAAAAGTTTCTGCTGTAATCTTTCATCAGAATGTAATATCTTGTTCCACCATTTAAACCGCTTACATGTTTTTTCTGTTTCAAACTCTTTGCAAAGCTGCATTATATATAAATGTGAACAGTGACGTGCTAATGTTTAGTCCAAAAATGATTTTTTGGACCTGAAAGGAAGTTGGAATTTATGTTTTTATAGTACAATGAACTGGTGTCTCATAAACAACTTAAGTGTGAAGTGAAGTGAAATTCAGCCAAGTATGGTGACCCATACTCGGAATTCGTGCTCTGCATTTAACCCATCCAACGTGCACACACACAGCAGTGAACACACACACACACACCATGAACACAAACCCGGAGCAGTGGGCAGCCATTTTAACCCCCAACTGCCCGGGGAGCAGTTGGGGGTTCGGTGCCTTGCTCAAGGGCACCTCAGTCGTGGTATTGAGGGTGGAGAGAGCGCTGTACATTCACTCCCCCCACCTACAATTCCTGCCGGCCAGAGACTCGAACCCGCAACCTTTGGATCACGAGTCCAACTCTCTAACCATTAGGCCACGACTTCCCCAGGTCTCATGACATGCTGTTTTTTGGATGCTTTTATGTAGGCCTAAGTGGTCCCTAGTACTGTATCTGAAGTCTCGTTCCCGAAATTCAGCCTTGGTGCAGAATTTCAGCCACTACGAGCCAGTCCCAAAATGAGCTTTCCTTAGGACGAGCCATTTCTGTGTCTGTAGCTTTAAATGATAATGATGAGGAGAGAGGTGGGGCAAGGTGGAGGGTGGGTGTGTGTCCTGCAGCTTGCGTCCATGGTACCATGCGCTAATGTTGACAGTGGATGTATCGCAATGGCTCGTAGACACGCAGTCGTTCCCATATACACACCCAGAATCTGATCCGGATGGAGAAGCACCAGATGAAGAAGTTGCAACTCAGCGGCTACAGCAGGACGTCTCCGAATGGTTAGTTTAAAATATTGTGTCTGGATACGGTCAGTGTTTCCCACACATAGACTTTACCTGGGCGGACTGCAACAATATCCACCGCCCGCTGCCATCAGCTCCCGCTTCTCACACCCACGAGCGCGACTTTAGAACAATATTTAGTAACTTTCAGACCCTTTAGGCAGCTTTTTCCCATAACGGGTACATACTAACAAACCTAGCGACTTAAAAAAATAAAAACCTTATCATTCAGTTGGAAGATGTCTCCAGTACTGCCCCGCGAGCGCGAGGTCTCTTTCCCGGCGCAGTGTCGCCTCTCTCGGCGTCTGTTCTGAGCAGCGAGCGGCAGAGAAGCAACGCTTTCAGTTTGCCTTAAAGCAGCAGACTCATCAATAAATCATTTACAAAACAGTGTTTACAAGCACTTGTCGCTTACTGACTGTTTGGACTTTTAAATATGAACATAATTTGTCTGTTAATATGCGCAGTTTATTACTCAGACGCAAAACAGTGATTTGCTCGTTTGCAAGCCATGATGTCTCTGGAGAAAAAAAAAAATTGTACTCGCCTCGCACGGTCGTAGCTCATTTTCTCATGGGCGGGCAAAGCAGAGAAAGGGGAAGTAACCATTTCTAGCCACTGGGGGACCATAGTCAAGCTAAGGGAACTCATATTAATGTTAAAAAACCTCATAAAGTGAAATTTTCATGCCATGGGACCTTTAACATTCAAGTTTGATTAAGGCAGCATGCATTCTCCATACTTCCTCCAGGCAATCTAATAAACACCAGTGAGGTCTCGCAGGATAGCTAATCAAATTAAAGCGCTGCCATCTATGCCAGCTCTGGGAGCGACTGCCGTGCCTGGATCCCTCATGAGCAAGGCCTGATTCCCCACTAGCAACTTTATTTTACTCAGTGAGCATGTGTGTAAGCATGCAAAATTATGTCTGACAACCACAGGGGAAAGATATTATTACAAGAGAGCCCTAAGATAGAGATATAAATATTAATATGGAGATATTTGTCTTGTTTGATCACTGTTGAGGGACCGCAGACAGCAAGTGATGAAATTTCTGACCCGAACCGAAGTGCAACTTGGTTTGTTTTTCATACTCGTAAGCTAGTTTGATTAAATATAGCCTCTCAGCTAATAGAGTACAGGGACATAGTAACCCTCTAGACATGTGTGTTTATATTTGGAGCTGATTCATGAAGTATCTTGTGATTCTTGTTAGCTTTCCTCTTTTGACTTGGGTTGCATATGAAAAGGATGTTTGCTATGGAAATATCAGTACTACTATTACTATTGTAGAGGCTTCTGTCTTCTGCATTCTTGTTAGTGTACCCTTTTATTGCTGGTTGAGCAAAACTGGTTACACTATTACTTACAGCGCCTTTACTTACCCAAGCAATCAGATGCATGTTTTTGGCAGGTGAATGATAAAATGCACAGACTTGCATTGTTTTCAATTCATGAAAATAGTGATGGAATTAAAATGATTTAAAATAAGATTCATCGTAAAATAAGATACACTTTGTGATCTCATTATATTGCATCTGTACTTACCACAGCCTTTACTTACCTACAGCAAGTGATTGGATGTGTGATTTCCGGCTGGTGAATGATAACACGTTTGCATGCATAGATTTGCATCGTTTTCCACTTTTTTTTTTTTTTTTTATAAAACTCATAAACAGATTCACTTTACAATCTCATTATACTGTATTCAAGAACTGCATAAGTTGTATTTACCGCAGCTTGTTGAGAAGAGATTATTGGTTGGTTGAGAGTATGATTTTTGGTTGGTGAGGAGAAAATACGTATAAAAAAAGCATAGGCTTGCATTGTTTTCCATTTATGAAAATAGTGGTGCAGTTAAAATGATTCAATCTTATATTGTATTCAAGCACTGCACTGGCACAAAAATAAATCTAATATTAGACTAAAACTGGGACATTTTTAAAGTTACTGAAAAATTGTCATATGAGCTCCACTTTAACATGTCACAGACATTTGGTGAATTTTATTTGACGTTTTTTTTCATATGCACCTACCTTTCAAATCTTCAGTGTTCATTTCTGGCTCTAAATTACACCCAGATTGTGATTCCCGGTGAATATGAATATATTTGTCTGTCTCTGTTTCAGACCACTGCTGTTTCAAACGAGTGAGCACATCGCTAGCAGTCAAGCGCTGGGAGATTTGATTCCATACAGCACCATATTGCATTTCCTGTTCACTCGTGCCCCGGCTGAACTCAAATCACCACATCAGGTACACACACACACAGTCGCACTAATGTGTATAGATGGAAACCTCTTGGTTATAGATCCTCAAGGATTGAGGTTTTAGGTTCTGGTGTTAGTGAGGAAAAGGTTTTTGAGGTCAGATCCTGTTTATTATGCCCTTGAGCGGGGCAATTCACCTCAAGTTGCCCCATCGCGACTGTCCCTGTGATTGACCTACTGTAAGCTGCTTTAGATAAAAGCTTCTGCTAAATGACACATTACATTTTGAGAGCGCTCGGACTAGAAAAGATGAAGATATTTTTAGCCATTTTATAAAATGAGGGTTCTCTAAAATAGCTTTAGCATGGGTGGATTTGTAGAGCTCTCGTGTACCACTAATACTGCTTGCTTTCCCTTATAAACAGAGAGCGGAGTGGTCAATTTCTCGCTATTCTCAATGGCTGGATGACCATCCATCAGAAAAGGACCGTCTCACTCTTATTAGGTAAGATCTAAGGCTCAAAATTGCAGCTCAAATTCACCATTGCCACCACTTTTACAATAAACCTTGCCAGTGACACCCTCTGGTCTAACGCCAGTTTGCTCTAATTTAGTTGGTAGTTTCGTTTTCAACTCTTTAACCCATCAAAATAGAAATGTCAGGCTTCCCAAAATCACAGAAAACCTGGAAATATCAAGGAATTTTAAAACAAAAATAAATATTAAAAACACCGCATTCCTGTGAAAATAAATTACTGTATAATGGTTTATATATAAAGTTGATGCAATGCATATAGTTTGATATACTAGTTGCCCATTATATTAGTTGATGCTATGCATATATTTATGTATTCAGTTACAAATATTTATAGTCACTATGAAAATATCCATGATATTTCTATGGCTTTTAAAGATTGTATTTATTTCCATGACGTTTCCAAACCCGGAAATCAGTTTTAAAATTCCATATTTCCAGGTTTTACATTATTGTTGGATTCTTGACTGTGATTTCCATATATAGAAAATTCACAGACATTTCTTAAGTAACTATAATTTTTTTGATTTTATGCTCAACTCTAAAATTTTACATTGGCAAGAAATTGCATTTTATGAGTGCAAAGTTCCTAAAAGTTCTATTCATAGAAAACTCATGGTAATAATTTAGTAGTTCAGACCAGAACTGAACTTCTCTGTGCAACATCAGCATCCTCTAGTGGTGCTTTGGAGAAAATACAGCAGCCTTTCTTTGATGAGCAAAAGTAGGTAATTAAAATGTGACTTTCCTTTGTTGCAGGGGGGCGCTGGAGGCATATGTGCAGTCTGTCCGAGCTAGGCAGGGGAAGGAGTTTGCCCCGGTGTATCCCATCATGCTCCAGCTGCTGCAGAAGGCCACAAGCATCTCAGGATCTGCAAACAGAGCCCTTTCTCATCAGAATAATTTAGACAATTCATCGTAACAATACAATTGTCTTCACCAAAATAATCTTTATTATATTTCATTACATTATGATTATTTTGCTGAATTCGGAAATTAATGTGTATAGGTTTATGATATATTTTTATGGGTTGTTTGATTACTACTGGCTTTAATAAGAATCCCTTACCTTTGCTGGGTGCAGCAGAGTGCAAAATTATTACTGAACACATTATGTAAATGCTGATCTTATGCCTTCATCACAGGTTTTGATTTATTACTATAACCTTTATATACAGGTGCATCTCAATAAATTCATGTCGTGGAAAAGTTCATTTTTTCTTGTAACTTATTTCAAAAAGTGAAACTTTCATATATTTTAGATTCATTACATGTAAAACATTTCAAAAGTTTTATGGTTTTAATTTTGATGATTAGAGCTTACAGCTCATGAAAGTCAAAAATCAGTATCTCAAAATATTAGAATATTTACATTTGAGTTTCAATTAATGACTATTCATCCCTACAGCATAAATTCCGGGTATCTTTTGTTCTTTGAAACCACAATAATGGGGAAGACTGCTGACATATCGATCACAAGTGCAGTACGGAGTACCTCAAGGCTCAGTACTAGGGCCGTTACTTTTCACACTTTACATGTTACCCTTGGGAGATATTATCAGGAGACACAGTGTTAGCTTTCACTGTTATGCTGATGATACTCAGCTCTATATTTCATCGCGGCCCGGTGAAACGCCAAATTGAGAAACTAACAGAATGCATAGTCGATATAAAAAAACTGGATGACGAGTAACTTCTTACTGCTAAATTCTGAAAAAACAGAGGTGTTAATTATCAGACCTAAAAACCCCACATGTAATAACCTAGAACACTATCTAACACTTGACGGCTGCTCTGTCAATTCTTCTTCATCAGTTAGGAACCTAGGTGTGTTGTTTGATAGCAATCTTTCATTTGAAAGCCATGTTTCTAGCATCTGTAAAACATATCTAAATTGCGACCTATGCTCTCAACGTGGGTGGTTGTTCTGCACGCTTGATCAACAAACTATAGTTGGTCCAAAATGCAGCAGCTAGAGTCCTTACTAGAACCAGGAAGTACGACCATATTAGCCCGGTTCTGTCAACACTGCATTGGCTCCCTATCAAACATCGTATAGATTTTAAAATCTTGTTAATTACTTCTAAAGCCTTGAATGGCTTAGCTCCTCAGTACTTGAGCGAGCTCTTATCACATTATAGTCCTCCACGTCTGCTGCGTTCTCAAAACTCTGGCCATTTGATAATACCTAGAATATCAAAATCGACTGCGGGTGGCAGATCCTTTTCCTATTTAGCACCCAAACTCTGGAACAATCTACCTAATACTGCTTGGCAGACACACTAAAGACACATTTCTTTAACCTGGCTTACACATAACACACTAATACACTTCTATTATTCAAATCCGTTAAAGGATTGTTAGGCTGCATTAATTAGATCAACCGGATCCGTGTCCGGTTCAGATGGTGGATAAGCGCCGGGAGATGATGTATGTGGCCCTGTTCGTCGGCGGAGGCCGGACACCTGGATGAGCCCGGGGACATATCACCAGTCACCGTAGCCACCTGATCCGGTCCGTATCCAGCCCAGATGGTCACTGCAGTCACCAGATCCAATCAGATTCAGCTTTATGGAGATGCTGATTTCATTTTCCAGCAGGACTTGGCACCTGCCCACACTGCCAAAGGTACCAAAAGCTGGTTCAATGACCATGGTGTTACTGTGCTTGATTGGCCAGCAAACTCGCCTGACCTGAACCCCATAGAGAATCTATGGGATATTGTCAAGAGGAAGATGAGAGACACCAGACCCAACAATGCAGATGACCTGAAGGCCTCTATCAAAGCAACCTAGGCTTCCATACCACCTCAGCAGTGCCACAGGCTGATCACCTCCATGCCACGCCGCATTGATGCAGCAATTCATGCAAAAGGAGGTCCAACCAAGTATTGAGTACATATACAGTAAATGAACATACTTTCCAGAAGGCCAACAATTCACTAAAAATGTTTTTTTATTGGTCTTATGAAGTATTCTAATTTGTTGAGATAGTGAATTGGTGGATTTTTGTTAAATGTGAGCCTAAATCATCACAATTAAAAGAACCAAAGACTTAAACTACTTCAGTCTGTGTGCATTGAATTTATTTAATACGTGAGTTTCACAATTTGAGTTGAATTACTGAAATAAATGAACTTTTCCACGACATTCTAATTTATTGAGATGCACCTGTATCTGACGGGTTATCTTATAATTATAGCAGAAAAATTGTTTGGATATTTTTTTATTGCATTTTTTGCAATGACACTTACTATAAAATTAATTCAATGACACCTGGGCATTTTAATTGTGATTTAACTGTCCAAATACTAACCTTTGTTGTGCTAGTAGATATTCAAAAGAGTAAAAGGAATATGACGTTACGTTGAAAAAGGACATGTATTTATCATACAATATTAAGTAACAATAGATGGCATTTTTGAGATCCTTTATGTCAGAAGCATGTTAAGTAATAGTTGAGAGTCGTAGCATTGGTTAATAATATTACATAACAGGCTATTAGCTGTATTACTGTATGCCTGGTTAATATTATGCTGCCTCTTAATATTCGGCTGTTTCTGATTCAGTTCTTCTTCCTGTCTGTGAATCAAAGGTCTTTCCTTTGCCACCAGGGGCCACTTCAGACAATCTTCAGAGACAAGAGATCCTCTTTTCATGTCTATCTCCATCTTACACTCTTTCACAATGTTTTATTTTACCTACATGGCACAATCCCAGATTTTATTGTTTAATATGTGCAGTCTGTGGGCTTACCATGTTACTGTTGCTCTAAAACATTAATTCAACTTATTTCTCAGCAGTTTTGCATAATCATGCAAATGTGATTCATCCACTTGACTAACCTCTCCTTGAAAGATTTGGGATTAAACGGGTTAAGAGGGAAATACAACAAACTTAAGTGAAAACATACACTATGAAAGCTATATATTGATATGATTTTACAGTTATATAACTTAACTTACTCATATTTAGTTTTAGGTGTGCATACATGCATATTTGACTGATACATATCGGTTTTATTTAGTTTATACAGGTTCATTAGTTAGATCTATTCTATTATTAGATATATATTATTCTATTTCTGTGTTTATGTCGTTGAAAGTACGCTTATGTGGGGGTAGTGTGTGGGGTATCTTCTCATATTACACTCTTTCCCGCGACAAAACCCTCAGTCGCGCCAAAACCCCACCTGTGTCACTCACCTTTGTTCCTGCCTGAGCTTGTCATTACAATCTGTCAGGAGACACTCGGCAATTATTTAATGTCAATTAATCACCTGTTATAATTAATTCTGTCCCCGCTGAGTTACAACGGCGCCTTTAAAACTTCAATGAAGATCAATGAAGAGCGCGCCTACTGCCCCGCCAACAAACCCCCACAGGCTTGGTCAGAACGCGTCTCTGATTGGCTACGACTGTCGCTGTGAGGCATTTCCTCCTCGCTCGGCCAATCACCGTCGATATATTTGCAAAACGGCGACGTGATTGGCTGAGGCAGGGTGTAACTCTTCAGAGCGCCAGAAAACAAGCTTTAGCGGGTGATTCTGACCAGCGGCGCGACTGAAATAAGAAGATCTTCTCATTTAGACACAAAATTATGTTCATTTAAGGAGGAAAAGGAAGGATCAACTTTACAAAGGATTTATTTACGTCTTTAGGATTTTTCTATTCCAAGGACGGAACTTTAAGGTAAGAATATAAGGTTAAATCTGACTTGCATGATCTAATATATATATATATATATATATATATATATATATATATATATAATAATTTAAATTATTCTCCTTAAACTCAAGTCTGACATTCACTGACAGTAATCAGAAAAAGAGAGGATTTATATTGAAGGATTTTTAAAATCATAAGCATGCTGCTGAGCTCCTTCGATATAATGTAAAATAAAATATTGTGACAATCATATCAATATAAGTTACTTTAAAAGTTTAATCATCATATTGTTTATTCTGAGAATCTGATTGGTTTGGATATTTGCGCCAAAATCTTGCCACCATACTCAGATCTTGATCATTAGTCATTAAATCATATGATTCTTACTTAATATTGATATCATTTCATATAATAACGCAGTGTTTTTTACTAGAAGTATTTGAATACGTTTTGGCAACATAAGTAACAAACATCAATAATACTTTACACATCAGTTTATTTATATTCAGATATATACTATTACATTTTTGGTATTATATGTTAACAAGTTAATATTAACAGTGTCGTTCATATGTACTAACAAAATTCAATAAACATAAAATGTGCTAGTTTTGACTGATTCATTTTTCTGTTTTTAGATGGAGATGAAGTGTTTAACTTTGAAGGATTTGCTTAGTGTGAGGACACTAGTGAATAAGACCGGCTCAGATGATACTGGCAACATGAATGACCAGAAAGTAAGAGATCTAAATGTAATAAAGCATTATTATATGATGATGCATCTCCTCCCGCATTAGATTTTAACTCATACCTGATTTCAGGAGAACATCTGCATGGACAGAAGGAAAATGACCCCACTGAAGTGTGAGTCTGTGAACGGACACAAGAGCGTTTCCAGCCCAGATATCACCCATATAACCCCCATCAAACACACAGAGAGGGTCCATCCGGACCCCTGGACCCCGACAGCCAACCTGAAGATGCTGATCAGCGCCGCCAGCCCAGATATCCGTGACAGAGAGATGAAGAAAACCCTCTTCAGACCCATTGAAAATGAAGAGAAGGCTATAGAGGAGGATGAAGAGGAAGAACTCGACGACTCATGCCAGGTATCAAAGTCTAAATCAATGTATTGTTTGGAAACTTAAGGCACTTTTATCAACAGCATTTCATCTTAATATGTTCAATAGTTTTAGCTGGTTTTATCTCTCTTACTTACATTTCACTGCTGGTTATACTCTGTATAATTGTGCATGTGACGAATAAACAAATCTTGAATCTTTATTGCAGTATGAAGCGTTAGACGATACTGAGAAGAGACCCAGCCGTAAACAGAAGAGTTTGGGGCTTTTGTGTCAGAAATTTCTGGCATTGTACCCTGATTACCCAGAAACCCCTGAAAGCATCAGTATTTCTCTGGATGAGGTGGCCACACGCTTGGGTAAGAGAAAATAACTCCTAATCAAATCCCTTATTTCTGTATAAAATACAATGACTAGTGGTTGGATATGGCAGAGAAACATATATATATAGATATATGATACCACACTATTTGATTTAAAGATCATGCAGAACAATTGCTAAAATTATATATATTTACATAGTATTTCAGAAATTAAAAATAAATTATTTGAAAGTGAATTGCATGATAAAATAATAAAAAAAAAACAGATTTATACTTCAAATGGCAACTTGCTTCTGTTATCCTATTATAGTATTTTTCACAAATAAATATGTGTTTGCTGAATGCTGACGGTAGATGAGAAAGTATTATAGCATTAACCAATCTAATTATAGAAAAGCAAACACTATTTTTTGTATACAGTTTGCTTTCTTTGTTTAACAGTTCTTTATAATAATTATTAGACAGAACTGTTAAACAGACATTAAAGTAATGAAAACAGCGAATGAATTATATGGAAAAATAACCTGAACTTCATAAATAAATCTGTAAAAATAAACAGATTTATGCTTTAGATGGCAACTTCTTGATTCTGTCATTTATTAAATTATTAATACATGGAAATAAATGATTTGAAAGAGAACTGCATGAAAAAATACATCTTTAAACAGATTTCTGTATTTATTTTTTAATAATATTTACAAAATTAGTCATAAATTATTTGAAAGTGAATCACATGAAAAATGAGAACTTGATAAAAAAAATATACAGTTTACTTTAACAGTTCTGTGTAATAATTTATTAGACAGAACTGTTAAACTGTGACATTAAACCAATGAAGATGGGAAAAATAATCTGGACTTGATCAAATAAATCTGTAAAAATAAACAAATTTATACTTCAGATGGCAACTTATTGATTCTTATAGTATTTTTTACAAATAAATGTTTGCTGAATGCTGACGGTAGATAGATGAGAACGTATTTAAGTGTATACCAATCTATTTCTAATAATAGCTATAATATTTTTTCATGTACTGGCGTTTACTTTCTTTAACAGTTCTCATGCACAAAATAAAAGTCCTGTACGCCATCAAAATAAAAGTGCTTCCGACACATCGGCCAAACTAAAAATGCTGTTAATTAAAAATTGCAAAATGTCCACAAGTAGTGACTGTCTCTGTGACGCAGGCGTTGAGAGGCGACGGATCTACGACATTGTGAACGTGCTGGAGTCTCTGATGCTGGTGAGCAGAATGGCTAAGAACCTGTACGTGTGGCACGGACGCTCAGCGCTGCCACAGACCCTGCAGGATCTCCATCAGGCGGGTCGTGAGCAGGGCTACCATCTGCAGATGGACCAGAGAGAAGGAAGCAGCCCGCATGCCGCCCACCACATGCAAAACATGCACGGTATGACCAGTGTTGGGTGTAATTAGTTACTGTAATTTAATTACTTTTTCCTTGAAAACGTAAGCTAAGGGTTTATTCTTATTTTTTCTGTAATTAATAATTCTGTAATACTGTGTTTAGACTGTAGAACATTTATATACAATACAAAAGTGGATTTAACATCAAAATTTAAAGTCAAACCTTAAAATGCATGTTTATGTACCCTTCTCACTTTAAATACTGTGGTGAGTTAATGGTAACACTTTAGTGTCCAATTCTCACTGTTAACTAGTTGGTTATTAGCATGAATATTACTGGGATATTGGCTGTTTATTATTACTTTAATTATTACTTGTTCTGCAAGACCTTATTCTAAATCCTTAATCCTACCCAGTTCTTAAATTGAACAACTACTTTACTAAGTATTAATGAGCAGTAATTAGGAGTATATTGAGGCAAAAGTTAATAGTGAGAATTGGACTCTAATCTAAAGTGTGGCCAGAATAATTTATGTAGTTATCTATTATTTATTTGAAAGAATTAAGTATTCGTTATGCATTGCAAAAACAGATTTAAAGACCTGTCTGCCTTGGTTGCATGATCCATATACTGTCATTTGAACGATTCACTATATTGCACAAACCGTTTACATTAAAACCATTGTGACGGTTGCCCCATTAACACCATTATTAGTGTCTCACCCATGTGCTCCATTAATCGGTCACCCGTTAACAGCGTCTCGGGTTTCACAACACTGGTTGCCAGGTCTTTGTGTTGATCTCTGGTAAAGTGCCACGCTCTCACAGACAGGCCGAGGAGGGAAGCTAATTATTTAGAGGAAGAAACAGATGTTTCTGTTTGCTGAGCTCTTGTAACGGTGATTTGATTAAATCACATCACCGTTGACCTTTGTTTGGAGAAACTACACTCAGTAAAAATACACTTCATACGTATCTATAGTGTAATGTAAGCTGTTATGGGTTTAGAATATGTAGTAATATTATTACAAATAAATCTTAATTTAAATGAATAAATTTGGGTTATTATACTTACTAGAGTTATTGTATTTAACTTAAAGGAGACCTATTATGCTCCTTTTTACAAGATGTAAAATAATCTCTGATGTCCACAGAGTGTGTATGTGAAGTTTTAGCTCAGAATACCCCACAGATAAATTTTTAGAGCTTGTAAAAATTGCCACTTTTAGGGTATGAGCCAAAACGCGCTGATTTTGAGTAAGTTGCTTTAAATGCAAATGAGCTGGTGCTCCCGGAGAAGAGGGCGGAGCTTCAAGAGCTCCAGCATTATCAGTGCTAGCCTTTGCAAATAAACATTCCACTATTAATATAAGCCTGTTATGTTTACAGAAAACTACTCTGTTTCAAAGTCAGTCATCTGATTGTACTGTGCATAATACATTTGCATTTATGAATTACACAGACGGGGAGCACGGCAGGATAAAAATAACAACATAGCTGGTCTCATGCTATCACAAGCTTTATAAGTCCCACTTCTGATTATGAGCTCGACAACTTCAAGCGATTGACTCACATTTCTTTCATATGCAACTTTTAACAACCACATACCTATTCACAATCATTCTGATGCACTTGAAGGCAGCATCAGTGAAAACAGGCAGAGACAATGATAGCTTTAGCAATAAGCCTTACAGAGAGCCAAGAAGCTCTTTCAGAAAGGCAATTTGGAAAACAAACGCGTGATACTTACTTTGCCTGGAGCTGACGTTTGTGCACAAAGCGTTGGTATTAATTCCTAAACATTTAGGAGACTTTACAGATTTTTTACGGGATATTTCCTTTGAAAATGAAATTTAAGCACAGTGTCCTCGGCTCAGATGAGAGGAGATTATGGAGACTCCTGTGTTCATTAGTGCATCCCAAAACACAACACTTGTAAAGCCTCTTTGGTGCCGACATTATATACATCTCCAGTAATGGCGGACCGCAGCTTCTCACTCAGGGCTGTGTTTATGCTAATAGGACAGAGAGCGTCACAAATGGGTGGGACTTTTTCCCCTCGGTGACGTGAACAGAGGCAGAATCTGAAACGGCTCGTTCGGAGAGACTGTTCATGATTTATTGGTTTTATAAAAAAATTTGTTGGTTGATTTTTAACATTATAGACTGGTTGTTTTCACACACTGCAGCCATGTATATGCAGCTTATAAAAGTGATTTTTGCATAATAGGTCCCCTTTAAAACCATAACATCTTTACCTGAAATAATAAATAAAAAATACTTATTTCAGTTAGTTGCCAAAGCAGCATTTCTAATTTAACTAAAATAACAAAAAAAAAACATTGAAATAAAATTAATAAAACCTATTTAGAAAAAAAATGAAAATATTAAACTGACAAAAACACAACAAAACTAAAAAAATTAAAAAGAAACAAAATCTAAAAATAAAAATGAGTTAATTTTTATAAAATAATATCATAATAGTAGTAACAATCTTGTGCTTTTTTTTCTATCAGCTCCACAAATTTAGAAATTATGGTGAATATGATAAGTAGTTTTATTAATTCTGACATTTTAGTATGTTTGTGTTAACAAAACAAATTTTACCAAAAAAGCTCTAGTATATAATTTTCCATGCTTCAAATGTAATCAACTTATTTTTAAAATGCACATTAGAAAATATGGATGCTATTTGAAATCTCTGATCTGATGATGAAATAAAAACCCGTCATTCTGTTAAATGAATTAGAATAATGCAGATAAACTTTATAATTGTCCAAGGCAAGTGATTTGAATACACTCAGATGTCTCAAATCTATATCTATTTGTATGGTTGTTTGCTCAGTAGCCAAGTGTTTAATTTCTCTAGATTTGAGCATTTAAATGAATCTCTTTGTGTTTCCTGAGTTTGATGTCTTGATAAAGAAGCTTGCTGCTGTCCTCGTCTGGATCCTCTGATGTGGTTATTGTGTTTGATGGCTTCTTGTCTCATGTGGCTGCTGTCGCCAAGCAACAGCTTTCCTTTCTAACAAAAGCTCATTACCGTCCCGTCATGAGGGCAGGAGTCAGCCAATTCACCGAGCAATCATGCCATTCACCTCAAATTTATTCACTCATCCTTTATTCATGTCTTTTTTAGTGCCACATAGGGCTTCAGAACGTTTGACCGATTCTTGATTGTTGTACGATTTTTAACTAGTAACTATATTTGAATTTAACTATAATTCAACAAAGAACTTTATTTCAGAGACTAATGCATTAATGCCTGGAATGACAGCTTTGACATGTTTTACAGTGTTGATTTATCTCTCTCGTATAGCGGCCTCCAGCAGACGAAAGGATAAATCGCTCCGTATCATGAGCCAGAAGTTTGTCATGCTGTTTCTGGTGTCCAAAACACGGACCGTGACCCTCGATATGGCTGCTAAGATTTTGATCGAAGAGGGTCAGGATGAGTCCAGCCACAGCAAATATAAAAGTAAGACAATTTCAATGTTAAAAATAATATGCATTCCGTTATTGATTAAGTGTAGCTCACAATCTTTTTTGTTTGTTTAGCCAAAGTGCGACGTTTGTATGATATCGCTAATGTCCTGACCAGCCTGAACCTGATCAAGAAACTTCACGTACGAGAGGAAAAGAGTCGTAAACCTGTCTTCAAATGGATCGGACCTGCCGATTTCCACAGCAGCAGCGGTACGTCTTGTTTAACCCTTTAAGACCTGAGGGTAAAATAGGTCATTTTCACATATTTTGTTTATTTGACTGTAAAATTCTAACAGAATGGGCTATTTTCAAGTGCAAAGTGTCATTTTTTTCCAAAAAATGTAAGCTATTGACCATTAACGTTGTTTGGTGAGTTCGTAACCAGAATTTAAATTAAAAAACAGGAATACATTTTGAAAAAAATAGAAAAATCATGATCGAAAGAATCCAAGAATTCAATTATATTACATATATATATATATATATACAAGTCTTTTTGTGGCACTGGGTTGCACAGTTCTCATTCAGGAGGCTTTTTTTTCATACACGCACACATATACACATGCATGCATTTACATGCACGGACACATTATACAGATGCACACACCACATGCAGAAAAGTCTTGCTCAGCCTCCTCCCAAGTCTCATCAAAAATCATCACAATCGTTTTTGTGCTGTTTACTCTTCCTTCGCTATGTTTTTGTTTGTTTCTTTTATTATTTTATGCAATTCAAAACTGCTCTCCTGGAAATCTGCTGTCATTTGCCTGCACAGCGCAAGAAATTACCGTAATAAGCCATATCACCCTGAAGCCCAAGACTGGTTGCCCACTGAAGCTAAGCAGGGTTGAGCTGGTCAGTACCTGGATGGGAGACCTCCGGTGAAAACTAGGTTGCTGTTGGAAGAGGTGTTAGTGAGGCCAGCAGGGGGTGCTCACCCTGTGGTCTGTGTGGGTCCTAACGCCCCAGTATAGTGACGGGGACACTATACTGTCAAAAAGCACCGTCTTTCGGATGAGACATTAAACCGAGGTCCTGACTCTCTGTGGTCATTAAAAATCCCAGGATGTCTTTCGAAAAGAGTAGAGGTGTGACCTCGGCATCCTGGCCAAATTTCCCCATTGGTCTCTGACCATCATGGCCTCCTAATCATCCCCTTACACTGATTGGCTTCATCACTGTCTCCTCTCCACCAGTAAGCTGGTGTGTGGTGGGCGTTCTGGCGCACTATGGCTGCCGTCGCATCATCCAGGTGGATGCTGCACACTGGTGACACCACCCCTCACAATGTAGAGCGCTTTGAGTGCTTAGAAAAGCAGAAAAGCGCTTTATAAATGTAATGAATTATTATTATTATTATTATTACATTGCCAAAAAGTGCATGCTGTCTACTGTCAGGAGCCATTTGAATTATTTTGATTCATTGATTTGGTTGAAGAGTTGCGGTACCATGAATACAGCTTGGTTTTATGTGTCGGCGCCGACACAGTCAGTTTAAAAGAGTTAAACACTTGAAAATTGCTTTTAGTCACTGCAGTGTGATTATTTGTTGCATGTCTTTTAGATTCAGACGATTTGAGAGTCTCAGAAGCTCAGATCAGCACCACCGGGGAACGACGGGAGAAGATGATGCGTCACTCCTCCTTTCAGGTCATTCCTGCACCTCCTGTCAATCAAAGGCGGATAAGCTCCGCCCCCAGTACGCCTCACAGACCTCCTACAGGTGAGAGCTGAGCTGGACACTATCCATAATGTTAGAGTGTCATTTACATTTGTTGGAACTGTAGTTTAGGCAATGTTTTTTGTGTTTGTGTTTTCAGACGAGCCGGTGGATTATTCTAGGAAGAGTGTGAACACAAGCAAAGTGTGTCGACTGCGGTTTGGAGACAGGTGAGTGCACATGTATAGAATTTGTATTTGAAGAAATTGACACATTTCAAACTTTAATCGTTTACAAGCACTGGGGAAAGATCTTGGCTGAACGGTTGTAGGTTCGAACGCGAAGCATAACCATTGTGCCCTTGATTACTAACGATGTTAATTCAGTGTTATTTATGTATTGCACTGAAAAAAAAAATAACTCATGAAAAATGGTGAGATAATACTGAATTAAACATAAATTTTCAAGTGGAAAAACTAGTATTTTCTTATTAAATGTCCTCCAATAATGGTTTTATTTACAACTTTGAAAATGAACTTTTACAGCGCATTATAGTATTTATAATATTTTAAATTAGGTTTTATTTATAGATTTCCAGTTTTCATTTCAATTCTGTTGTGCTTTTGTCATTTTTATTTAATTTATGAATTTTTTTGTATCTCTATTTAGCGTTAATTTATTATGATGTCAGTTTTAGTAATTCTAGTACTTTGACTTAAACTTACTAATTCGAAAATTTCAAAAAATCATTTTTACAGTGTATTGTAGTATTTATAATAACATTTTGAAATAGCTTTTATGTTTAGATTTTCCGTTTTAATTTTTGTTCGATTTTTCTTATTAAAACATGAATATTTTTATTTCATTTCTATTTTAATTTGATTTTCAGTCATTTTGTCATTCTTATTTAGAATATATTAATATTTTGAATCAGCTTTCATTTTTAGATATTCTATTTTAATTTTACTTCGATTTTTAGTCATTTCTTATTAGAGTATATTAATATTTCGAATTTTTGAGTTTTTAATTTTCAGTTTTCATTTCAATTTTTTTTTTTTTTTTTCATTTTTATTAGTTTTTTCGGTAACACTTTACAATAAGGTTCATTAGTTCACATTAGTTAACTACATGAGTTAACATGAACTAAGAATGAACAATACTTCTACAGCATTTATTAATCTTAGTTTTGTTTGTTAACTTTAGTTAATGCACTGTGAACTAACATGAACAAACAATGAACAACTGTTTTTATATTAACTAACATTAACAAATTAATAAAGAGTGTAATAAATATAGTGTTCATTGTTTGTTCATGTTGGTTAATACATTAATGTTAACAAATGACACATTGTAAAGTGTTACCGTTTTTTCAAATCTCTCTAGCTTTTGTTTGTGTGTGTGTGTGTGTGTGAGAGAGAGAGAAAATTAATTTGAACTTAACTTAAACTTATGTATTTCATTTAGTTGTTGCAATAGTCTATTTTTTTTTTAAGTTTCATTTTTTCATCTAGCATTTATATTTTATTTCAATTACCAAAGCTATTTTTAGTGTTAATTAACAACAACAGCACTGATCACTAACTTCTGTGTTCTGTACATTTGTAGTGTTCAGCCCAGTGGAAGTGCTGTAGCGTCGTCTACCGGACTGGCGTCACTAGCAGTCCCTCTTCAGGCTGACGTGCCGTATGCATCACTGCCCGTTTCTGCCCAGTTCTCTCCTCACCCGTTAGCGTACCTGCCCGGTCTGCCACAAACACCCTTGCTCATGGTGTACAGCGGACACTTGCCAGACGCCATCACCCAGAGGTCACCTGTCTCAGGCCACAGGGAGGGACATCTGAAGAAGAGAGAGAGACAAGAGGAAGAGGATGATGATCAGGCAGCTAAACGAAGCAAGCGCTCTGCTTCCATAGAAAGTGAAATGGTGGGTGTTATGAGTCAGATTAAAACTATATGCATATACATATTTTAGCCTATTACTGTGGGATATTTCTGTTGAATACCTCAATTTATTTAATAGCATGTTATTTGTATAGCACCTTTCATACACAAAATGCAGCTCAGAATATACAAAAATTATGACAAATATTTAAGGAAAGAATAATACCAAAAATACTATTAAATGTGCACACGGAACATTTTAACTTTATATATAATTACAAATGTTATATATCTTTACGTTAATGTAAATTAAAATACATTTGTAATTATAAAAACATAGCTGAACAAAAATAAACAATAAATATAAGGCAAAAATAAGACAAAAACAAAAAAAAATTATCAAATAAAAATATTAAAACATTTTGAAATAAGGCAAAATAAGTCTTATTAAAATAAGACCAAAACAAAAAATATAATTAAATAATAGTAATATATATATATATTATTGAGTATATATGAAGATAGATCACTGTAATGCACAGCCTTGAGGGGCTTATTGGTTTTATAATGGCGGCATCTGCAATATTATAAACTGTCATTATGAAACCAGTAATTTGATCTCTATCTTTTGTGAATGTCTCACAGGGTGAGACTGAGAGTCTGAGCTCCAGCTCCAGAAGGTCTCCTATCTGCTCTCGAGAAGGTTCCCCGTGGGACGAGGCCTCGTTTGGGCCGATGAATGAGGAAGATGCAGGAGCACCCGGCCCTAATGACCCCCTGCTCTCCTCTCATTACCTCTATGTTCCCAACACAGCAGGTAGGCTACACAAAAACCTGAGCAGTGAGTGTCATTGGGTATGTTTACATGTGCATAAGAATGCGATTATTTCCAATAATCAGAGTAAGGACTTCATCGCATTATGATGTTTACTTGTCAAGATCAAAGCTCTTCACTCCTGTTTACATACAAGTTCCATTATTCATATTATTCGCTAAGAATTGTGGTTATTTGCCATTATTCACATGTGCCACTGCACAGCACAAATGATGGACTCAGAAAGAGTATAGGTGTGTCACATGGCCACTGTTTTAATTTATTTACATCGACAACTTGAACTCTGTTTCCTTGGTTCCCTAGAAATGCGATGCTTTCTTCCCCGCCTTCGTTTCGAATCTGCGTATGACTAGTGATGTCCGGTTCGCGAACGAATCATTCTATTTAACCGGTTCTTCTAAGTGAATCGGTCAAACCAGTTCACCAGATCGGACTGAATCGTTTGAAACGATTTGCGTCTACAGTAAGCACTCCTCCACAAATTACATCCCCATGCAACGTCCTCCAGAATTTCACATATAAACATATGGTTCATCTTCGTTATGATGCAGTTTTGGGTGTTTCATATTTTATTTACTGAATGCTTCAAGTGCAGTTAATTATTTGTAATGCTATACGTGCAAACAGATGGCGAGGTTATTAAAGCCATGCTCTTTTGTTTGCGTCAAACGGTTGACCACTGCTGTGTGTATCCTGCCGCAAAATGTGGCGAAAAGTCCTACACGACGATAATACATGTGAACATGTCTATACTGCACTTCAGTAATGAGACTAAAATAGGAATACTCCACATGACTTAATTCGATTTGTGTTTACTTCGAGTATGACTTTAGCCGGATTAAGGTAATCAAAAATCTGTTTACATGACCGCTTCTTAATCAGAGTATTGTTTTAATCGTGTTCAAATCTGAATATTGTTGTCCATGTAAACGTTCTCAGTCTTTCTGATTGCATACTCATTCTAATGATTCTAATTTCTGTAGGTCTGAACGGTTTGAACTTCCTCATGTCAGCGGGACACACACAAGGTGGCGTGCCAGCTGTAGCTATGCCGTGTTTTTTGGTGCATTCGCCGCTCATAGCGGGTGCAGCGCCCACCTCTGGCGCTGAGGGGGCTGCCAGCAGCGGTCTGAGTTTCAGCATGCCCACCGTGTTGTCACCGGCTCGTTTTGTGATGGCGGGAGGGGCGTTTGGTGTGGCCGAAACACTGAACGGCCCTGAGCATCATGGACACAGACTACCAGCAGCCACACTCTCGCCACAGGGACCACGAGCACAAGAAAGCCCTCTGCCAGCGCAAACACAGGTCAGTTTACTGCATTCTGCTCTTTAGTGATGCACTGAATTTCCGGTTTCAGGTAAAAATGTCAATTTCTCGCTTTTAATGACTAGAGATCTTTTAGTCTATGTTGTTCTTAGAATGTTCTGGAAAGGTTACTTTAACAGAACCTTCAAAGTTATCTGGTCTTTAATAATATTCTCAAAATATCAGCACAAAATTGTACATCATTCATGGAATATTTTTTAGTTCGAACGTTTTTTAGAATGTTCAGAGAACATACAAAAGTAGCATTCTCATAATGTTTGCATTTAAATTGAGCAAGTTATATATCAACATTCAAACAATAAATGTGGTTTTGACGCTCTTTAATGTGGCGTGACCAATCACTGTAGCACTTCAGTTCGAGCGGCACATATACCGATCATCTCTTCCTCTTTAACTACTAGTTAAGCACAAAATAAACATGGATGAGCATCAGGTGTTCAAAGAAACAAAACAGCTTACTGAAATGAGTAATGTCTCACATAATCGCTCAATCAGTGTTTCAAACATTGAAAGGTGCTGGTAAAATAACGTCTAAACAATGGCATGCACCATTACGTTAACTTCAAAGTCCATAAACGCATAGTTAGGAAAAAGTAATTCTACAGAGGAGGATTTTGATAAACACATGCACTCTATTATATCTATTATATATTATATAACCTGTCATCTTCATTATTTGATGCAAGTTTGAATAAATCTTGTTATTACAGCCACAGTTGAAATGTTTATATCAGAACAACGAATTGGAGTAGAAACCTAATTATATCATTAAAAAAGTTGATATAATATTTTGTGCAATTTAAATATATGCAAATTTAGTGTTGATTATTAAATAAATATAATCAAATAATTTATTGAATCATTATCGAATAAACTTTATTTTCAGTTTTTTACTTTAATTTGATTTTGTAAAAAAAAAAATCATTTTGGTGCGTCATTGCTGTTTAAAAAGATAATAATGTGAAATGGTTGTAGATTTTTTATATAGTGTTTCTGACCTTCTCACTTCTGCTATTTCAGACTCCTGTGACACCAAAGGAAGCGGCAGTGGGGTCCAAATCTTTCTTCGAGACGCCTCGAGCCTTTGGGTCTCTCAGCACCCCACCTGCGGCACGCAAAAGAGGCTCCGCCCAGAGGAGGCTGGACATCGGACACACCTCAGCCAATTAAATTAGCCGCTGCATTTGTGTCATTACGTTTTCATGCTTCTGTGGTGCTAGAGTGGCAAAAACAGAAACAGCATTACACCGCAAAATTTGACTTGAAATAATGACCATTTCCTGTTTAGTAACTAGTGAACATCGGAATAAGAGGGCAGATACTAGTGTGATATTGGAAATAGTCTGTTACACACACTCTTGTGGCTGTGTTTATGTTTTCCCGCCACCACTTTTGATAGTATTTTGGAGTTCTTTTGTCATCCTACCAGTATATTGCCTGATTTTGTTTACCGTTATTATTTATTAAAGTATTCCAGAGGCTAAAACCAACAATCCAGCTTTAGCACTACGTATTTAAAAATGTGAAAATGAATTAAGTCTGGATAGGCTTCTGAGAAAAAACTACACAGATCTGCTCTATAGTATGTTCACTATCTCGCAGGTAAACAGTTTGTACAAGTGCCATATTGGTGAAGCCGACATGCCTTAGAAATATATTTGTTACATGATGCCTTCACCACAGAGAACGAATGAATTCTGAGTGTATTTGGGACAAAGAACAAAATAATGGTTGTAATTTTTGACACTGTTTAAGATTGAGGAGCTACATCTGTGAAACGAATAGGAAACAAAGACATACTTGAATGACCAGTGAATATGATCTGCAGTCACTGGAGCAAAGCAGAAATATCACAGTACTGTACTGTTTTGAAACAAAGTATGTTTACCTATGAACCACAATCCATAGAGCTGTACAGTATTTACAGTTATTTTACTCGTAGCATTGAATATTTTGTATACATGTTCATTTTTGTGTCTTTGTTGGATGTTTAAAGCTGCACTGCTGAATCTGTATGGTGCTTTTGTGTTTGTCAGATGTATTTTCAATCATTTTATGTATGGACACACATGTCATGCATGTATTATACAAAATAAATGTAATATTGTTTTGAAATCTTGCATTTATTCTCATGATTTCATATGGGTGTATGAGCACAGTGCAAAAGGGCTTAATTTTGTGCAAACACAAGATTGCAGCATATACAAAATAAATGATGTGCAAAGACATTTTCCATGATTCTTCTCAGAAACAAAGGGAAAAATCTTTCATAATTTGAGTGATGTTAAAACAAATTATTTATCAGTGCACCTGTATTTAAACACATGGAACCATGGTTTCCCATTAACTTGCTAATAATTGTCTTTTTTTTTTACTTGAAATTAAACACTGCTATAGTAAATGTTGCGCCATATTTTTATTTTTTTTTTAAGGCTGACGTTTCGAGGAAAATTATAAAGATTAAATTTCTCCCTCACAGCTACATTTTCATCCGTGTTAAATTAAATATGGTGTCTTTTTTGTGCATTTAAGACCTATATTTAACAAGAATGGTTAAAAAGTTTATTCAAATTACTGAGTGTGTGCATTAATAGCAATGAGCAGGCCTCAGCAAAGACCCCTAATTAGAAGTGTGTGTGGTCTGTATTAAAGTTTAGTCTAATTTTCAAATCTAGATCAACACCGTATAACGCTTGGGGCATGTCAATGTCCATTAATGCTGTTTACACATAAATAAACCTGGCAACCCATTTTATAATCACAATAAACCCCTTGGCAAACCTGCATTTTGCAATTAACAGGCCAGTAAACCTCAGAAAAGACTATTGAGTTCTCAAAAATAATCATGTCTGAGACCAAAATATGACACAAAATGAACGATACATTGACAGATAAATACCGTAGACTCTGTAAATGTGGCACAAGACGGACTGAATGAGCTGATTACATTCCAGAAGCTCTTTCAAGAAACAGACCCATGCAGGAAACCTCAATAAGCAAATCTTATGTTTTAACTTCTCACACGCGTGCCATTCCTTAGCCTGAGTCCAGTTTTACCATAAAAGGAGGACGGGTAGAATGCTACATCTGTTTTTCATTCCCTCTTTCTTTCCAATCTTGTGCCGTTCACTATTCCTTCATTTGGTGTTATGTGCATTCCAGATGAAGGACTGGAAGATATGAGTGCTGCTGTATTATTCACATAAAACAGCAAAATGTGTTTTTAAAATATTAAATGTTTTTTTCATTTGAACCTAACAAAATTCTTTTTCAGAAATGTTCTGATGGAAAAGAGTGCAAATAAACACTTGGCTTAGTATTCTATGTTTACACGGTGACATTCAATGTCCAAACACTTTCTGGGGTCAATGTTGGTCAGTGTTATTGATGTCAAAGTGTATCAGCTCCCAAAATGACAAGTGATGCATGCTGGGTAATTACAGGAGCTGATTTCTGCATAGCTTTAATTCATCATTCATCAGGCTGCTCTCACACATGCAGAATCAAATTGTCCTCAGTTAATTAGTGTAATTAAATTATGCCTGTCTGTGTGTTATGGCGAAATTGCATATTCTGGGTGCAATATGTTCTATGAACGGTTTACTTATACATTCCCAGTGAGTTATGAAAACGTTATTTCTGAATGTTTTTACTGAACTTTCAAAACGTCCAGTTTTTTTAATTTGTGAAAAATGTTTTTCATGCTTAGCCTATATACAAACATTCCATTTGATCATTTTGCAAACATTGTGGGAATGTTACATTTGAATGTTCTCTGTAACATTTGAAAAATGATAGAACGTTCAATTTAAATGTTGCAGAAAACGTTCCATGGATGATGTATAAATAACATTTGTGTGCTAACGTTTTAAAAGCATTGAACAAACGTTCTATTAATGTTACTGGAACAACGTTTGTCCATAAAAGCTAGTTAGCATAACAGTTAGCTGGGTTTAGCTTCTTTCTTTAAAAACAAATCATATAGCCTACAACTATTGGAAGTCATGCGCATTTTCCGTGGAAATAGATAGGTACATGGCATGTTAATACTTTTAATTGACCAGAAAGAGTCTTTTTCTTTAAAAGAATGATTCATTTTCATGATGTTCACGAACAAACGATTCTTACCACAGTAATACAGATCATTAATGTTCTTCAGGTATGTCTGATAATACAGGCATGATACATCAAGAATGAAATAAAGCCTCGTTTTAAAAGGGTTTAATATAAACTGAAGCATTTCAGTCAGTGTTTATGTTTCCACTGCACAAAGAAAATATATGACAGTTTTGTATTCTTAGTGCACACTTGCATACATATAAATAAATCATCTAAAGTGTTAAAAGTCCAAGTGAAGCATAACTTTATGAATCAGCCCACTGCTAAGTTCGTGAAGTAACTTTAGCCTTGTATTCAGCCGTCTGTGTGTGTGTGTGTGTGTTTAAAACACTCCTCCTTTTCCTCTGTAATTTGATGACATTCCAGCCTGTTGTCTGAAGCTCGCACACAGTTTGGGAATCTGCTGGAAAACACGTGAAAACTCAGGTAGGAGCGTTTTTAAACAACCTCGTGTGTTAAAGAAACTGATTCTGATTACTGGATTCAATATAAAACGTATTTTGAGCTCAATAATCAAAATCTTTTTTTTTTTTAGATACGATGCCAGTTTTCCAAATACTTAAAATGAATAAATGCATTATTTGTAATACTTAATGTACACAATATAAGACAAAACCTCTGAAAGGAAGCACTACTTTATATTTCTTTATATATTTTCTGCTTATTTAATATTTACGTTTAACATGTATCTGTTTGGTGCTTATCTATGTAATGTTTACTGATTCAATACATATATATATTTACCTGGGAGTTAAAATATGCATAAATAAACCTGCAGATGGAACCTCATCGATAAATATGCCATTTGCATGATTGATCTTATTAATTTCTCGAATTATTTGATGCACTTTCTCTCTCTCACACACACACAATGTTGCAGAACCTATCAGATTCATATTATTTGGTGTGCTACTGCTCTGTAGATCGTGATATTCATTCTCCATTGTGTTAGTGTTCCAAATATTGGTATTATCATGCATTTATTGTACTTTTCTCATGTCCTCAGATGTACACAGACATTACTAGCCTGCTCTTTAACAGTGGAGATATGAATATAAGACACGTGCATGCATTCACACACGGATACTGATGATGCTTTGAGATCCCTCATGTCTGCACATGTGTTCAGCCCATAATCACTCTTTTCATGCTTCATTCATTTATATTCTGAGTTATGATCTCATTTTATAGAGAACAGCTCATGTTTTCCTGGAGAGTTGAGGCCATGAAGTTTATGAGCACTTAGCCCTTTTATTTGAATATTGTTGGAGAGGTCTGATATCATTTTATTTGACTAGAACAACAGCAAATTGAAAGTCTGACTGCTGTTTTATTCAGACGCTTGTTTTGCCTTTTACTTCCAGACATTGTCCTTTTAACAAAAGACTCATTGGCTCTGTTTGACTCTCCATTGACCTGTAGCTCCTGGTGGTCTCGGTGTGTTTTGATGTTGGGGTCTCCAGACGTCTCCAGGGTGTTTACCGTCTGTAGTTTGTCTTTATTAGTTCAGACGGATGAAGTGGGTTTTTATGGAAATGTATATGTGGTCATAAATAAAACACTTCACAGCATGCCTGTAGACGTCTAGCACACCTGGACATTTTCCTGAGGTTGACCTCTGAACTTTGCAGGATGGACTTGGTTCCTTTTAAAGCTATGCTACTCCAGAGTTAATTGTATTTTCTCTGTTCTTCACAGTTTCTCATCATGCCATACTGGGGTGGAGGAAACAAATGTGGCGCCTGCCACGGGACGGTGTACCACGCTGAAGAGGTCCAGTGTGACGGCAGGAGTTTTCACAAGTGCTGCTTCCTCTGCAGTAAGTAAAATATCAAAACACTTTACTGTTCAGGTAAATCTCATGATATAGGTCCAGGCCACATTTCACCCATTTCAAAAATAAAGCAATTGTGTTTTGCATTGGATAAACAGAGCCTTTATTTTTATGACAATTAAGCATGTTTTCCATCCAAATATTTTCTTTTCTTCCTTTCCTTTCATTTCTTATTTTATTTTATAATTGTATTTTCATTTTATTTTATTTGTAATGGCCATTTTTCAGCGGTGATTCACATCACTGCATAAATAAAATATATTATAAATAAATCAGCAAACATTTACTTAATAGTTATAAAAAATATAATATATAAATATAAAGGATTATATAAATGATGCTGCTTTAATTTAATTTTATAATTGTATTTTTTAATTTGATTAGATTTTATTTAATTTTATTTGTAATGGCCATTAGTTTTGGTGGTGATTCACATTACGTCAATAAATACATGAATTAATTAATTAAATACATTTTAAGATCAGCAAACATATACTTAAGGGTTATAAAAAAATTAATATAAATTACTATATAAATGCTGTTGCAAAAATGCAAAGCTTAACATCTGGATTTTAGCTAAATTTCAAGTTACATATGAACTGAATACATTTTGTGACAGCAATTTTTTTAATCAAAATTCAAATAAACTTAAAATTTTAAATTCCTCAATATTCAGCAATATTTTTCTGACTTCATTTGTCCTGCAGTGACCGATCCAGACACCAGTGCTGTGTTTTAGTGAGATCTCACTTCGGCTCAATGCACATGCTTCACATTAGTGCTTTGCTACCAAAATGACAAAAACAATGCGGCCCACATGAGTGGTGTTTATTTGCCATGGGCCACAAAAGCCATTCTGTTCAGAACGAGATGATGATGAGTTACTGAGCGCTGAAACCATTTCCTCTATGACTAATGACTAAAGTTTGTAATCGACTCTGGCTATTTGCAGGAGCTTGCTGGACAAATGTGGACCATCACCTGACGTTTTTACGAGATATATAATGAGAATAATGGAGTTCAGGGATGTTTTGTTCAGCTGAATGAATAGTAAAGGGCTTTAACCACCCTGCTGTGGAATCATGTTTGTCTCTCCCATCAAAAACAGAGTCAAAGTCACATGATATTGCATTCTAGCGTCTAATCATGGGGTTAAAATGATAGATTATTAGTAGTGACTATTATTATTACTCATACTTTGAGTTAAAGGTTTAAGTCTCTAACTTCAAGAGATATGTTATTTCCTTTTGTAAGCTGCATAACAACATACTAAAATCCATTTAAAACTCGTTGCATTTAGTTGTGCATGGGGAAAGCTGCAAAAAATCAGTGTTTTGTCTCCTCCAGTGGTCTGTAGGAAGGGGTTAGACAGCACCACACTGGCCATCCATGACCAGGAAATCTACTGCAAGTCCTGCTACGGTAAAAAGTACGGGCCGAAAGGATACGGCTACGGTCAGGGAGCAGGAACGCTCAACATGGACCGCGGTGAGAGACTGGGCATCAAACCAGAAGAGTGAGCGTTTGCATTTTTAGTTCATATGGTGAATATTCTATACTGTACACTGTAACTATATTATAATGTAGTCGGTGTTAAATAATGAATGGTACGCACATCATTTATTGCATGTGTCATAGTGGTTTGGTACATATGCTAATAAAATGTTTGGATTAAATATCGTAATAGGCTGCATTTATTTGGTCAAAAATATAAATTTTTGAAATATTATTGTAATTTGAAATAACTGTTTTCTAATTGAATAGATTTTAAAATGTAATTTATTCAAAGTTGAATTTCCAGCATCATTACTCCAGTCTTCAGTGTCACATGATCTTCAGAAATCATTCTAATATGTTGATAATTTGCTGCTCAAGAAGCGTTTCTGATTATTATCAGTGTTGAAAACAGCTTCATATTTTAGTGGAAACCATGACACATTTTTGTTTAGGATTCTTTGATGAATTGAAAGTTCAAAAGAACAGCATTTAAAAAATATAAATCTTTTGTAACCTTATAAATATCTTTTCTGTCACTTTTGATCAGTATGATGTGTTTTTGCTAAATAAAAGTATTATTTTCTTCTTTATTTCCTAAGTCTTACTGACCCCATATTAGAATGATTTCTGAAGGATCTGGAGTAAAGATCTACAAATTCAGCTTTGCATCGCAGGAATAAATTAAATTTTAACACATATTGCAATAGAAAATTGTTCTTTTAAATTCTAATAATTTTTCATAATTTAACTGCATTTTTATCAAATAAATGCAGCTTTGGTGAGCAGAAGACATAATTATTCCTTTTGACCAGAAGTGTATTATTGTACGATTTCTAGAGGATTTTGTAAAGTCATTTTGTTGTGGAAGCAAATCCGTCCTCGGGTGTGTTCAGGCTCGCCGTCAGGTGATTATTGTTATGAAAGACTCTTTTATGTAAGCAGAGCTCCTGTACAGACCCAGGCGCCCTCTTCATACTCACCCGACACAAAGCGGCTCATTCAGGGCCCCTCGTTAGGCTGCGCTCCAGAAAACAGCATCTGACCTCTCTGTCTCCTACCAGAACCCAAACTCACCGACCCACCACCAACCCAAACCCGTCCAAGTTTGCGCAGAAGTTCGGCGGCTTGGAGAAGTGTGCGCGCTGTGGAGAGTCTGTGTACGCCGCGGAGAAAGTGATGAGCGCTGGGAAGGTGAGCCGATCAGACCTGGACATTATACACATTTAGATCAACATCAGTGTTTACTCTCTTCATGCACATACAAGCATCATCAGTGCATGTTAATGTAGTACATTGTTACAGCAATAATAACAAACAGATTCCAATCACACAGACACTCCAAGAAATGATTTCAAATATTTCGAGAATTAAGAAACATGTTTATTGATACTTGTTGATCTTGATCAGTGGTTTTCAACCACAGGCCCAATAATAATAATAAAAAACTTCAATTAAAATGCTTTAAAAAAGCCCTCTGGAATCACATGAACTGTAGTTAATGTATCTATGTCATGACTCTCAGTTTTTGTTAATAATATATTAAAGTATATATGAATTGGCTTGTGGCTATTAAAAAATATTTACTATTAAAATATTTAGATTAAGTATTAAAATAATAAAAATCTCTCTCCCCCCTTCTTTCTCTCTCTATATATAGTAAAATACATAACACTTTTATTTGGGGTAAATTTAAATAAATTATAATGCAATTATGAATTAGTTAACATCAATAGTTATTTCATACGTTTATATTTTTAAACCTTTTTATACTTTTTAATTTCAATTTATATGTATTTTGTTTCAAGTAATGGATTTTGTCAAATATTTATAGTTAACAATAATAATGATATTCAAGTAATAAATATAATATTATTATGTGTGTTATGCATAACTGATAAATTGGGAATCATAAAAAGTATTTTTTTCTCATATTTGTTTAATTTAAAAGTTTTACAATAACTAAAAATAAACTATATAAACAAATTCTCTTATCTTTTGAAATGGTTTTAGTTATTGATTATAACCATGACATATATATTACATATGTGTTATGCATAACTGATCAGAGTGGGATCATGATTTCTCATTTGATTGACATCACCCGTATTACTCACTCTGAAGTCACCGGGTCAGAAGTGTAACACATTTATACAAACATCACCGGGTTCAGAGGTTCACCTCAAGTTTACAGTGACTCAACTGACACTTTCTTTATGACCTCATGAGAGCTTGCAGATGCTTGGACAGATCTACTGCCAAAAAACCTCTTCAGCAGATCCGAGTGTGAAGCGTCTCGTCCAGTTTCTGTCTTTCTCGCTTTGATCACCAGGAAGTGATGAGCGCTTGATATCAGCTGGTTATGAGTTTCATGACCGCATGGTTTTCTTCTCGTGTCTGTCTTGCAGCCGTGGCATAAGAACTGCTTTCGCTGTGCTAAATGTGGAAAGAGTTTGGAGTCAACCACTCAGACGGAGAAAGATGGAGAGATCTACTGCAAAGGTCAGATTTCTGTAGAACAATCCTGATCTAAATTGTAATATACAACATTGAAGTGATGGTTCACCCAAAAATGTAAATTTGCTGTTCATTTACTCCCCCCTCAGTCCATCCAAGCTGTAGGTGACTTTTTTTTTTTTTCAGTAGAACAGTAAAGAAGATTTTTAGGTAAAACTGATTGTTGATTCATACATTGCAAGTCGATGGCTACCGGCACTTTTAGAGTCAAAAAAGTGCTCAATTAATCCCCGTGGCTCCTAATGATATTTTGAGGTCTTATGAAGTGAAATAATCATTCTGTGCAAGAAACTGAACATTATTTCCTGTAATCTGGAGCCTCAGATAAATGGTTCGGGGTGATGTTCAGTTCACGAATGAGTGATTCTTTTGAACCGGTTCTTTTTAGTGAACTAGTTGAACCAGTTCACCAAATCTAACTGAATCGTCTGACGCCGTTCATGGCTCGAGCAGCACAGATGTACAAGTTTCTCAATCTAAACTCACTTTCAGACGTCTGACAGTCACTCCTACCCTGAAATGAGCTAAAATACCCGTATATCTGATGCTATCATGAATGAACTGATTCAGTGCTCCAGTTCCTCCAACAGTCACTGAACTGAGGAAACAGTTTTACTCAGACCCATGACTGATTTATTGTTTATTCACTTTAGACATGTAAAACATTCACGTTTCAATTGCGTATACATTACATCATAATTACATAAACCACTGAATTGAACCAGTTCATTGAAATTAACTGTTCGAAAGAAGATTTCCTTGGATTACAGGTAATAATGTTGTAAATAATGTTCAGTTTCTTGCAAAGAGCGTTTGATTCGCTTCATAACTTTCTCAATATATCATCAAGAGCCACAGGGATTAATTTTGTGCAGTATAGTATGTGCTTATTTATTTGACTCTCAAAGTGAATCGCCGAAGATGACCACAGTTTCAGCTAAAATCTTCTTTACTGTTCTACAGAAGAAAAAAAAAAAGGGACCTGCTTCTTGGATGACCTGAGGGTGATAAATTAAAAACAATTTTCATTTTTGGGGGGGTGAAATGTCCCTTTAAGATAAAGAATAAACTGGAATATTCCATAAAGCATCATGATCCGTTTCTCAAACTCCTGGTTTTGAGGCCAGTGTCTGTCTGTCATACACATACAGGACGTTTCTCTGATAACAGGGAGCAACATCAAAACCACAAGCTGAATAACTAGATGAACCACTCTTGAGTGATTACGATCAAGAGTTAATGTTTAATCTGCAGTGATGACGCAACATCTGAACTCTTTGAGCAATGACAGTGAAAGCTCGTCATAGATGAGGTTTATCTTCAAAACTGATATGTCGCTCACTTATTATCTGCATTTGTGCTTAATTTCGTCTTTGTGTCTGTTTTTCAGCATGTTATGCAAAGAACTTCGGACCCAAAGGATTTGGATACGGTCAGGGAGCAGGAGGTCTGGTTCACACTCAATGATAGTCAGGACTTTGTACATTTCTTTACTATTATAATACACTCATTTCAAAAGAAGAAAAGGATTGCATAAAGAAAAAGACCATTGAGTGTTATATTTTCATGATAATTAAGCACATTTAGTCTCAAATTCTCATTTGTCAAGTATTGGAAAAATCTCACAATCCAATTTTCAATAAAAAAAAAAGTTATTATTAATATATATATATATATATATATATATATATATATATATATATACATACATACATAAAGGTTAATTTTCTTTATGCAAAATATTATGTTCACCATTTACACCAACTACAGGGTGTTAATTGTTCATAGAGGACCAGTTATATTTTCATTGCAATTAGGCAGATTTCTTCCCATATTCTCACTACCATATATGCAAGTAATTTATTTTTAAATTATTTATATATTAAATAATGTGATATTTAATATGTTATTTAATTTTAAATACAATTGTTTTATATAATGCAATTAGTTTTTTTTGGTAAAACAACAAAGCTACTGCATTACAGTGATGAGAATTTAGGAAAATGTCCCAATCTTTTTTACCCCAATTTTTGAGTCCAATTTCCCAATTATAAGTACCATAATGTAAAACATTTTAAAATAAATTTTAAATTAGTAATTAGAATTTGGGGAAATGCTATCATTCAAATAATGGTCCTAAAAAATTAGGTTAATTTTCTTTATGCAGAATATTCCTTTTTGAACCCTCTACTGGCGTTAATGTTTCAAACAGTAGTCATTGTACGAGCATCTACATTTAGGAAACAAACATGTTACATGTAAAATAAACCCGTGTTTGTGCACTTTGCTTCTGCCGTGTGGTGATATTGAAAACTAACGCACAGGCCTTTCACCTTCGAAAGTTTTATTAATAAAGCCATTAAAATTGAACCATGCCCAATAAGTTACATCTGAAGCAGAGTAGGGTGACGTCCTGATCTCAGCTGAGGCACTGGAGATGAGCATGTGCTTTTCACATGGTGGGAAAACAGCCGGCCAAACCGTAAAGGCAGAGGAACAACAGAGTGAATATATTCTCTAAAAACAGTGTCACATGTATGAATGAATGACCGTCACTGTGCCTAATCCCAAAATTACAGCACAGGGCCCATCGACCGCGTCTGCTCACGTCTCCTTCTCTGGCATTTACAGTTTGTACATCCAGTGGTACAACAAACCCAGCAATGAAACATACAAAAGAAACCCTTTAGCCTGAATATTAATCAACGAGAATGGGACATTCAGATATAATACATCTGCAGAGCTCCGATTGGTCGCAGAGCATGAGGGACACGCAAGAACGATACACACATCGGGTTTAAAATGTAAAAACAAACAGAAAAGAATAAATAAAAAATAAAAAAACCCGGTTGCAAATACTGAACATTCACTATTTACAGACGGGGGGCGTCTTTCGGATGACAGGGTGATCACTATGTCCAGGCTTTACACATGCAGTGGAGACTTGCAAGGTCAAAGGTCTATACACAGCAGTGCCAGACGCCACTAAAAGCTACAGTCATACACTTTGATAGTCAATTTTTTTGTTTTTTCGCTTTTTGGTAA
This sequence comes from Barbus barbus, assembly GCF_936440315.1. Lineage (NCBI taxonomy): Eukaryota > Metazoa > Chordata > Actinopteri > Cypriniformes > Cyprinidae > Barbus > Barbus barbus. The sequence goes on from NC_136720.1 coordinate 25,015,883, forward strand.
GATTAAAAAAATTAGGAGCAGCTTCAACTAACACAGACGAAAAAAAAAAAAAAAAACGAAAGTCACTCACAGAATAATGAATCTAGTTCATTTATGTACAGATGCACATTCTTTACATCAGTTCATCCTGTCAGCTGCTGCCACACCAACAGGAAGAGGAAATGGGGAGAGCAAAAGGGGGAGGAGCTTCCTCTTTTTACGTAAACATGAAGATCCCTCGGCGACACTGGGGAAACGAGCTTGCTTCAATAACGACGAACAAAACGAAGATATAGATCAGTGCATTGTAGGCAGACGAATAATGTCGCTGCCACACAAAAAAAAAGAAATAAAAAAATGTATAAGACAGAAGGAGCCCCTCTGGCGTGTTAAACGGCATCTTTAAGTTCATACAGCTATCAGGTCCACTTAATGGCTATTCAACAGCATTTCAACTTTAAATGTATGCACTTTCTAAACTACTCTACTCATAGATAAATATAGAGGTTCACATACGAGCGTGTTATTTCTTGTAAATGCAGAGGGAACCTGGATTAATCTCATAAATGCATCAAGAACGTGTCCAGGTCACATTTCAACCTAAAATGTGAACAAAACATAAGTGTGTGCATATGTGGATATATATGTTCTGCATTATTGTAACGTTATATTGATGTAAATTCAGCACATTTCTCTTTCCCAATGCTCATTACCATAATGCGGTTTTGTTGTAATTCTCATTGCAATATAGTATTTTTTTATTTTGCATTAAACAATGGCTATAATACAATGATTTAAAAAATAGCATAATTTAAAGGCAGTATAATATAAATACTTTGATATTTAAATACAGTAATGAGGAGGTTTTTGTGCATGAATGGTAATGAGAATTATGGAGAAAATGTATTTAATTTTCATGAAAACCACAATAAAATGCAAAAACAGGCTTCATTTTCTCTAAACAAAATATAATCCAATATTTTTTTTCTCTTTGATTTTTGGGTGAAATATGACCCGGCTTCATCTTCTTGACACGTTTCGTAGGGTTCACCCCACCTAAACTATTAAACATGCTGCAAATATAAAAACCCAAATGAAGACATGTAAAATGACCTCATGATACCATAATAACTCTTCGAAAAATACTACATTAATAGGTTCAAATAAATATGTTAAGTCACATTATTTAAACAGGGCATCTCTCTAGTCGTATGAATGCGTGTCAATAGGATGCCTGTTTTGATCTGAGTCATGATCAGACGAATCAAGGCAGCTTAAAGGAATCGTTCACCTACCGTTATTTACTAATCATCATGTCGTTCCAAACATGCGTATTACTTTCTACTCGTATGGAAAAGAGCAGCCTGAACATTCTGCTAAATATCTCTTTTTGTGTTCCACGTAAGACAGTCAGTCACATGGTTCTGATGCGACATGAGGATGAATAAATACTAATAAAAGTCTAATTTTGGCCAGAACAATTCCTTAAAACCACAAACGCTATTATCGCCTGATGCTTTTGCTATGCTAATTCTCATTCCTACACAGAGTTCCAGGTTGAACCAGGACTTGCGCACGACGAAGATCCGATATCACTTTAAAAGCAACAAAAAAGGGGTCACAGGAAGAAAACCAAGGTTAAAACGAAAAGCAGTCGATGTGCGAAACAAAACACAAACGTCTCTGCTGACCAATCGAGGATCCGCCTCTGTCTTTAAACTCCTCCTCTTCCTGCATCTCTGGTGCAGTGGGCGGGTGGAGTTGGTGACGGTAACCAATGACAGCATGCGTTATCCTGACTGGGTGAGGTTTGCAGTCTTGGTGAAGGAGATGGTCCCGGTTGAGCAGCACTTCAAGAAAACCTCTCCCCTCTTCTCCCTTTCGCTCCGTCTTCTCTCACGCTTTGTCGCCCCTTCACCGTGCTACACCAGCTGGTATCCTGAGCCGGACGTCTGGTCGTACTCTATTGTGTGCTGGGAAGTCCAGTCTACCACCACGGGCCGCAGCAGACCGCAGCAGCGCAGCTCGAAGAAATCTATGAGGTTCCTCATACAGCCGTGACTGAAAACAGAGGAGCAATGTTAGGGGAGCAACTTAAAAACAACTCATTCTGTCATAGTTCTGACTAAACCGTTCAGTTTAGCAATTTCAGTTTCAGTCATTTTGTTAGGAGGTTGTCATTTTTATTACTTATTATTCAAATAATTCTAAATAGTTTTTTCCCCCCCCATTTTAGTTTGTTTTTAGTTAATAATTTTAGTAGTTCAACTTATTATCTGAAAGTGTTATTACTATTTTGCTCATTAGCTTTTAGTTGTTTTGAACAGCATTTCTTTATAATGTTTTGGTTAAATGTATTTTTTGTGCATTATTCATTTTGAAATTTTTATTAGTCATTTGTTCCAATATTTGAATAGTTTTAATTGTTTTACTCAATATAATATAAAATGAACTAAAACTTAAGTAATCTTAGTATTTAAATGTATTATTAATGTAAACTTATTATCTGAAACAGTGTTATTTTTTCTATACCCTTTTTCTATAGATATTAGCATTATCATAATGGGGGACTTTTTGAATTAAAACATTCATTAGAGGTAATTCGCTTAATCGAATTGTATCTTTCTATAAATTATGGCATCTAAACAAGCACTAGTAGGTATATTTTCAAACAGTAAGTGTATATAGATTATATTCTACAGACTGTATTGATATATAAAGCATGCCTCTATAAAATATATTTAAGGTCACGGTCACTTGACAAACAAACCATCCTCCTCTATGTTCAGTGCCGTATAGATAAGCTGCTCCCAGCTCAACCTGAAATGAGTTTTAAGGACTCACTTGAAAGGGCTCTCGATGGACGTGGCTGTAACTTTAAAGTGCTTATATCTTCTGGCGTTCATGCGCTCGTTTGTAGTGATGCCCAGAACAGCGATCTATGGAGGACACATCAAAGATTCACATCAAACCACAAAAACTGTTCCAAACCCTAGTGAGCCGATTCAATTTCTACAGGTTAACATGCAGACTAAAACGGATTCTCAAGACCTAACAAAGGCAGCTTTCTTGCTTTTGTAACAGATCTGGATTGAGTGTGTCTTACCTGGTAGAGCTGGCACATGATGAGTACAGCGACCCACATCAAGTGAAACACACTGTTGATAAACATCCAGAACATCCACGGCGAGCAGGTGGCGATCTGGGTGATGTAGATCCAAAAGCCGTCTTTAGTGTAGCTGGTAGCACAGTGAATCCTCCAGTCTGCAGAAACAGACCACAATCACGTTCACTTCATCAATATTATACATACGTATGCTACTAATGCAAAAAAAAAATCAGGTAACAATAAGGTCTCATTTGTTAATATTAATTAAAGGGATAGTTCACCCAAAAATTCAAATTGACATCATTTACTCACCATCAAGTCATTCCAAACCTGTATGAGCTTATTTCTTCTGTTTAACATAAAAGAAGATATTTTGAAGAATGTTGGTAACCAAACAGCTGATGGTACCCACTGACTTCCATAGTATTTTTTTCCATACTATAGAAGTCAATGGCTACCGTCAACTGGTTACACGCATTCTCCAAAATATCTTCAGACAATGGTGACAAGACTTTCATATTTGGGTGAACTATCCCTTTAAAGCATTAACTAACATGGACTATGAATGAACTACATTAATGTTAACAGATACAACTTTGATTTTAATAATGAATTAGTAAATGTTGAATCTAAATGCTGTTTAAGTATTGTTCATGTTATCGAATGAAACCTGATTGTAGAGCGTAACAAAAATGAATACTATTTTCTTCTGAAATTGATCTACATGCATTTATCATCTCATTGATAGTATAAAACTATGCAAACCCAGGTGTACTTACAGCAAATGCATCCGTATATCATCCAACAGATCATGCACAACAGGAAGAACAAGTAGCCCATAAAGTAACGGTGGTTTCCACTTCCTGTCCGCACACAACGAGGAGAAAAACAGACAAATGAAAGGAATGAATCATATCTGCCGCTTTACATTCCCTCAACTATCTACCTTTGGCTCAAATTAGTCCAAGATTTGGATTATGGGATGCTAAATGGGCTTTCTTCACAATAGTGAACAATTTCCTGGCCAATCTCTGACTTTTCATGTTAATGTCAGGTGGAAAGCATGTGAGGCGGATGGTTGGTGGGACTTAATGTGGGTATATGACTGAAAAACTCACCTACGCAGTTGCCGACCCACGGGCAGTGGTGATCAAACTTGGCGATGCATCGATTGCAAACAGCGCAGTGTTTCGATCTGATTGGCTTCCGTATCTGTGGAGAACAGGCCGTTAAAGTGAGTGTTTTATGCACAGGCACCTAAATGGAAATTGCAATGCAAATCAGACTGTTGAGTTATCATCTTGCCAAAACTGACTGTGTTCAAGCAGCGGTGTGCAGAATGGAAGAGAGTCATAATTACCAAACAGGTGCTGCAGAATATGCTGAGATCCAGACAGCCTGTTTCTGCCAATTCAACTATAGTCTGAAGAGAGTAGAAGAGAAAACAGCAGAGCATTTTTACATTTTCTGAAGAAAATCAGAGTGGTGCTTTCCTGTGCATAAAGCATCAGTGTTCCGGATGGTTGCTTACTGGCACAAGTTAAAAAGCCCTGAATCATACCACTTGAAGATTTGGAGAAATGTAGCTTGCTCACCAATGGATCCTCTGCAGTGAATGGGTGCCGTTAGAATGAGAGTCCAAACAGCTGATAAAAACATCACAATAATCCACACCACTCCAGTCCATCAGTTAACATCTTGTGAAGCCAAAAGCTGAGTGTTTTTAAGAAACAAATCTATCAAGACATTTTAACAAATGGCCAAAATATACATCAATAAGTTGATTCTCTTTTGTCCTCACATCAAAATCCACCTACGTATTTATTTTGAACTGTTTTGGCTTGTAAACAGTTCTTGATCAGTGCATATTTCCCTCCTGATTCAGACGAGACAACATTTTCACTGGAGAAAGCAATATTATGGATTATGGACTTGTATTTTGTCCAGAAGCAACATCATCATGATGGATTTGTTTATTATAAACATGCATCTTTTGGCTTCACAAGACATTAATTGCTGGACTGGAGCGGTGTGGATTATTGTGATGCTTTTATCAGCTGTTTGGACTCTCATTCTGACGGCACCCATTCACTGCAGAGGATCCATTGGTGAACAAGTGATGGAATGCTTCATTTCTCCAAATCTGATGAAGAAACAAACTCATCTACATCTCAGATGGCCTGAGAGTAAATTTTATAAACAGTTTGAGATTTTACCTTTTTCTTCTGCTCCTCGGATGCTTTGATGATACCAGGGTCGGACTTCCAAGACTTGCCAAAGTTGTAGAAGAGAGCCAGACTGTTGAGCAGGAAGGGCAGGTGGACGGTGACGAAAGGGAGATGTGTGGAGAGTTAAGGAAGTTATGTTTAATATGGCACAGCAAAAGAATCAACAGGGTTAATACTTTTTTTGGACCAATTAATTGAATCAGACTGTTTTGAATGTATCGTTTAAAACCCACTGATTTAGTGAAAAAAAACTATTTAAAAGAATGATTTAATCACAAATCTTACGACAAAAAATAACTGAGCTAGTAGTCAATCAAACTGTGATCCTCTTAAGTCATGCAAACTCATAGTCCTAAGAAACTTCACTAATTTAGTAAATTAGTGAAATGTACCGTCTCTCATCCCGTTTAAACAGAACATACAGTTTGACAAATTACTTTTTGAATTGAGACCGAAAGTTCCGAGGAAATTGAGCTGTCACATTTCAATGATTTTTAAAAAAATGTAACATTTCCTGTTTAACTTGTGGCTTTGACATCTGGATGTAACACGAGCGTCTCCATCAACCAGAGGCAAACTATGTCCAAAAAGACATTGACAAATGCAGAAAATCTGTTTCTTCTGTAAGTGGGTCGGTGGTTTCGCTGAGCTGCATAAAGGCAACAATTACAGCAGGGAAAAAAAAATAAAAGCTAAATCCTCAGAGGAGATGCTCTATTGTTGGATGATAAAGGGGAGAGGGAAACAGATCCACCCAGAGCTCTCAGTCTGATTTCAGTGATTTCAGCTGCAGGGTTTGAGCGCATTGTTTCTATTCCTGAAGCACCTGGACACACGGCGGTTCTGTGCACACTAAACATCACTCCACAACCTCCAATTACAGCCACACGAACCACATTTCAGCAGCTTCATTCGAGATGCAGATCCAGACATGAGTCATGTCTTGAGCGGTTTGCTCAGGAGATGAGAAAATGCTTCAGCTTTGGGAAGAAATCCTATTTTACCAATAATGTTTGACAGCACCATAACCGCAGAAATGCAACATTGTCATTACCAGACAAGAACTTGGCTTTCTTGTGTTTGCACTTGCTTTCTCTCACACCTAATGGTGGGCGTCATGAACAGAATCTTATATCACAGTAGAAGTAATTATATATCACAGTCATCATTTATAGCACAATATAGTTATCTTTGCTGGAAATTCAACAAAAAACTGTCTATATATATTGAATAACTATAAATGAGTAATGCCAAATGTTGGACAATCCAGAAAAATAAATACATCACACATGGAAAGTGCTCCATCTTATTTGATTATTACTTCTTGATAAAATTGATGGGCACAAATTGATGGATCAGATTACTCATAACAAAGACCCCTTACGAAAATGTAAATCTACTGACAGTGTACTGACCCTCTGGCTATCCGAGATGTAGATGATATTGTTTGTTTATAGGAACAGATTTGGAAACATTTATTATTCCATCACTTGCTCACCAATGGATCCTCTGCAGTGAATGGGTGCCGTCAGAATAAGAGTCAAAACAGCTGATAAAAACATCTCAATAATTCACAAGGAATCCACAAGATGTTAACTGTGGATTATTGTGATGTTTTTATCAGCTTTTTGGTCTCCTATTCTGACGGCACCCATTCACTGCAGAGGATCCACTGGTGAACAAGTGATGGAATGCTACATTTCTCCAAATCTGTTCCTAATTGCATTTATTATTTTGCAAAACCTCATTTTGTGTCTCTCTCTCCTGTAAATAATGTAAAGCTTCACTCCGCACCAATAAGCGTATGGACATATCTACCAGTATTTGACACATTTCTACCATTGCACAATACATACTGTCAAGCCGCCCAGACCTTCTCTCACCCACACTATATCACTTAAAGTGTCAAATTCACTAAAATTATTGTGCGAGTCACTCCTGATAAGAATTTTCGTGGAAAATTAGGCATATTAGAAGATGATGCATCTGCCTAGAATTTTACACTTTAACACAACTTAAAACAACTTATCTCCAGAAAAACCCACTCAAGTTGGCGTCAGTAAACCGTGGGTGAAAGAGGGATATTTTCATCTCTTTTTGTTTTCATGAAGTGTGAATGGATGAAAAATTCAGATGCTGAAGCATACTGCTAAACTTCATATTTCTATCATCAGTTCCTTTCATTAAGTCCGTCACACCAACTGAACATTTAAACAAAAAAGCTTCTCTACCAGATCATTTTCAGATCTTTCAACACTGAAAAGTCAGATATTGCCATATAAATTGGGTCACTTCAGCAACCCAGTTTTAAGTTTCATGCCGGGAAAACAATAAAGACAGAAAAAGAAGGCGTTTTCAAAGGAAGATATACAATTCTTTAGCTCTTGGCTGACCTGGTTTCCTGCTGTCAGCGCTCTTATACGCATGTTCATCTGAGTCAACCAACATATAAATGGCATCTTTTATGCGAATTAAATCATTTTTATTTATGTGAATCACTGAGGCAAATGCTGGATTTGCTTTTGCTGATAAATTATGTTTTGTCAGAAGAACTAAAAACAGTATTCCGATTAAGTGGGTTGAATCAGCCTAACTGAGTTGCATCAGTTTCTTATCAAACTGAGGGAGCAACTGAAAAGGATATCATTCCAGAACCAATAAAACCAGGTGATGTACATCCAGAACTTAGTGGCCAGATAGATGCCCAGAGGAAGAGCACTATGCATGGAGTGATCGAAGAAAGCCCTAGAAGCAGAGATCAAATATTAGCGATGATGCTTCGCATTCACATCAGAATGCATTAAACGGCTGAGTAGCACCACAGATGGGTAATACGGCGTCGTACTTGGACAGAAACTGCACGATGAGCCACACCGCTGCATACATCGCACCCTTGATGAGCCAGGAGTCAATGTCCAGATCGGCAATAAATCCCACCAGCCAGATCACCAGGAACGGAGTTCCCAACATCACCTTCTGCCTGAACTCCTGTAGACGGACAGAGAAACGTCAGAGTGCACACAATACATTGTGATTTCTCCTTAATAGTAATTGATCGGTTGCTCTACCTTGTCCGTTTTGAGACGTTTCAGGTACGAGGGACTATCGTAACCTTTGGCTTGTCTGGCCTCCTGCAGATGATTTATCATCCACACATTTTTCCTCTGTTTGGCCAAATCCAGTGGTGTCTCCCCCTGCAACCAACAAATATTATTAGATGTCATGTACACCAGTCATCATTAATTAAATCTATAACTATTATACATTTGTGTTCACTGAAATAAAGCCAAAATAAAACGAAACTAGTAAATAAAAAATTAAACAAAAATTTAAAAAGTTTAAGTTCAACTTTTAAAATTACTAAAGTTGTTTTTTAATTACTAAAATAAAAATAGTTTTATTTTAGTTTTACCTTTAGAAATAAAACTAAAAGGTAAAACTAAAATAAAACTATTTAGAAATATATATATATATATATTAAAAAATCATACACGACAAAAGCATATAACCAAATTATTAAAAATAAACAATTTAAAATTAAATAAGAAAATACAAAAATTTATAAAAACTACAATAGTATATAAATAATACTACAATACCATTAAGCAGAAATTACACTATTTAATTTAAAGATATAACATACATTTAATAATTACTGCAATGTAATTAATTTGAATTTTAAATCATATTTACTGAAATAATTTGAAAATGAATTCATTTAAAATAATTGCTCATAAATAAGTAAAATAGACTGATTTATACTTTGCATAGCAACTTCTGATTCTGTAATACAATTATACTATTTTTCCCAAATCAAGAAGTTTAAAAATACAAAATAAAAGGAAGTAAACACTATAACCGAAAGTACGCGCTGTAATTTGTTAAGTCTGTGTGCACTAGGAATCATACTTTCACTAATTTTACATACAGCACACAGCAAAAAAGCATTTGTATCCGTAACAACTGGAGTTAGCGAGGTTTTGTGGCATTAAATATTTATTAAATATTAAAATACTTAAAAAGGTTTTACAGCATTTGCTGCTCAATTATCAGACAGAACGGTTATATAAAGAAGACATTAAATGGATAGAGAAGCAGAATGGTGTCAAAATAAAAGTTCTGCATTTAACACTTAGTGGCCAAAAAGAAAACTTTCTGGCCGATGCTGATAATAATAATTAAAAAAGTACCACCAATCTACACTCTTGATTTCAGTATGCTAGTGTAGGACTTCACCTTGATGTTCTGTGCGTCGACATTAGCATTGGCATCCAACAGCAGGCTGATGACGGTAGTGTTTCCAGCCAGAACCGCCCAGTGCAGAGCCGTGTTCTTATGATACTTATCACCCAGATTCACCGACACGTTAAACGTCAGCAACAGCCGTGTCGGGTCAACACTGCAGAAATCCCATCTAATTAACTTTACATCTCGCAACGGCAAAAGAATAAATTTCCTTTCACAAAACACACGCACCTGTGCATCCGATAAGCCGCCCACATCAAAGGGGTCATGCCATTCTGATCCATCATATCCACATCCTGGAAAATATGACACAGAGAAGACTTAAAAGAAAGATCAGACAGGGATCAAACGCAGTATCATCTTTCCTAGAGGTCAAACCTCCATGGATGGAAATGTCATAAACGCCCCCTGCAGGCTGAAAATGGAATAAGAACAACAAAATGCATGATAAATCGACTCTTTGGCATGTTAATAAACAGTATTGAGTGATAGGGCTGAGTAGCTCCACCCACAGTGAAATCTCACTGGCTCAAAATCGCAATCAAAATATTTTGATTGGCTGTGACTGCCAGCTTTTGTTTTGATGAGATCAGCACCCGACAGAGCGTTTTCTAAGCGTTAAACAAGTGTACCTGTCCTTTGGCAATGAGATACGCCACAATGGAGGTGTGTCCAAACTGAGTGGCCAGATGCACACAACTGCATCCCTCGCCATCGATGAGAGAAGGATCAGCGCCGTACTTCATTAACTGCACCACCATGGAGAGATGGCCCTGTCTAAATGAGAGAGAGCAGAGTTTTAATTAAACATCACACACACACTACATTCATGCAGTACTGGCATACTTGCACAATTTTTGCAGTGCGCACACTATGCACATTTTTGTATGCACTGAATAACTGGATAACCCATCACATCGCACAAACTGAGCACAATGCATCCCACAATGTAATGCACTACTATTTTACTACAGGGTTCCTTAAATCTTGCCCTGGAGAGCCAATGCGCTGCAGAGTTTAGCTCCAACCCTGATCAAACTCACCTACCTGTGATTTTCTAATGATCCTACAGACATTGATTAGCATCCTCAGGTGAGTTTGATTAGGTTTAGAGCTAAACTCTGCAGGAAAATGGATCTGTTGGGCCAGATTTGAGGATCCCTGTTTTAGTATAATATACAGGTATGTACTATTATTGTATTTATTTGTTTTACTTAAAAAAATCATTTTAAATTCATCTTATTTTTAGGTGAAGTTTTAGTAATTTCTGTTTTGTGTTTGTCATTTTTATTTCTATTTAGATTTCATTTAATAATTTAGTTTTTGCAATTTTACACAAAATAAATTTCAGCTAATTTTCTTTTCCGCCCTTCTAATATTTATATTTCAGCTTTATTTTAATTAAATATTTATTAATTTGAATTTAAGTTGCAGTAATATTGTTTTGCATTGTCATTTTTATAAGTTTTTATATATTTCTATTTGGCTTTAATTTAGTTATTTCAGTTTTAATTTTTATAAATTACACCTTTAAACTTTTTATTTCAGATAAGTTTCCTTTTTTCACAAGTTTCGCAAGTTTTTCCATCTAATATTTACATTTAATTTCAGCTTAACTTCAATTACTTAAAGATGGTTTAATTTTAGTTTAAGTAATTACTGTTTTGTTTGCCATTTTATTAGTTTTACTTTTTTATTTAAAATTTACTTAAACGTATTTCAGTTTTAGTTTTTGTAATTCAACTTCAACTTTTTATTTTAGATGATTTGTTTATCTAATATTTACATCAAATACACATAAGATAAATGACAATAGCTGTGCTGTGATTTCGGCTATACTTGCATATAAAATTAGAGAAGCAACATAATATCAGAATGAATCAGAATCCACGTTTATTGTTGAGTGTTCATGAGATGATATCTGTGTTTAACTGAAAGTGCTGCTCCTCTCCGCCACTCGCTGAACAGAGCAGATACACAGAGAGAGAGAGAGGGGTGTGCATGTGCTGGGACAGCAAGACCTCACGCTCGCGCGGCAGTACCAGCGAGTCTCAGAAACTAAATAAGGTTTGGGCAAACCCTAAAGATTTGTCGATAGGTGCTTTTTTGAAGAGGGGGGAAAAAGTCGCTAAGTTGCCAACACTGTGTATCTCCATTTCTCCAACTACAGGCTTTGGCATGGGTCAAACAAATGGGGAAAATTTGCGCTGCGTTAATCACGCGGTAATAAAATTAGTGCCATTAAAATTCATTTGCGTTGACGCGTTACTTTGACAGCACTAATTTCTACTTAAAATTGTTTCAGCTTTAGTTAGTGTAATTTGAGTACTTCAACTTAAAACATTTTATTTCAGCTAATTTTAAGTTTTTCATCATTTAAGTTTTTCAGTTTTTATTTAATTTCAGCTTTATTTCAACTACCCTTCCATCTCCAGTGAGACGAACAAACCAGAAAATTTGACGAACAAACCAGAAAAAAGTTTTAAAAAATCTGAAATACTTTCACAAATTAACTCTATGAGGTCATGAACCACATTTGTTCATACTAATTAATTAAATAGCAAGCAGTATACAGTATATACTAGGTGGTCTGCAATAAGCATTATGCTGGTATTTCATTTCAAACACACACCTTGTAGCCCAGTGCAGTGGTGTAGAGTTGAGATCTCCTCCCAGCTGGTCGACTATGGCACCTTTAGATATGTAGAACCTAAAAAGAGTGGACCGACAGACAGCATTCAGGAAACGAGGGAAGGTCTAGGATTTATCTTACAGTTGCAAAAGAGAGCAGCGTAAAATGAATGACTGCGCCAGAGCAGGCGCTTATTAAGAAGAGGATATGCACACAAAGCCTCGTAATGGGAATTTCAATAATAACGCTATCCATTCCTCTGTGAGCGCATGTGTGTGCTGTCTTAATAACGTGAGGGAAAAAAATCCAGGAGAGAGCGGAGAATATGTATAAAATGAATACGAGAGAGACCTACTTGACCAGGTCTATGCGGTTGTTGATTGCCCCCCAGTGCAGAAGTGTGACATTTTCTTTATCCGGCTGACGCACGTCATATCCGGCTTCCACCAGCTCACGGCATCGCTCGAATATCCCGTACCTGAGCACAAATACACCTCAAATTACACCATAAAACATCCCTGAACAGCAACTTTTATCCATTTTGCCAACATTGGTGTTCACTTTGTCAGATGTTTTTAATTAGTCTTAGTCCATGTGTCAAATGTCCTTTTGATTTGTTTTCATATTTAGTGAACCTGTCAGGTTTCAGTTGACTAAAGGTCCTGGAATTTTAATCTCGTTTTAGTCAAAAAATATAAACAAACAATCTACATTGAAATCTTGTCTCTCAAAAGCTAATTAATTCCAATAATTCTGAATTATATTCATGTCTTTCTATCAAAACATAAAAGTCTTTGTATTGTGGCACATAGATTGTGAAAGTGCATTTGCAACCTCAATCATAAAACAAGGTTGTGTAGCACTTCGTTTGCCAAAAAATAAAAATTTATTTAATTTTCACTAAAAGATTAAAGATTAAAAGATTAATTAAATGAAAGTTTAAGCCTTCGTTTGATTACCAGTAAAATTAAAATACACAGAATAAAAAAATCATATTGTAAAATAAATGCATAAATTAATTAAGTTTATATAGATACATTTTTATGAATTAATTGGACATGCTCTTTCAATTATTAAAATTTTATTAAACCATTAAAATGGAATCCAGAAAAATTCTAATGCAAAACACAGAATTTGGTAAATATAACATTTCATAGGGTCCTAAAAATGACATTTTTGGTAAATTTTTAATCAATTATTATGTTGTGTAAGTTTCATGATTTTTCATTATTAAACATGACTTCTGATTACTAAAATTTAATGTAACCGTTAAAACAGAGTCCAGAAAATTCAAAAGTAAAAAAAAAAAGTAAAAGAAGAGATAAAACAAAAAATTTTAACAGAAAAGAAAATAAAATAGAATTTTGAAAAACAATTAAAGATTTCATAGGGCTCTATAATGGGGGATTTAAACTTTTGACATCTGGCAACCTCAAACATGAACACTCTTGGAGGTCTATATTTTATTTCCTCTTTTATGTTGAAGGCAAAATAGAGAAATTTTGGATATACAGAGTTTTTATTAGTCATGGGAAAAAATAATTTTTTTTTTTGGTTATAGTTTTTGTTAATAAATTTAACACTGGCCAGCAAACACAAAAAACTGTAAAAAAAATGGAAAGTCTTTTGCGTTCACTGATACTATAGAATCATGTTGCTCATCTGATGTGGTTTTGACGACATGATCATCATCTAGTTGTAGTAGTTTCTGGGTGGGATATTTGTGATGGTCGTAACGTTCCGGTGTGTGTGTGTGTGTGTGTGTGTGTGTGTGTGTGGACTCACTGGGTGGCTTTGACGATGTCCCAAGTGCTGTAGTCGTCCACGTGGCTCTTGCGGCTGACGCTCTCGCTGTAGTCATGGTTATAGTGACTCTGGGGTTTAATTTCCTGTGGGAGAGAATCACAGTCAGTTCATCTCTATAGAGCCATCAGATAGACGGATGAGTGATGAATGGCACTGAGGATCCTAAACTCAACATGTCATACATAAGGTCAGTCTCCATGGTGATGACGAGCTTAAAAACAAACACACACACACACACACACACACACACACAGAAAGAGGCTTTTAAAGGCGCCATATCATGGAAAACAGGATTTTCTTGCTCTTTGATGCAACTAAATGTTTATCAAAACTGCGCGATTAATCATATTTCAACCATGATCGCAATTTTTGCTTGTCTCGATTATTTAAGCATAATCGTCTGTGATATTTGCGATATATCCAAACATGAATCTTTAATACATCATTTTATTGTAAGAATTTTTGTAATTTATATGACGAATTTCACTGTTTTAGCTCCAGAGAGACGCTTCTTAAGGTTTTACCAGTTTTCATTATAGTTTTTTTTATGTAAATTATAAATATAATGAATCAAGAAACTACATAGTCAAATAAATCCTGCTTATGAATTGACATTTTCCTTCTCTGTGCTTACATGAAAGTGCAAATGTGCAATATTGCTAATTAAATGTAAAAAAATTAATCTGAAATCAAAACAATCATGATTAATAACTTATTTTTGAGCAAAATAATTGTGATTATTAGTGATTACGTTTTCCAGAAAATCAGTATTTATTTATTAATTTTATTTATATATACACGTGTGTATGTGTATATATATATATATATATATATATATATATATCGGTCAACAGCAATTCACATTATATTTATTATACATATTTAACAAGTAGCCTACTGAATACTAGTATTCCTGAAAACATTAAAAACTAGCAAACTGAGAATCATATTTTCACCAGGTAATGTTAATTTTACATACAGTACAGTGACAAATGACATAAATATGACATATTAGCCAACTGGATGGAGCGCGCCACTTTTAAAATAAAAACTGGCAAAATATTGGCCGATATATCGATCAACAACTATTCATATCATATTTATAACGTATACTGTATGTTTACAGTATGCTAGTATTCCATTAAGAAAACGTGGTGCTAAATGTGGCATAAAAGCAGGGTAGAATAAACCGAGGAGCTCTCTGCTAGCAGATGTGCACTTAATCCAAATGCATAAGTCATACACATAGCATAAATGCTAAGGATGTAACAATTCACTCAACTCACGATTATAAATTACATGTATCCTTTTATTATTGCTTGGACAAAATGCTGCACATTTCTTTGTGAAATTGAAATATAACACTATCATAATATACTAATATAGCACTCTTTTGTTGGTTTTGATCGCTTATATCAGGGGGCGCCCAACCCTGTTCCTGGCGATCGACTGTCCTGCAAAGTTCAGCTCCAACTCCAATCAAACACACCTGCCTTTAATTTTCACGTGATCCTGAAGACCTTAATTAGTTGAGTTGGAGCTGAACTTTGCAGGACAGTCGATCGCCAGGAACAGGGTTGGGCGCCCCTGGCTTATATTGTCCTCATTTGTAAGTCGCTTTGGATAAAAGCATCTGCTAAATAACTAAATTTAAATATAATGTAAATAACAAAACTAAACAGAAATTTTAAAACAAGCCCCAAATCAAATAAATAAATAAGATACATAAAAGAAATCTCTTCATATAAACAAAATAAGGCTTTTTCTGCGCTCTATCCATTTAAAATGAGAGGCAACCTCTGCATTTTAATCATGAGCCAAACAAAGATGCTGCATACATGCAACGTGCCATTTTTAATCTAAATTAGATTGTATAATTTCGAAATCTGAAGCGAAAACAAAATGGTCTGACTTCAGTTTTCTGAAAACTATACATAAATATCTGAATAATAACAGAACCGGCAGACGAGCTGAATGCGACGCAGATTCAGTCTCTGCCAGCAGGGGGACTGCTCTTATGAATATGTATTATACAGAGGCAAGGTCAAAAGATAAAATACCATCTAAACTTTTCTAAAGACAGTAAGTTCCCCTCAGACATGCATTCATATTAACTTCACTAATTGAATCGTTTCACCATTTCAACGATCAGAGAAACAAGAGCAAGACGTTTCAGTCCAGACCGCCAAACAGAACTGATCAAATGAGCAGCAGAGAGAATCAGCATCACCGGCAGGCCTTTATAAAGATGTCTGATTGTTTCATTCAATAGTTTTGCGCCTGGGATCAGACAGAGCAGTTGGTCTAATTCAATACTAATGTTCCTCCTGCCAGTGAGGAAACGAGCGGTTACAGCATCTGTGGGACCATGTGACACACACTGGCTTCCTATTAAAACAGGAAGACATTAAGCATTCATCTCTGGAGAGCGTGTGCTTTATCAACAGCTTCTGTTAATTACGTTAGCCATTTACATCTTTAGTTCATGTCAACATCCGTAACGACATGTCTGGACTGAGCGTCAACAGCCATCGAGAAATTATATTCACACTGTCAATGCAATGCCACAGATATGCATCACACAGTACCTCGAAATTAAAGATATAATATTTTTATCTCAGAATAAACCATGTTTTTCATGACTAAACTCATTATTTGTAGTCAGATTTCACATTTCTTTGTCTATTTTTACATATAAAGCCACAAAAGCAGAAGTGCAAAAGAAATCAAACCCACAGGTCACTACGTAGAAATACAGCAGAAAAATTCAATGCCACAAAGCTAAATTTGTTGCACGCAAACAGTGGCATTTCCTCCAACAGGACGGGCATCTCATCGATGCACCAGTCAAAAGTCACAACATCATCTTTGCAGAAAACCTCAGGTCTGATCTGATGGGTGATGGTAAAGAACAGATGGCTGGCTCTTCGCTATATGACTGTGCGGCCCCAAAGCCACCCACCCAGGTGACAAAGGGCCAAAGCATCTGAAAGGAACGAGATCCTGTTGACTTTCCTCTAGCTAAAAGCATTGATTAACTAAAGACAAATGCACAGATTGCGTCTTTCATAGTAGAGGGGTTTCCTTCTGCTCTGGTGGGGTTTTCGCAGCACAATCAATGTTTTTTGTCATATTTTGTCATTTGGATTAATATTTTGAAATTTGAAATCTATTTTAATTTTATTTAAAGTTTTCGTAATTTTGTTGTGTGGTTTTGTCATTTTTTTTTAAAAAACTAACATTAGTATCATTGCAATACAACTACAATATATTGCTTTTTTTTTCAACATCGAGATATAGAATAGATGAGTATAATAGTTTTTTAATAGATTTTATTAATATATTTTCTATTTTTTATTTTCCTTTTAATTAAAGTTTTGCTGTCATTTTATAATTTTTTATATATTTTTTAAAACACTAACAAGACATCTGTTATTTTAATATATTAATGATACTGTACACTATTTACACTTAAACTATTCTTTAAAACCTATATACTACATATATTTTAAATCGATTTTTGCCATCTCTTTTTAAACATGTCTAGGTTTCTTTTCATTATTTAATTTTTTTTCAGTTTATTTATTTACTTTTTACTACATCAAAATGAAAAATGCTTCCTTGATATCTATCTGAAGCAAAACAAGTGTAACGTTTTAATTGAATTACATTTATCAACTTAACATTTTACATTTTAATCTTAGTTTTAACTTTACTAATCCTGCTTCCAGTATGAATGTACGTTAGGTTTTACTTCATGTCCCACATTTTTTCCACAATCAGCAAAAAAGCAACTGGAACAAATGCTCCATATTATAATATAACCTCTTGATAATCCATCACAAATCAAATTATGAGGACAGCTGAACTATTCATCTCCAACGGCCACATGCAATCTCTTTCATGGTTTCCTGTTCTAGCCTTGAAATCAATCACACAAACGTCATAACATTGTCTTCAGCTAATTTTGAGCAAATATTATGTAATATAAGCATTCACTACTGTTATTAAATTGTTTTAAGTCAGCCTTTGCCACCATGCTTGCTCTGCAGATCAGTATAAGCATTGGTCATTTAAAACAAAACATTGGTTGACTACACACACTGCAATAAAAGGTCTGCTGAGATCTTCCTTTCAGTCCAACAGGACGTTTCCATTCACTCAAACTACATGTGTGTGATCAGCTCTATGGTCAGTCTGCCTGGGCATGAATAATTTACTGCATGAGGTCTCATATGAGCAAGCTGTCTCACTACACACACCAGCAATGAGCTCAACTCTGGGCCTGCAATAAGAAAAAGTGTGCATTTTTGAGGTGTCATGTTATAATTTAGTCATTAACCTCAGAGAGGTGTCCTGTTTATTCATCATCCATTGCACATATAAAACTCTAGGTCTGCAAGAATTACATGTTTCATGCAAACCTCCCTACATCAACTGTCAATGTCATGTAAATCACCTGGTAATAACATTTAGAGAAAATATAAGAGCTGTAATATATAATATAAATATAAGACAGATGTGTCAATCTCAGTTTCACCAAAACGCACTCCGACAGACTTCTATAGTGTACTAAAGGCTTATTAATAAAACAATATGGCACAATCAATATTCAAATCTGAGGGTAAATCAATGCAAATGATTGTGAATGGTGTGTTATTTAAATGCAAACGCAGCACAAAACACTGGATATCTCCACAAATATACTAATGTCACGTTTGTCACTGCACGATATGGAATTAAAACACACCTCTGCCTTAAAATATGATTAGACATGCGATAAAACGACTACTACAAATATAATCTATGAATGTGAAAAGCTAGCGTTAGCTGCAATGCTATTACGCAGCAGTGGGGGGGATTTAACGTTAGCCCCTCTCCTTCACTGTGAGAATTTAGCGGGAGAAATAACGCTTTTACTAGCCCTGAAAACACTCCGGCTTCGTTTAGGATCGCTGCCGTGCTGCAGCTGGATAAAGGCTGTATTTTTTACCTCAGGATGGAGGATCGGGACGCATCCAGTTTCCTTCTTAAACTCATCCAGAGCGTCCGCCATCTTGCTGCTCGACCACGCGGAGCATCACGGGAAAAAAACATTTAGGGGGCGATAAACAGGAGAGAAGCGCGCGTGCACGAGGAAGCAGAGCGCTCGTGCACGTTAGATGTGACCCTGAACCACAAAAGCATTCATAAGGGTCAATTTAATGAAATTGAGATTTATTCATCAATGGAAAGCGGATAATATTCTAATAATATTGCATATTACTAATAAAAAAAACTTTACAGTTTGATTTATTTACAGTAGGATATTTACAAAATATCTTCACGGAACATGATCTTTACTTAATATCCCAATGATTTTTGGCATAAAAGAAAAATTTACCAAAAAATATTACTTATGACTGGTTATAAAATGAACAGAATAAAATGCTTTCGTATGTATATTATATTATTATATATTACACTAGTAATAACCTATAGTTATTAGTTAGTAGTATTAGTTATTAGTAATTGGCAAATACCAAATTATCACACAAAAGCTAGTTTTGAAATACCAATAATATACTATTGTTTTAAATAGCACAAATATAAAAGCAAGAGCTGATAAAAATGTAAAAACTGTATGTATTGAATGCAATGTAAGTCGCTTTAATAAAAGCATTTGCTAAATGCATAAATGTAAAATGCAAATGTAAAAAACAAATTTAATGTAACATTTAGATTTATTTTTATTTTTCCAGTTTTTCCAGAAAGTGCAAGTAATTAATGAAATCTGTATAAAATATAAAGTTGGTTTTGCTATGATTATACCAGTAATGGATATTGTTTTAATCATTTTTATAATTTTTTTTTATTAGTTTCAGTTTATGTAAAATAGCAATAATTTGTGTAAATTGCATGAAAATGTTGAAAAATGAATTACTACAATGTTTAGCGGACAAAAAAATGAATAAAATAAAGTATTTCCTGTTTTATAACCTATAAAACCAACAAATACATTCCCAAATATCAAAGAGACACCAGGAATTATGCAATTTTAAAAAAATCTAGAATTTTTACCCTAAATCTCCAAGATTGATCAAACAAAAAAACTGTTTTAAAACCAATAAATACATCTCCAAATACAGATATGATGAATGGTCATAAACTAATATTTTCCTTGGGTGTTTTAGGATAATTAGCCTACAAGACCAAAACAAATCCTCAGTTTGCAGATCACAGAAAGAGCAATATGTATCAATGCAACAATGCATAATTTAACATGTATTTTAATTTTCTCAGACAGACCGAACCCTCGCTTTATCCCAATCGATGTCATTTAATTCCTGCTCTAATAACAGATGCTATTACTGTCGATACATTACATCATCGACCTACATTATCACTTTTTTATTTTCATTTCTTTTAATTATTATTTTGTATTTTTTTTATTTTATTTAGAAATATATACTAGTCTACAGATCTGAACAAGTTCAACTGTAAGCAGGTCCATGTCAAATTTGACCTAAACAATGAAACCAGTTTACTTTCTTTTTTCTCTCTCTCTAAATATTTTGCTCATTCGTGGAATGCAATGCGGTTATGTAATAATTATGCATAAATACCTCATATTACAGTCATGAGAATTACTGTACATACACACATATATATATATATATATATATATATATATATATATATATATATATATAGTATGACTTTTTATTTCTCCTCTTTCCTACTGCTTGTTTCACTTCTGTTTCAGGTTTTATATAATAATTTCTAACTATGTGTAAGTTGTGTTTTTTTAGCATGTGTGTTTGGCAGTGTTATTTTTTTAAGGATTACTGAAACTACTGTCATTTGATTTGTATTTGTTATTTATTTAAATTTTAGTTAAATTATGTCTGAATTTATTATGTCTGTATAGGTCTTTAATTAAGTTTTTATAGTGATATAGTGATTTTAATACTTCAACAAACTAAATGGAAATGAAATAATATTTATATTGAATTTATAAATGTGTATATATATGTGTGTGTGTGTGTGTGTGTAAAGAACCTTTTGTTCTTTAATATTTTTAATTGTTTGTAGCTTTTATTTTTTGTTTTTCATTTAAATTTTATAATTTTGTAGTATGCATTTGTCATTTTTATTTAATTTCTTTATTTTTAAAATGTGTATAGGGGAGTATTTTAGTTTTGGATCTATTTTAGTTGTTTTAATACTACAATTGATTGCTTCTGTTTTCCTCATTTGTAAGTCGCTTTGGATAAAAGCGTCTGCTAAATGACTAAATAATAATAATAATAATAAATAATCATCAAATGCTTTATTTCCTTGTTTTGACACTCATTACAACACGGTGGCAGCCTTGGATTACTTACATTTTTCTAGTCTTTTCTATGTTTAATTTGTATGCTGTGTAAAACCAAAATAAAAGTAATGTGATAGAAAATGTCAAATCAGGTCCAAACAAAGAGTAAACTGCTAATATCTGTGTAAAATATTTTATGATACTGTACTGTACATGTCATAACCGTTTTTTTGTTACAAATAACCTACATATGATAGCGTTACATGATCATTTTGCGGTTTCACAAACCATTAGACTTTTAATTTGTTTTTAAAGACCCTCCGTGTACGTTAACAGACTCCGCCTGACGGCCGCCGTCAAAACAGCTGATCTGAGATCTGTCGGAATCTTTAAGTTAAAGTGACGTGATCCTGCGTTCCATCTCAGAGAACTGATCCTAGACCTGCTGCTTTCGCGTGCTTTTTATTTGTAACCCAATCGAACGTCGATCCCTCGAGCGCGGCAGGCAGAACTCAACGATCGCAGATAAACAGTCTCACAGAGGAAGGAAGACAGACGAGCGGCTGTATCGCAATTCAGGGCTTTTATATTGCATCAAAACGCGTTTATGGTTCACATTTAAAGCGTTACTGCGCGAATACCTGTCAATATGCGCCAAAACACGTCCGAGAAGTTTTAACCCATTTACTGATGGACTGACAGACGGATTCTCCTCAGACGACGCAATCTAAACAATTCACATTTTACCTCATTCTCTCAAGCAAAAGCCTCTGTTTTCCCTCAGGAGGACAATTAAGGTTAGTGCTTATGTTTTGTAATTCTGTATTTACACACATATAACCCGTGAACTGCTCTCTATGGGCTGTGTCCCAAAACCTAGTGAGCTCCCTATCTAGACAGCATATTTGTTGTTGGGAGGGAATCATAGATTCAAGCAACATATTTGAGCATTATAGACTGTTTCAAGCTGCCTATCTAGATTGTATATGGGTCACCAACAGCGTATTCACCATTACTACACAAAAATATATATCAAGTGCCAGTGTTTTGGACACGTCCATTATTGTAATACCATGGTATCTAAAATGAAACAATGATCTGGTCTAGTTAGGCAGCCCACTAGGTTTTAAAAGGCATGTTGCAGACACACATCCTCCATCATTTAGATCAGATTTCATGAGTATTTTGTACCTAAATGTCTTATAATCCTGATGAACAGGCAGAGTTCAGAGGTTTAATGCAGTGAGCATGTATGTTATGTAAGCTGACACACTCAGGCTGCTTTTGATGTGTTAACCTAAACAATCATATTTATCTATGCAGACATCCTTTTTAAATATTCACAAGAGTTAGGCAAAATACCATTGTTATGAAAGTGCGATCATAATAACATA
Organism: Barbus barbus; assembly: GCF_936440315.1. Lineage (NCBI taxonomy): Eukaryota > Metazoa > Chordata > Actinopteri > Cypriniformes > Cyprinidae > Barbus > Barbus barbus. Next base: position 25,038,573 of record NC_136720.1, read on the forward strand.
ATAACAAAAAAGTCCCATGGTATGACTGCACAGCATCACAATTGTTATAATATCAGATTTTATGCAATTTTACGAGATCCCTTAAAGTAACAGTTTGAACATTATATGGTAATATTGCAAAATTTTACATTTCATTCAGTGTTACTTGCTATATCTTTGTGAAATTTTCTTGCAAAGTTTTTTTTTTGTACTGTAGTAATTATGATAATTTGGAGGAAACATGATACATTTCTATCACTTGTCTGACTCAAATATATCTGGTGCAAAGTTGACCACAACATGTTGATTTATTGTTTTATTTACTCTATTATTAATGTTTTCATTGTGGTAAATCTCAAATTATCATAATAGTATTCTAATAACATATTATGGTACTACATTATAGTAATACAGTAACTAAACAGCAGCTTCACGGAAGAATTACAAGGTTTTAATTACATGAATTTGACCATGAAACATACTCTGATTGACACTGTTTAGCCTGTATTGTTGTTTCAGGCTCTGATGTCTGCGATTAGACAAGAAAAGATACACAACCGCACCAAAATCTTGTGTTTCTGTGTGTGTCTTTGACCTTTTGCGTAAAGGTTTGTTTCCACTTTCCCTTTTAGAGACAGATTGGTGTTCAGAAACCCGTGTGCACTTCCACATAGCTCTCTGTGTCGCTTTGTTGAAGTGAGCTTGTGAAATGTTAGGTGTAGCACCTGTTTCCTAACAATGCATGTATTTTAAGTTTAGCAGTAGCCACTGGTATCTAAACATGTAATCCTAAACCTGTATTGTTAGTGTGTCATGCACCTCTGATGTCAAACACTGACGTTTGAGATCTAAACTTCAGAAGCACATGATCTCTATGTCCTTGTCTCTGCATTATGCATCTTAAATTCAAAAGATTGTTTGGTTCGTATGAAAGCGTGCACGTGTACAACTCAAACAAAACATTATGAGAGACAGTGATCGTCATTTGCCTGTCAAATAGAGTTTCCATTCCTGTGTTGTTGTGCATTACTGACGCTGCTGGTGTGTTTGGCGTCTTATTTTGCATAGTGTTACCAGCTGAGGACACAATCCAGGTTGATACGCCATTGTTGTCCAACTATTTCTAAAGATGCAACTGCAAAATATATCTATTTTTTTATACAACCAATCAGTGTTGGGTTTAATGCATTATTAAGGAACTGTATTTAATATTTTTTTCTAAAAAGTAAAGTAAGGGATTACTCCTAATTAAAGTACACTTACTTCTGATGTAATTGCATTACGTGCTGTATAGACTATAGAACAATTCTGTGTGAAACAATAACATCTAACATTAATATTTATTTTTTCAGTTCTAACCTCCCTTAGGTACTTTGAGTTCAATAATAATTTATGCAGATTTATAGTATTTATATGAAAGAATTAAAGGAGCATTTCATGTCTACATTTGTAATGTTCAAGTGACCGAGGTTGATTGGGGATTATTAATAATTACCCTGTTGAAGATGTAATTACTAGCTAGTAATTGATTACTTTTTAGAGTGACTTACGCAACACTGCAACCACTTATGCTTCTGCTAAAAGATATTAATTATTGAGAATTATTGTTATAATGTCAGTATTGCTGCAGTTGCATTTATTAAATAATATAATATGTATTTATTTAACATTATTTATATAAAAATAATAACTTCATTATAATATAAATAGAATATTACATAATTATATTATATATATATATATATATATATATATAATTTTATTGTATTTTAAGGTTTATTTCATGCAAAAAATTAATTTGTTTTTATTTCCTAACAAATTAGAGTTAATATTTGGTTTTCAACAAACATACTCAATCAGTGTAGCCTGATTCATTATTCTAAGTTTCTTTGTTAATATTTAATCTTAATTGTAAAGGCCCAGCGTACAAATTCACAGTTTTTTTTGTCCGCCTGGTCACGAAGCATGTGCTCAGGTGCAAACCCTCTGCACCCCGACAGAGTCGCGACGCTTCATTTATATTAATGAGCTGTCCTGCTCCATAATCTCTCAAAACTGCCTTCATTTTTGCCTGAATACCAGTTCAAATGGAGTTTTAATCGTCATTAAATCCATCACCTTCATTATGGCTTCTCTCGTGTCCTTCACAAGGCTCTGAATGTCAAAGCTGTGAGGGGTGTTTGATATCCAAAGCATACGTTTCCTGATTTTGGAGGCTGAACGGAGTGTAATACCAGCCTCTGTACCTTGAGAAATGTATGAATCGATGTGCTTTTTGAGAAGGATGCGGTTTGTGTGTTATTGTTTAATGGGCAGATTCATAAACATAACGTGACATGCGACAGATGAAACAGAGATCAGGTGAGAACAGTAACTGTTTCTCGTGTGAACGGCGTGTCATGTTGATATCGAAACTCTTAAAACAGGAAATGCACAACATCTGATTAGGACTCTTCAGAGATGAAGGGTTTAATGTAGGGCTGCACGATAAATTGAAGTGAAATCGCAATCGCGATTAGGCAGAAGCTGTGATTTTCATGCGTATCTTTCAGTGAAGCACGGTTCTGTGATCAGCAGTAAATCTCCATCTGAAGGTCAGAGGTCGCTCTGAATTTACACCCCGAAGAAGAAACCCAGGAAATGCCAATCGCTGCAGCTGAATAAACAGCAGATTTAACTGCTTTCATTGATTCAACGTGACTAATAAACACATGACTACGACAATATATGGTTTATCCGAGTTCTTATCATCATAATTTTCATTATAATAAAGTATATCTATAATGCAATGCTAATCAACAATGCTAATACTATGAAATATGTTGCGTGCCTTATTCTGTGTAAGAAGCCACGTCATCTCACAGAAGGATTTATTTCAAACACTCGACTGACATTATGAAGTGAGTTTGGAGTAAAAACATGTTATGAAATGTGGTATTTTCACGTGCTTTCAGCATTTACTACACAGAGCCGTAGTTCACTGAGAAGCTACGCAAACAGCTGTCATTATCGCGAATGATTTCATAATCGTATGATTATATCGTCTGCAAATTTTTTTTTTTTTTTTTCGCAGCTTGTCAGAGAACTGTGGCTCTGTGTAGTAAATGCTGCTCCATCTGAAAGCACGTGATGGAGATTTACTACTAATCACAGAACCGGCTTTACTGACGAGATGTGCGTGACAATCGCATTGGATTAATTGTGCAGCCCTAGTTTAATGTTATAGAAAGGTTCTGATTTACATAAGATTTTTCTGTATAATTTGAGTGCCACGTGCCTGTGCGAAACGTGTTGACACGTTTGCGTTGTGCTTTTATCCAAAGTGACTTACAAATGGGAAAAATCTGTTTATCATAACAGCCAACAATATTTGCAGATTGCAGTGCAAAATGGCAGAATGCAAGTAAGTATAAACTTGATTAGTGCAGTAGTGAAGGGTGTTGTGGTTCTTAGGGCATTGCTGTATTGTTGCTAGGGTGGTTGCTAAGTGGTCAGTTATTTTTATTTAATTATTATTTTTTTTAATTATTGTATAATGTCAGTATTTATAGTTGAATATTTATTTATTTAAATGTTTTTTTCTTTTTTATTAATTTTGTTTGCACTTGCCTTTTTCATTTTTTTATTACATAATTATACACTTTTATTTGTTTTATTTAGAAAATGTGAAACTATCTCAATAAAATATATTAAGTTTTTTGTTTCATATTTTATTTTATTTCAGTTTGTTTATTTTATTTCAAGCAATGCAAATGTTTTTTATTTTTCTGAATAGTTTAATCTCTCTCTCTCTCTCTCTATTTCTCTCTCTCCATATATATATATATATACACACACACACACATATACAGTGTGTAATATATAAATATATATAATTTTATGCATTTTTATTTTAGTTTTAGTTTTATTTAGAAATTGGGAAATTCTGCATTGGAAGCTGACTAATATTTTTTTCATATTAATATTTTTTATTTCTTTTTTTTTTTTTTTCAGGCAACAAAAATGTATCTTTTCAATTAATGTAAATAAATACATGTATAACCACACACACGCAAACACTCCCATACATATACACAAATATCAGTTTAATTATATTAGACCTAACATTTCCTAACATGAGGCTAAATATGGGATGTTTCTGTAGCACAGCTCCAGGGTCATAAGTTGTTTGATTTATGATTAAGCACACAGCATGTCTTTTCTTGAGTCAGTCAGTCTTGTAAAGAGTCTGTGGTGTCATCTGAGGTTAATGGTGTGGACTTTCCTCCAGTGAAGTGAGCTTGTGTGGACAGAGCACAGTAAGAGCTGAGATGTTAGTCAGGAGTGAATAATGTGTTTCAACCTCAATTCTTTCTTTTTTTATGAACCATATGGTCTCCCATATGATAAACACAATTAAAACAATTAAGAATAATGATAAACACAATTAAAACACATGTAGCACCTCAATACCATGGTAAAAATGTAACTATATGGTTTTTAGGTAGCCTATTTGTATGAAAAACAGTAGTCTAAAAACTTTCTGTATAAATGCACACATGCTATAGTATATTAATCACAAATACATACACTATAATTATAAACCATTACTCCTGTAATAAAATGTGAATATCCCACATTTCTGCCACAATACCATGGTGCAGTGATTGTTACTACATCCATGGTAAATGATGGCTGCAAAGCCTTCTGGCTGTCTCGTTGCACACAGTGTTTCTCCTGTTTGGCTATAAACTAGTCATTTGTGTTCAGCGCTGAATTCAAGCGCTTCACACTGGATCTCACAGCGCTGTTTAATGCTCGCGTGACCGAGTAAACGCATCTGCTCTAGTGAGTTCGCGCTGTGTGCCGCGGTTCAAATGAGGCGCGCTGTTTCATTCCACTTTTAGCGCATGAACATTATATTGAACATTTATCGAACTCTTCATATCGTTTTATCAAGGAAAATTATATCACGATAATTATCGGTATCGAATTATCGCCTAGCCCTATTATAATGTGGTGAAAAGGAATCTTATTAATCTTATTTTATTATCTCCTTTTTGTCTTCATTGTTGAGGAATGGACTTTATGGTTTAGTAAATCTGTAAACACTTAAAGGTGAAGTGTGCCATTTCTGTGCCACTATAGTGAAATCAAGCGGAATTGGACATAATAAATAAAAATATTAATAAAAAATGAAAATATTATTAAGCAGCTGGGTTAATTTTTGTTTATATTTTCTTATATTTAACCTTTATTTAACCAGGCAACTCAATTCAGAACAGGTTCTTATTGTCAATAACATCCTGGCAAGTTATAGTTATGTTTTATTTTATATTTTGAGATTTCTTTTAGCCTAATTTATAATATTTGTTTTAATAGTATAGTTTTTTTATTTTTATATTATAGTATTTTTTCCAAATATGTGCTCTTGTCTTTTTTCTTTTTGAATTCATATTTATTGAAATTTTTGAAACATATATTTTGTTTTACAGTTCTACAGTGTGTTTGTGATTTAAAATGCGTTTTTCATTTTAGTCATTTTTTTAATTAGCTTTTTATTATTACAATTTCTGTTTGTTTAATTTATTTCTTGTTTCAGTTCTTATTTATTTAAATTTAGCAATTTTAGTGCTTCAACATTTTAGTTTTTCATGTATTGTTTATTTCAGCTTTATTCCAATAATAACCCTGGTCTTGATGAGTTCCATGAGTTTGGGGTGAAGGTCTGTGTTCATATGACCAACTGCAGATGGGGAGAGTATTTAAAACTTTATTTTTTCTCAATTCTGTTTGGTCACACTAATGGTGTATAAATGACTCTCTTACCTTGTTAGCAAAAAAGTGCCAATAAATTACCTGCATGATAAATGATTCCAAACAAAACACAGAGACGTTCCTTCTCCAGTCTCTGTGTGCCATGGTCGTGTCCTGACTGGTTCATCTGTGTGTCTGAGAGAGACATGTTGCTGCAATGCACTTTTAATTATCTGTGTTAAATATATCGTCATTGAGGGCTCGGTTGAGATGCTTGAAAGAAGAAAAAACACTCTTCTATGTTTTATAATTAACCTTACCTTAAACAATTTCTTTTGGTTGTTAAAAGTAGGTCAAACTACATGAGATGAATCTCAGTGTTAGCATGACTGAGGGTCGCGCTGATGATTGGTCCACATGTTAATTAGGTTTGGTTTGGACTGAAGGAATCCTGCTCTCCCGTATGGCACAGATTCCCAGCTGAGAGCTGTTGTTAGGGGCTCCTGGACGTGTTCTGTGGGCTGAACTAAATATAGCTCTCTCACAGAGGTGAATGTTAGGTGAACGCACAGAGAGAGGAGGTGCACATTCAAAAATAAAGCATTGATGGTTCCATGGAGAACCTTTAAAAATTTTAATTCCACAAAAGGTTCTTTAAAGTGACAAAAGGTTCTTAAGATTTTAAAAATGTTCTTCATTTAAAAAAAAAATTTTTAGCACAAAGAGCCATAAATCAAACTTGACTTAGGATTAGGGGCCTAAAATGACGCTTTTCTCACTTTTATGAACTGATATTGATCCTTAAATCCCAAGAATCGATCTTTGCTGTTACTTTTGATATGAAACAAAGCTTTCAAATTCGAATTTTATTACAAAAGTCAAAGAATAAAGACTGATTTGACACCCTTTAATATGTCGTGACAGATTACTGTAGCACCTCAGTTCAAGCGGCACGTGAACTGATCATCTCTTTCTCTTTACTACTAGTTATAGCAAGAAATAAACACGAATGAACATCAGAAATTGTTCAAATAAACAGAACAACAACAAAATGTTTCATGTTTGATGTAATCGCTCTATATGTGTTTTTTAACCACGGAAAGACAACCTTAAAACAGCTTGTAAACAATTTCATGTAATCCTACAAAAAATCCATTAAATGTCCATAGTTAGAAAAATTAAGCATTTTGGTAAATAAATGCACTTTTATATATTAACTTTTTCTTAACCTGTACCTAATTATTTAATGTATGATTGAATAAATATGTAATTAAAATGTTAAATTACATAAAGTTATGACATCCAGTGTTTAAATGTTTATATTTAAACAACAAACAGTAGAAACATAATTGTATCATTAAAAAATTATCATAATGAAGTTTATTCTAAAATAAATTGCCTTATGTGCATATAATTTAAATGTTTGTTTACAAATTACTTTAATAGTATAGTACTGTACTTTTTTCCTTGATCAATTGATATGCTGTACCTAATTGCCTGTATATCCAAATTAATCAATATCGAATCAAATTAAATCAAGATCAGAATTAAATCAAATCACGATCTTGTGAATCAAAATTGAATTTTGAAATTTGTCTCTATACCCATCAAACTATATTAAACAAAAAATAAAATAAAAACTACTAAAATATTTTTTGGAGTAAAAAAAAAAAAAATCTAATTCACATTTCAATGCAAAAATAAAACAAAAAATATACATTAGAAATGAGGATATGTTTTAATGGCAATTTTTGATTTTTTTTTTTCTTTCTTTCTTTGTTTTAACCCTACTTATGTGATATTGCATGGCAGGCCAAATCAAAGGTCATCATTTAGCTTGGTTTGTGCTACTCTCTTCTATGGCATCACTGTGAAACTATCATTTTTTGGAAAGAAAAGACCTGCTAAATGGGCTCAATCTCAACTTTTGGTTCCACCAGAATTTTATACAACATAACAGGACAGAAAATGCAAAAACGGTGCACAGTTGCATTAAAAATAGGCCGCAAAGCAGATGTTTTACGGAGCAATGAGACGGATGGTGCCTCTGAATGCATTACTTTGGGTGCGGTATGACTGCTATTCTACGCCCTCGTCCTCCCCTTCAGCGCTAAATAATCAAGTTTTATGTGGCCTTTTAAAGACACAACTGACACATAGACACAGAGGGTTGATTGTTGTTCTCGCCGTCTGTCTTTGTGAGATTATTGCTTCGCCTCGAGCAGAGGTTTAAAATCTCTTTAATTGAAAACTCGCTCAGGCCACTTTAAGACACATTGATGTGTGAATCTTCACTAATTGAATATCAAAGGATGAAGAGGCTGTTGTTTAGAAGCAAATCTTCGTAAGTATTTGCAGCTGGTGCCCTGAGGTGCTGGATGTTCGGCTTTTGTGTGGCTCTTATTACATAATTCAATTTCCTGGCTCCGTTATTAAATGAAGTCAACCTTTTGTTGCTGCTCATAAAAATGTCACATGGTGGTGTCACAAGACATCTTTCTGTCTGTCAGGGTGGGTGATTTGTGTTATCTGGGTTCATAACTCAGATTCTCGGTCTGGTTTTGTTTGTGAAGTTTTGTGGAAATTCACGTGAATGCTGATATTTACTTTACTTGTATGAAAAACCCAGTCTTTAATTGCTGTTGTGCCGACTTAAACTTTTAAAAAGCTGTTTCTCTCACTTCAGGCTGAATCAGTTTTTGTTGTGTGCCCTTTCCTAGTTCTTCTTTTCTTTTGTCTTATAATTAATTGTTAGTCAAGCATCACTTTTGGATGAGTAAATTTTCAGCAAATGTTAATTTCTAGATGTACTATTCCTTTAATATTCAGCTTTAAATCACTAACCCTGAGATTAAACAAAAGTGATTATAAGTGTGAGTACATTTCAATTTCGCATGAACTGTTCCTTTAAACATTGTTCTCCATATCTCATCCCCATTTTGTTCCATTTTTGTGATCACTACAAAATTAGTTGCAGCAGTTTTGATACAAATCTTGATCTTTAGGAAAAATGACTCCTCGTAGTCTCTCAGGACAAAAACACTAGAAGATCTTGGAAGTTAAGCCACTTAAAGTCATATAACAGTTGTCTAGTGGTCCATGTTCATTATAAGATTTAGATTTAGTCGACACTTGTTTATCCCTCAGTTTAGCTGTTGTGTCTGCTCTATAAATGCTTCAGTGGTGGGATGCTGTAATACGGTAGTTTTTGAAGAACAATTCACGATAAACAATCAGGGTGTGTAAGTGATGAGGTTACATCATGGAAACCCGCTCGGACGTGGGCAGAGATTTCTCCCTAGTAACACCGATCTGACCCGCTAATCTGTCTAAGCCTGGTGCTGAAAAGAGAAGGAGAATGAGAAAGCAGGAGAGAGTGACGGCGACGTGCTGACAGGCCGCAGCGGCCACGAATCATCAGCTCTGTGGAGCGAGCGGCGGCTCACACTGAGAGGTTGTAGGTTCAAGGGTTAATGCATGGACCATCAGCACTGGGTGCTTGAGAAAGATGTGATGTTGCTGTAAATCGCTATAGATAAAACTGAAACAAAAAATAAAATTAAGAAATAAATGTATTTTGTAATTGTACCATGTTGTATTTTTGTAAAAAATGTGTACGTTTTTGTAATGAATGATATTTTTATATTTAAATACATTTTATACATATATAATTCAAAATTTATAATTCTAAATAAAGATATTTATTATAATTTTATATTTTAATAGAAAAAAAGATGTATATGTAATATTTAAGGATATAAAATAAAAAAATAACTTATGCATTTATAGTTTTATATTATATTAATGCTAAGATAAATGAAATAAAACGTTATATATAATTATTCATATATAAAAAAATTTATTAAAAAGTTCTTTATTTCAGCATTAAATAATTATATTATTTCATATAATTTAGATTTCAAAATAGATTTGAGTAAAAATTGTGTATATAATAATACAATACAATATACATGTATATTTCTATATATAAGATTTATTTATAAAAACAAGCATGTGTATATAAAATGTACTATTTAATCATATAAAAACTAACAAAATAAATACATAAATCACACACACCATGGTTATGATGTCATGAGCTCATTAACGTATGAATTTTTCTATTTACATATTAATAACTATTCCAAATTTAGAAACGTATAATGTTGTTTAATTTTTAAAAGAGGTTAGCCAATGTCATTTACATACATAATTCTCAAAGTCCCATGAACAGCCTGATTAATTGTAAACGTTAAAGAGATGAAAAGGTTTTATTAGACAGTTGAAGTGGTCTTCAGGGGAGCGATGCTGCAGAAATGACTCATGAAGCATATTGTCAGACTGTGATCTGAATGAGCGTGTGAGCCGCTGTGCTTGTGTGAATCTGTATGTGTGATACGAACCGGTTTGTTCAGTGTCTCGGGGGGATAGATGAGTCGCTTGAGCTCACACAGGCAATCTGTATAGAGACGCTTGAAAAGAAGATATTTTTACTGAAAAACACACCATTTATCTACTGCTGCCACCTGGAACAGACACACACTTGTTCTGAGAGGAACAGCACAACAGTGGATTGTAGAGTTGATTAGAGTAGACTTATTAAAATGTCTGTTACTGAAATAATCGCTCTTATAGTCTTTGTATGGGGGCTTACTTAGAGGGATGTTTTGTCAGCTGAGCTCTTTAGACGTAAAATATATTCTTGAAGTACCCAATGAAAATTTTAAGTTGGTCACATAGTAAGCAAGTAAACATATATATATATATATATATATGTATATATATATATATATATATATATATATATATATATATATATATATATATATATATTCTTTTATTTAGAATTTAAAAATTCTGTAATATAGGGCTTCATGCCTAAAATTTATGTTGCAATTATTTTTTTCATATATTGTAATTGTGATTTGAACTGTAGTATGGCATTTCATCTCAGATGAAAACTTTATTTCTATATCAGGGTTGTTATAGATAACTTAAACTGAAAATAAAATTAAAACCATAAAAAAAAAATGTGTTACTTGAATGCAACAAAAGTAGTCAATGTACTAAAATAACTAAAACGGAAATAAAAATAAATAAAAGGTCAAAAATAACAAAATTACTAAAACAAAACTAAATTGCTAATTGGCTAACTAAAACATAAAATTAAAAACTGATTTAAATTAGTATTAAAACCAATATTAGTATCTCTATCTTAATGATACTAAAATATCCTAAAAGATAAATATAAATCATATACTGATTTCAGTTTTATTTAAATGTATTGTGCAAAAACAAAAACGACTAAACATGAAATGTACAACAAAATAACTTTAAAATTAAAAGAGAAAGTCTAAAAATAAACACTGATTGTATTATTAAAAACAATAATAGTATCTCAAAGATACTAAAATATAAATAATACTGAAATTTCAGTTCTTTTTCAATTTATCTTGCAGCCACATTTTTTATTTAAATTTTTTACATTTATTTTTAAGAGTTGTTGTGGCTTTTAGTCCGTATCTGTTAACTTTAAAGCCATCCATATTGTAATGCACTCCTAAAAAGTCACTTTGAGCAGATGATTCATCTTGCGCTTCAGGGCGTATGCCTATTTTTATCCAGTAAATGCTGTAGAATATGAATATAATGAGATGTTTTTTTTCATACCCTATACGTCTGAAAATCCAATTTCAAGCATTTAGGGTTTTGAAGATCATGATAAACATGAATGCGCTGAAGTATATAGTGCAAACCGAATCTGTGAAACTAAAGCATAACCCTCCTGTTAGAGAAGAAAGCCTCCAGCTGCAGAGAAACTGGTTCATGCAGATTGAATCAAATTAGACCGGCTACCTGAATGTGTTTTCATTCTCCGCCGTGGCAGAGGGTTGGACAGTTTCTCTCCCAGATTTGACGTCTCTCATGAGTTTGTCACGTATGTTCTCACAGATTGAATGTTAGCGTGTAGGTGGCAGTGTTGACGGTCACAGGCTGACGCCTAGATTTGCACTACAGCCGCTCGTGGGAAACTTACAGAAGGCTTTTTGCTTTATTATTCACTGTGAAATCACAAAGATAATTTAGGAATTGGTTTGATTCTGCTCTTCTGGTTTATTTGGCCCATTGTGGTTTTACTTCTACAAACAGATTTTCCATTTCCAGTTTTAGTATCTTGATTCCCTTTCTTCCGCTTTTGTGGTTTAATCTTAAAGCCTGAATTTAATTCATTGTGTTTTTAAAGCCTTGTTCACATAAACCAGTGGAAACCAAACTTGGTTTCCACTAACGAGTCGAATCAGGTGCGTTTAATAAGGGAAACATACAAAATGTGCAGAGATAGAGGTGATCTAGAAGCGCTGACCTAAAGCAGCTAATCCTTCATGTGTAATGATGTTATTTCTACACACTGACAGGGTATCAATACCTCAGATCAAGTCTAAATGTCCTTGAAAAATTGCTTTGATGGATCAATAGGAAGAAACAGACTCCTGGGATATTTTCTTTGTCTACAAGGTGCTTAAAATAGCTTTTTATAGTTAAAAAAGAGCACAAAATTATAATGTGGTGTGACTTGAGAGCATTAAAGGGGTCCTATTATGCTCCTTTTTACAAGATGTAAAATAAGTCTCTGATGTCCCCAGAGTGTGTATGTGAAGTTTTAGCTCAAAATACCCGACAGATTTGGGACATTTCCTTAGACAATGAAACTTAACCACAGTTACCCCGTTTCCACCAAGGCAGTTCCAGTGCTGGTTCAGAGATTCAAACCGGTTCTTTGTTTTTTGACACTCAAAGCACCAGCTCCGAACGGTTCGTAAGTAGCACCAAAACATTGCTGGGCTAGAAGGAAGAACCGCTTGCGTCAGGAGCTGGGGGTGGGGTTACCGTGACCAACAAGACGAACAGAAACTTTGACCGCCATATTTGAAATAGCAGCTAAACGCTAACATGCTTGATTCGCCGTGTTTGGATGCCGATGTAGGTTCGCAAAGCCATGAACATCAATAGCAACGCAACGTCCACCATTGCTGATAGTTTCTTTAGGCTTGTCCGGGATAGATCGGCGCTGCGTGGACCGTTCGGTGCGAGGCATATCGGGGTGCTGCGGGAGCGACTGGAAAGCAGACGGCTCTTTATGCTTTTGGATCGCTCTCGCGGTGCTTTAGTGTGTTGTGTGCCGATCGATCGATCTGCGTGGCGCTGATGCACCTCGAACAAGCCTGTTGTGCCGTGCTAGTGAACCGAAACATGAAACGTATTCAGTGACGTAAGCCCTGGCTCTGTATTGGCTCTCTAGCCTGTGGAAAAGCAACCGGTTCTTAAAGGGCTCGCCAGTCGAACCAACTAAGCACCGGCAATAGCACTGGCTCTGAACCAGCACCTGGAACAGCTTTGGTGGAAAAGGGGTAAGTGTCCTCAGTGGCTCAGATGGAGGGAGTCTATGGAGACTCCTATGTTCGTAGTGCATCCCAAAACACAACACTTGAAATGCCTCTTTGGCGCTGACATTGTACTGTATATCTCCAGCAGCTACAGCAAGTAATCAGTAATGGCAGAGTCGGACTGCTGCTTCTCACTCAGGGCTGTGTCTATGCTTATAGGGTAGCGTCACAAATGGGCGGGACTTTTCCCCCTCGGTGACGTGAACAGAGGGAGAATCTGAAACAGCTCGTTCTGAGAGAGTGAGTGGATTTTTACCATTATAGGCTGGTTGTTTTCACACACTGCGGCCACACAACTGTGTTCAAACACCTTATAAAAGTGATTTTTGCATAATAGGTCCCCTTTAAGCAGGGCTCTACACTCACTTTTCTATTTAGGAGCGCTTGTGCTCCTAATTTAAAAAATTTAGGAGCACCTTCAAATCAATACTCAAAAATTCTGATCAAAAATTAACCTTCTCATTACGAGGTGATATTTGACTCCTTAAAGTGATTTACAGGGAATTTAGTTTTTACCTTTGTAATGGCATTTTTCTAACTTTATTAAGATACCAATCAAATGAAATCAGTATTTAACCCTCTGGGGTCGGCTGTATTGCTGGCGATACCAGCTCTGTTTTTTTAAGATCAGTGCAAAAGACACTAAAAATACTCTGTTCATTTTGGTCACACAAATAAGTGTTATACATCAATCGACACTGTTAAGTGTCTACTTTTTTGTGTGTACACTCACGATTACAACAAAACTTTGTGGTTTTGGAAAAAAAAGAAAACAAACAGGGTGCGCTCTCTGTCTTCTCTGCGAACTGCTTTTAGAAACACGTCACTAAAATGAAGTGTAACTCAGCAAATGCTCAACACAGAAACATGGGATTTATATCTATAGAAAGCTTGAAGTTTTTTTGATATGTGATGCATTATTCAACTCTGCAAAAACATGTAAGCTCCCTCAGCACAAATACAAAAATGCTGACTGGTTCAGTCGCACTGGTGCTCCTAAATATTTTTTCCTAGTCGCACGCAGTAGTTTTCAGTCGCAAATGCACTGTAGAGCCCTGCCTTTAAGTTATTTTAAGAGTTTCTCTAATATAACTCCGATATGATTTGAGAAGTTTAATTCATTTTCATGAATCAGTTTATTTTGATCTGTTTCAGTGAATCTGTTCAAAATATTAATCATGATTTTTTTTTGCATTATCACAAAAACTAATTCATAAATGTCTGGCATTTTACAGTTATATATGATTTTTACATGTTTTAGTAAAAATGTATAGAACTACATGTTATTGTTTATTGCCATACATTATTATATTGATACATTTAAATAAAATTATTAAAAAGTCTTCCTTCAATTTGTTTTATGAAAACATGCCTTGATTATTTTTAACTACATTTTACTGTATTTAACATTTCAGTGGCTTTGATAAGTGGCGGTTGTTTTTAATTATATATGTTTTTACATTAAAAAAGGGCATTTATTTATTATTATAATTATTTCTTTATGGTTATGGATGGATGGATGGATATATATATAGATAATTTAATATATAAATAGTTTTATAAAATGCCTTGAGTATTTTTAACTACCCACCGCATGCATAAGAAAATCTGAACGAAACGAGCAGAACAGGTGTTAAATAAACAGAGAGGCGTTTAGAGAGCTAAATATTCCTCTCCGCTCCTGTTGTCTGGACCGCCTGCGGCTTCAATCGCTGTTCCCAGACCAGCACAACCCTCCACAGCCTTTCACCTCACCTTTCACCTTTGTGTTTCACTGAACGCATCGAAGTGTCCTTTGATGCTTGCAACTCTTTCCATTCCCTTTGGTCTGCAGTGTGTGTGTTTTTGTGTGTTTGCGGACCATTATCTCTGGTGGATGTGATATTTGTGTGATATCCCGAGCCTGCAGTTCAGATTCATTCAGATTCAACAGGTATGAATGTAGTTTAAGAAGCATGTCGGCACACTGTTGTGTGCCACTTTCTGGTTGTCGTTTGCGTCCTGCTGGTGTGTTAATGTGACAAGGTCACTCTAGTCTCACACATACGGTGTGTTGACTAGTCAGTAAGCTGTGAGTCTGAGACGGGAAATGGCCGATAGAACAGTGTTATTTTAGTATTCATATACTGTTATAGTTAACATTCATATTTTAAATTGGCTTCTATTTTATATTTTGTTTAGTACTTTGCATTTAATTTTTGTAAACATTTTTAGCTTAGTTGTAAATTTTAGTTTAGGTTATTTTCAGTTTTATTTTAATTTATTTATGCATTTGAATGGCTTTTATTTTTACTATATATAATAATAATAATAATAATATATTTTTTGTTTTAGTTTTTATTTTATTTTATTGTTTTTTATTTATTTATTTTATTTTAATAATATTTTGAATTGTCTTATTTTTATACACTTTTTTATTTTTGTTAAATTTGTTGTCGTTTTTAGGAAGTTATTTCAGTTTTACTTAAATTTTCAATTTTATTTTGAATAATATTTTGAACTGGCTTTTATTTTTATACTCATACTTTTAATTTTAATTTTGTTAACTTGTCATTTTAGTAATTTATTTAAATTTTGGTTTATTTTAGTATTGTTTTTATTTCATTTATTTATTTCATTTTGTAGTTAGTAATTCTAGTGAACATAAAATTTGAAATGTTCCTTTTGGCAGCTAAATGAAATAAATTTAAGTTGTTCATCTAATGTTTTGATTTATAATATATTTTATTTCTGCTTTGTTTCAATTAACAAAAATGTTTTGGTTTCCAAAAAGTTTATATATATATATATGTATATATATATACACAAAAAAAAGAATATATATATATATACATACACACACACACACACACACACACACACACACATAATAAAAAGGCAAGAAGAGCTCAGGTCAGTTAAAGGGTGTAAATCAAGCCTTGTCACGCTACACTGTTACAATTTCACAGCCCACAAGGCCTCCTGGACAGTCTCTATTTTCTCTCCCTCGTTTTTTTTCTTTCCCCTTCAATGACCTACTTTGCTAATTATAGATCAGAAGTTTCCGCCAACGAAAGTCTGAACAGTTGACAGGCCATGCGTTGAATCAGGGTCTGTGCGGCACCTGAGGACGTGTCTGTGTGTGTGGGCTGCTTGATTGACGGCATCATGGTCGGATAAAGAGACCGTTTTAACCGAGAAGAGCAAATTATCTGAAGTACCTGTGTGCCATCGATGTTTGCACTTCAATTAAGAGCTATTTGTGTCAGATATTGTCAAGAAATATGCTGGAAAAATGATGAGAGTTGTTAAGAAATGGCCAGTCATTTTGCAAAACAAGCTGCAGTTGGCCAGTCTTCAGGTCTCGTTCTGTCTAAGTGTCCAGTTTTCTAACAACAAATGTTGAGTGAAATTTTTTTGATTGTGTTTAATTATGATTAAGATGTTTGGATAAGCTTAAATCTTAAAAATCATAAAAATATTTAGTCCTAAATTTAATATTTATATCTTTTAGTTTCATATAAAAGTATTAGCCATATTGATGATACCGTTTTAACAAAGTGATTAGTTTTAAAAAACAAAATGAATAAACTAATATAATCCATATTTGCCAGTTACACAAATTAACAGGTAATATTTCCCTATATGCTAATAAACTGAATGTTTTAAAATGCACATCATCAATAAATCCAATATTTTACTGAATAAATGAAATTGTTTTCACAATGAATACATTAGATTTATGATGATTATAAACTATTTGCATACATGCATTTTTTAAATAAATATCAACTGAAGGTTTTTTATATATTTTATTTTTTCACTTTGTGTAGTTGCCATAGAAACACTTCTTATTTTTATTTAGTTTAACCTGATGTATTAAGATAATTAACACTAAAAAATCTATAAATATTAATAAAACCTTTATAGGCAATAATAATGACTAAAAAACGACAACATACAGAAAAATTACAACAATGAAAAAGGAAAATACAAAAATTCAATATGTTAATAAAAACTGTAATAGTGTATAAGTGATACTTAAAATAATCCCTGTGCAAAACGTACCTGTTTCTGCTATGTATCACATTGCTTTTGTTAGTTTATGTTAAAACTGTGTAATGCAAATGGAATGAAATTTTACATGCAATTCGAGGGTCACATGACGCTTTCATGAGCCAAGACGTACATTAGCTGAGCTCCGTGTAAATAACCTGTAATTTGCTGTTTTTCCTCTTCTTTTCTTGCATTTGGGGTAGTTTTTTCGTTAGTCGTTGGTCTGGAGATGTCACACAGTCGGAAACTCGCTTATCTTTCACCATCATCCTCGCCAATTAAGAAGAAAATAAAACCAGCGGCCGAGGAAAACAACATGGCGATCACTATAAAGCGATTTGAGGACATTTTGAAGGCTGATTTAGCAGCGATGCGCACCGAATTCGCCTCTCACATGACGACAATCCAGAATATATGCTCTAAAGTTGACTTTTTAATCGGGGAACAGAGAGAGCAGAAAAAAGTGATCGGCGAACACATTGGCCGTCTGGATGCCCTCGAGCAGCAGGTGACGGAGTTACAGGACCGCAGCAGACACAGTAATCTCCGGCTGCTGGGACTACCTGAGGGGACCGAGAAACATGACCCGATCGGCTTTCTCGGTCTCTGCCGGTCTGGATCCCATCACTTGCGGGCAGAGATATCGAGATCGAATACTCCAGAGCTTCAACGGATCACTCCAAACCGCGAGTGTTTCTCTTCAAGCTGTTACGCTACACTGAGAGGAATTTGATTCTTAATGAAGCGAGACGACGCAGTTCTGTAAAAGCGGGTGATGGTGCGATGTTGAGCTTTTTCCCCGACTTCTCTCCCGCGACGGAATTGAAAGAGGAATTGAAAGGTCTGCAGACCTTTCTTCAGTATCCAGCTACGCTGAAGATCGTCATGAAACCAAACTAATGCACTCACCGGACGAAGCGCGTCAATTCCTGAGCTCCATTCCCTCTCCTCATTCTCCTGGGATGGACGTGGCATAAGGGTTTGATAATACCAAGTGACTCGACTTCTGATTTACTGATCTAGAATGATCTTCATGGGACGATCGGCTACTGGCAGTTCTTCATGCTAAGAAACTTGGTATCACTAATGTACAGTTTTCAATGTACATGATGCAATTATTTACAGTATGTTTGTTTTCTCGTTATGGAGAGTATACGTCCATTTTATTTATTTTTTTAATTTATTGATTGATTGATTTTTTTTACCCCACTTTATCACTCGTGTGAATTTGAAGTTATTCTGTTCTCTTATAATAGGGCTAATGGCGGTGTTCTGAAGAACTATACTGGCTGTCATGTTACTGTCACTGATTAAGACAGGGGAGGGCGGCAGCCTGGGGTTTTCACCCCAGTCTACAAAAGTTTTTAATGGATTTAATGTTAATGGAAAGGCAGACTTGAGTTAATTCATTTGCAGTGGTATTCCTTTCTCTTATTTTTAGTTCACTTATTTGTTTGATAGTAATGACTGAAATTAATATACAAAGTTGTAATATCAATGGTTTAAATGGCCTCCATAAATGTACACATTTTTTGGGGGGAACTGTTGCAATGAAAAAAGGTTGAGATTGCTTTAATCCGGGAAGCTCAATGTGGAAGGATGATGTTCATGGATGCAGTGGTGAATGTTATGAGGTGGTCTCTTTTGCTGCGACTGTGTTTTGATAACTGTTAGAAGAAATTTAAATATTTCTATTTTAGACCGAAATGGTGATGATGCTGACAGAATTGCCTGTACATCCCTTGTGAAAAGTAATTCTCTCCACTGATAATTCTGTTATTTCTACTTAAGATATTTACTCTTTTCTCCTCAAACAATCATACAAACCCACGACAACGATCTGGTCTTAGGATATCAGTGGTGACTTACAAACTTTATTTTCTGATCAGATTTGGGAGAAGAGCCCAGATCATCGGATGATCCGTTTGGGATTTCTGCATGGACTTTGTCTGTCCCCTTTGGGGCGCTTCTGTGTGCGTGTGTCGCCTTCCCCATGTGGCGGTTTGTGTCCCTGGGGGGGGCACTCGGTGCATGTTTGCATTTAGTTTTTGGGGATATTGTTAAATCTTTTGTTTCTTCTTTTTGATGTGTAGTTTGTTTTGGATTTGTGTGTGGTTTGGGTCTTTATTTTTTCAATAAAAGCAATTGTTCACAAAAAAATATTTTTTTTTACATGCAATTCAAAAACAGAAATCCTAGTGCATGCAGCGTGACTCAGTTGTTTGAAGTAAATATGTTTGTGTCTCCGCAGACATGCAGAGCTGTGAACAACACTGACCGGCGGTGTCTGGACAAACATGGAACCTTGTGCTGAGTCTCAGGGAGATCCTGAGAGAACTCAGGTGAGTGATCTTTCTCACACACACACACACACACACACACACATTCATGTGGATATAATGAGCCATTAGAGCTCACACAGACCCGAACCAGCCTTAACATTGACAAGAACAAGGCTGCTGACACCAAACACACTTTAAAATCACCTCGCTCACACACTTTCTGTCCCATTAGCGACTACAAAAGACAGAAACACACCTCAGCTGTCAGAGCCTGTGAATAATGAACAGTACAAAGCACTAATGCATGCTGGGATACTTCTCATTGTCACAAAATAATATTATTAATAAAATTAAAGGAGATTAAGCCAGTTTTTTCACATTGTGAAGTCAGTTTTATTGATGTTTAAGACCTTTTTTTGAGCCCCTATTGCTTATTACTGTTAAAAATTTATTGCGTAAAAATGAATAATTATTGGTAAAAAAATTATTGTTAGAATTATAGATAATAATTAAATGAAATATTAATGTATTTAAGATTATATATTTATTTTTATACATTATTATAAATGTATTAATTTAAATATTAATAATATTAATATTAAACTATATATATATATATATATATATATCTCTTTTGCACTCGCGTCCACATGTTTAGAAAGCCATGTAAAATGAATGTAAGTTCAACTTTTAAAAAACATGTCTCGAGATGCTTTTTCCCCATCCCACTGCATCTCATGTTTTTAAATGAAAAAAAGTACTCTTTGTGATTGTTTTTCGGTCCTTTGTATTAAACTATACATACACACATGATGCTGTTTTGTTTCTAATTGTTTAAGCAACTTAATTAATTATATATGGTTTATAAACATTATTTTAAACATTATGCACTTTTTTCAAAGATAGTCGTGTTATTTTATTGCTTTGAATAAACACGCATTAGTAATATTTTGCTCGATGCGCCGTTTTGTGGCCTCAGGAGAGAAGCCAAAAGCTTTTTTTCCCCCTAACTGAAATCATGCCTTTTAAATTCGAATATAATTCGAATATGGATAATATTTAAATACAAAATTCGAATTTAGTTTTTCAGCCATTTTGACAGCCCTACATTTCACTAGTCTTCAGTTTCATCAAACTGACCCTGTGTCCTCTGATGTGTTATATGTGTATGTGTGTGTGTGTGTGTGTGTGTATATATATATATATATATATATATACACACACACACACACACACACACACACACACACACACACACACACACAAACATATATATATAAGGAAGCGCAGCATAACTTTACATCAGATGGAGAAAGACTTCGACTCACTAGTTGACAGGAAGCCTCTGCCGCTCGTTTCCTGTCTTTGGAGGCGGATAGACACAAACCCAGAGCAGCTTGTATCCGACAGCAGATGTCAGCCATGAACAGGATGTTTCGACTAAATACAGATGCACAAACACTAGTGGAAATGTGAGTTTGAGTTAGAAATACAGCAGAGAGACTAAGACGTTCACTCATCGTGACCTGCTGCAAACGCTCTTCAAAAAGTCTCACATTTATGGGAATTAATTTGTTTTTCCATTATTAGCACATTGTGTGTAATTACAGCTACTTAAGTTTAGGGTCTTTAGAGACCACCATCGATGCACTTCTGCTATTTATAGTCTGTCAATATCTCCGTATTGTTTCACTAATGAGTGCCGGTATAAAGTGAAGCTACATTGTGAATTAGTTCAGAACCTACGTGTTTTCTTAATGCACAGTCTCTATTTTCTGTAATGGCCTCATGATGTGGTTTAGAGCAAATAGTTTGTTTTCGAATGGATGAATGATGAATTATTAATACACAGATGATGGAAACTGGAAATGAGTCATGATGGGTTGGTGTAATTATCCAGATGTCAACTCAGGGTGGTTTATAAATATTTATCTAGTAGCCTAGATTTGAACATTTTGAGATGAAAGGCTAATAATGAAATCATTTATATATTTTAAGAGATCAAAATAATTAAGTATAATAATTTAATTACATGAATAATAATTAAATTAGTTCTAATAATTAATAATTAAATATAATAACTAAAAATTTAATTTCATAATGTAGCATTAAAATAAAATTAAACAAAATAGTCAAAATAAAACACTATTATTAAACACTGTATTTATATATATATTTTTTTTACTTGCATGTCATGTAACTATTAACTGACGTGAATGTGTTGTTAGGAAATATTAACTTTAAAATCTCTTTGAGTAAATATTTAATGTCAAAGAGATCTGGCTGACAAAAAAAAGAAAAAGAAAATTGTGAATTGCAATATGTCCCCAATGATAAAAGAGATTTTACATTGATTTAAATAGATTTTTGATTGATTTTCACACTGTTTTCTCTGAATCTGAACAGTTGATTTAGACCTACAGTTTAGACCCGATTTCACTCGTAACTTTATACTAAATGTCAGGTTACTGCATTTTGTCTTGGATTTGCGGTATGTCCTTATTTAAGATAGCTAGGTAAAGGTGTGTGTGTCCAGTTCACTGACTGACCAGCTGTGAGAAACATTGAGCAAACAGACGATTATCTAATGATCAACAGACAGGGAAGAGAAGCAGGGAGGAGCTGCGTGTGAGATGGAGGAGCGTGTGGGAGAACCAAGAGATTCATGTGTGTGTGTGTGTGTGTGTGTGATCTCTGTGTCCACGCAGACACTCCAGCTCGCTCACGGTAGGCTAGCGCTCCGTTTCTATCTGTTACTCGTGATAAATCCAGACGGATGATGGATGGCTGGGTGTAGACGGCGTTCTGCGTTGATATATGAGTGTCTTATTGGATCTTGTGTGAGTCTGTTGGCCTGTAGACGTGCAGATGGGAGTGTCGTGTGATTTGTGATGAACAGTTACTGAACTCTGATCAGCTGTGGGCTGCGGTAATGTTGCAACTTTAGATGCTGGAGTTTTACTATAGTGACAGCATTTGCATAGTGTGTGTGTGTGTGTGTTGTGACTGCTGGACACAAGACAGCTGTTGGCTAATCTGTGCCAGTGGTTTATCAGTGGATGTTCAGTCAAAGCATTATCAAACTGTTCAGAAAGCAGGCCTCTGTCCGTTTACAGCTGTGTGTGTGTGTGTGTGTGAACATCTTCACTATGGAAAGTCCCTTCTCATGCCATTGTGACCCAGTCTCACAGCCTGTGTGTAAATACAGCAACAGAAAACTAGATTTGTACATGTTCTGATGAAAATGTCAGTGGGGTTTGCCATGATGACATGATTCCCTTTAAATACGAGTGATAAAAATAGCGTTGTGCTGAAGAAATGTAAATATGTACTTCTCAGATTTATTTACCACTCCACCTTAACAAATAATAAGTTATTTGACAATTAAATATCATTTTAATTATTGATATATCATTTAAAAAATTCTGTAATTGACATTTTTTGTGATATTGGAGTATTGTAATATTTATTTGTTTGAGAATGATATATTTTTTTTACTTTTTCTTTTCTACTTTACTTTTTTATATGTTTCATATATGAATTATATACAGTGGTGGCCAAATGTATTAGACAGGGTTTCCGCGGGGTCTTAAAAAGTCTTAAATTGAGATATGGCTGAATGTGACGATTAAACTTCAAAAGGCTATGATTTCATTAAATAAACATGAGCGCTGAAAGTTCAAAGTCCGGTGCTGCGCTGCTTTGTGTACTGCCTTTACCGGGAAAACCGTTATATTTGTGCCAAACGCGATACATGCTGGCAGAGAATAATTATCGTCCTTGATAAAATCCCAGAAAATATCAAGATATCATTTTTTGTCAATATCGCACAGCCCTAATTCATGTTATTTAATTTATATAATAATTTATTGATAATAATTGTTTAAATCTATATAATAATTAATACTTTTGACTTATCCATTTTCTTAAAAATGCTTTTAAAGGCTGAAATGTAAAGTTGATCATTTTATAAACTTTTTGTTTTTGTGAAAACTTGTATCTGAATTGTAAATTATGCTTTCATTTTACAGTTTAATATGGTACTATAGACATTGCCTTACCCTGCTCATATGGTATTTATTTTATTTGTGCAGGTCTTAAAAAGTCTTAAAAATCCTGCAGAAACCCTGTTAGAACGCTTGACTTATTTAAGTTCAGGTTTCAGTTGTTTTTGTTGAATTGGCCATTACAATACTCATAAAACAAACTATTGCCAGAACTGCCTGCGACAGAAGGAATCTGGTGGTGATGGTGCAGTGGATAAGACACATGTCTTTGGTGTGAGAGACCCGGGTTTGAATCCACTGTGAGACACCAATGTGTCCCTGAGCAAGACACTTAACCCCTAGTTGCTCCAGAGGCGTGCGACCTCTGACATATATAGCAATTGTAAGTCGCTTTGGATAAAAGCGTCAGCTAAATGAATAAATGTAAATGTAAATGTAAATCTGCTGTAACATTGAAAATGATGGACTGTCCCCTCAAAGTCCAGACCTCAACCCCATCGAGCAAATTTGGGGCGAGAAAATATAGTGACACTATGCCAGAGAGATGTGCTGCTGTAATTGCTGCAAAAGGGGGACATGCCAAAGATTAAAGTTAAAAGTGAATAAAAACAGCACGACTCGCTTCATCTGATATTTGTTGTGATCAGAGCAACCATCTGCATGTTTCATGAACATTATGAAATTAAATCATATTTTGGAGGCATAAAAGGTCAATATTTTCAGATCTGTCAGGTGTTCTAATCATTTTGCCCACCGCTGTTTATATAAATATTGTTAGTTTTTTACATTTGAGAATTATTTTTTTTATATATTATTTAATAAACTATATTTACATTTACTTATTTGAGAGTTTGTCTCATATTTGATTCAGTATATCATAAGTATGTGAGCACTGTCTCTAGCCTGCTCTCACTCTCAGGCCAATGTCTAATGTAAATGCAAAACTGGATTTGTTTATTTTCCATCGTTATTTGTCCTGCTGCCGTCTGTTTGTTTCTTTGCCAGTAAAACTTCACCTTTCCTCCATCCCTCTTCTTCTGGCATCTTGTGTGTTTGTCACCTCCACCTCTTCCTCGTCAGCTGCGTGTGATGCTAAACGTCTGTCATTAGCAAGTGTTTGCTGACTCCTCTAACACCAGCTGACAGACGTCATTCGTCCATCCGATGCCTTTGCCTTCCCAGACTTCATTGATATTTTCACACTCCTGAAGTGGACGGAAAGAGGTTCGGTGACATTACCGTCCCATCGCCTTCACAATGTTCTCTCAAACAGAACACAATTTCAGGGAGATTTGAGGCTAAAATGTAGTCTGCCACACCATCTGAAACGGACCGGCGGTATATTAATGCTGACCGGAGAACAGTGAGACCACCGCGGAGGTAATAGGATCCACCCCAGGACCAGAGTGGCCCATTACCAGCCAATGAGGCGCATCTGAAAGCATCCCAGTGATGGACTTATACTCTATACAGCAGCTTTACCTTCCTCTCACCCTCTGTTCTCTTTCTCCCATCACTTTTTCCCTTTCTCTTTTAGCATTCTTGTTACAAAACACTTATTTGCTTATGTAACATGAGTTTTTGACTGTGAACGAGTCACACAGAACTCTTTGCAGATTATTTTCAGCATAATCTACAGCATTTGTTTCATGCTGGAAATTCATTTAGAAAATAGTTTTAGTGCATCTCTCAATTTGTTTACATGATTATTGGAATATTGATATCTAGTGAACAGGAAATGCATTTATAAGTAAGCAAATAGGGCTGTGAAAAAAAGATTAAAAGTTCATAGAAATATATGTGTATATATGCATATATGCTTCGTGCTGGTGAGGAGATAAAGTTTTCTTAAAGTTGGCAATTTATATATACATTTTTGTATGTATATATATTTTAGAATTTGAGTTTTTATATATTTTGAGAAATCAATATATTTTATATATTATTTAGATTGTTTTATATATTATTAAGAATGAATAATTAAAAAAAATGTATATTTATATTTAATATATAATAATATTAAAGTAAATAAATAGAAATTAAATAATTAAATATCTAAAAGTAGGCATCTGTGAGTCTGATTTTTGTAATTAAGGGTTTTTATAATTAACACCACAAATTAATAATACCAACATATAGCAATACTACAATAAAAAATATATATATATATACAGTTGGTCCAACTTTTTAAAAAAAAGTACAAAATCAAAATGCTTTTGCTGCCAGGATTTTTTTTTGATTTTGTACATTTTTAAAAGTTGGACCAACTGTATTTTAGTTTAGTTTAGTTTAGTTTAGTTTAGTCTTACTATATGTTGGTATTAGGAAGGAAGACCTAGAATTAATGATAATGAGCCAATTTTGAAACCAAACCGAACATGCAACTCGATTCGACCGCGACTTTAGATCAATATACTTTGTACATGACTGTCCCATAAACATTGTACCTTGCATTATGGTAAAGTGAAGAATAAATTGGCTTAAATTTATGTCTATATCTGTGCAGTTTTTCCTGTCACAATCGTTTTGTTTTTAATATTGTGTCCCGTTACAAGTAGTCCTTTTAAAAAGCTATTTTTGAATGCATATCTTATGCAGACAGCCTAATTATCCATGGCTTTTGTCAAGGGATGTGCAAAAATCACAAATTTCAAAACCAACTAGTCGGTGGTTTGCCTGAATGACTGCAAACCGAATTTTGCGCATTCCTAAAAGCTTTTGTGAGTCACAGTGCTTTAAAAGCGCTTTAATTTTCTTTAATTGCGCCCTCAGGACTGACTGTACCGCCTCCGGATGAACACTGCAACTCTTTCTAGGTGTTTTATAAAGCTTCAGCTCTGACTGTTGATGTTTCTGTGAATTTCCCAGCCTTTTTCTGTTGTTTTGTGACTTGGTGTTAAAGTCATGACAGTGCTGATCCGGCAGAAACGCCATGCTGTCGAGTCCCGGCCCGTCGACTGTGTTTGTACTCGAGCAGACACCGAATGCTCTTGAGTGTTTCGCATTAATCTCCCATGTGGATTTGCTGGAAAACACCCGAACACATCAGCTGTCGTCTTTGTTTCGCAAGCTGCTTGACTCATCTGAATTCACTCCCGAAGAAATATTAAACAGGCTGTAAATCAAAGTTTCATAAATTATTGGCAGCCGAATGTTAAACAAAACCACTGAGCCGAGTCTCAACAGCACTTTGTGGCCATTAATGTTAATCAGTGAGGTAAAAAATGCATTTGTTAAACATTATTCATTAGTCAGTCACATGCATCTTGAATTGCATAATAAATATGCAAGGTTGCAACATTCATTGCATGCATACACATCTGATCTTTATGCACACTGTGTGCGTATATTGACTTTGAAGCTCAGCAGAAACCATGCTGATGCAAGGCACCATGGGATTGATTGCATCGATGCTATTTGGATTGGAAGATCATTTAAATTCTCTTGCATGTCCATTTATTTTATATTTTGGTTTATTTGATCACGTCTCCAGCTCTGTTTGACCACATGCAAATTCATTCTGCAGAATTATGTTGATTTTCTCTCACATTTAGTGCTGCAAAGTGAATTAATAGATTCTGTGTGGCTGCTGATGAGCAATTCAATTGATTTGTACTTCCAGACAGAACCGTGTGTCATCACCATAATTTAGCATCAGACCAGCGCCGCAGGAGAACTAAATCTGTCCTGGAGGGACCTTGAAAATGTCTGTTTTGATTTATTATGTAGTCTGACTACAAACACTGTCATTCAAAACTTTGAGGCCAGTGAATGCTTTTGAAAGAAGTGTCTTATGTTCACCAAGGCTGGCTTTATTTCACAAAAAGGCATTATAAATTGTGGAATATTATTATGATTTAAAATAACTGTAATGTAATTTATTCCTGTGATCAAAGCTGTATTTTCAGCATCATTACTCCAGTCTTTAGTGTCACATGATCCTTCAGAAATCATTCTGATATGCTTATTTGCTGCTCAAGAAACCTTTCTGATTATTATCAATATTGAAAACGGCTGTGCTGCTTAATATCAGGATTTTATGATGAATAGAAAGTTCAAAAGAACAGCATTTATTTGAAATAGAAATATTATATAACATTACAAATGTCTTTGCTGTCACTTTGGATCTGTTTAATGCGTCCTTGCTGAATAATTTCTTTCAAAGAAAAAATGTCTCCAGTCATATCTGTGGCCTAATAAAAGCTGTTTAATTCTAGTTGGTAATGAACCGCCTCATGGGTGCCGACATCACATGACCAGCCTAATAATACTTGCTGTAACTCGCTAACCCTCCTATTATCAGATGCTTTTACTCACTGAATAAATGAATAAAGGCTGGCATTGAATCGTGCATTTCGACAGTGGTATTTAAACGGTTGCTTTTGCATGACGACTCTCCATATCATAACTGAGTGCAACGTTTACTGTTTAAATATTATAAAATGGAAATATTCATAAATAGCCAATGTCTTTAAAAAAGCTTTCAGTTTGTGATATTTATAGCAGATTACCTGTAGAATGTGACCTGGAGGAAATAATCAAGGTTTGGTTAAATAGATGATCGATACAGTATCTGAGAGCTTTCGAGGCATTCAGCGGGAAGTTGTTGCATTTTTATAGTTTTAGCACTCTTTTTTTGGGAAGCTGAATAGACAAACATGAGCAGTGCCATTAACACGGATGCTGGAGGAAACGGAGCAGACGTGGAGTTGTTTAAGGATTACCAAACAGATGCTTTCCAGGCTGCGCTATGAAAACATGCCGTCATCCGTGATAGAAACAGCCCTTTCTTAAAAAAAACTGAGATTGGCTTTGTTTTAGATATGTAGTATGTGTGCTTTATATTAAAGCTTTCACATTTTGTGTTCACATTAAATTGCCAGACGGTCTACTGCATTTGCTAAAATGTGAATTTGGGACATATATATATATATATATAGCATATCCCACAGCCTGTGTTATTTCAGTATGATCTATATACTATTATAATATTTTGAATTAGTTTTAGTTTTTATATTTTCAGTTTTCATTTGAATTCAAGTTTAGTCATTTTGTTGTATTGCCATTTTTAGTAGTTTTTGTTTATAATATAATATAAATTTGCCTTACAACATCAAACTAAAAGAAAAAGGCAAGTTCTGAAAGTTAGAGTAAAAAACGAAAATAATAGGGTTGGAAAAGTCATCAGTCTCCTGATTTAATACTTCATAGAGCTTTAATTACAGCCAGTAATCTTTTTATTAGTTTGCTGTAAGGCAAAATTTGCAAATAAAGCTGGATTTTTATTAATTTTTTTATTGTATAATATATATTTATAATATAAAGTAACTCTTTCAAACATGATTTTCTATAGGCACTGTATAGAGCATTTTCCTGTTAGTAAACATTGTGATGTTTTTCTGTGGGCGGAGCTTAGGTGGAGGTAGAAAGATTCCACTGACCGACCGCTTCACTAACTCTAGCTATGAAGTCTGTTTAGCTGGGTTTTTAACAATAACTGGAAAATTTACCTGCAGATGTAAGGTCACTCACTGTCTGGGACCGCGATTGTTATTTGAAAAGGTTCATTTTAACAGACGAAACCAGATTGGCCGACCCGCACATGCTTTTATTCAAAGGATGGAGGATCTGACAGTATTCCCTCCGGTTGAGTGACTCACATCTAACGTGTATAGTTAAGACAAACTCACAGTGTCTATCTAGTCATGAAGATGTATATATATTTCAGTTTCAGCAGGCAACTATTTTTACAGCTAACTTACATTTATTATTCCAGCCACAATTACTCATAACAATGTATATACAATTACATATGATTAAGCATATAAATCAGTTGTTTTACACACATGCACACAGACATTATTTCACACACGACATGGTGAGATGCATAAGAAATCTTTAGACGTGCCCATAACATACTTTATTGAACCTTTTCTGATAAGAATTGTGTGCTGCAAATCGTTTCTGTCCAGTCCGCTCGGTTTTTTTGTTTTTTTTTTGTCTGGTAGTAGCAGCAGCGTTAAAATTTCAATATTTCAAAATTCTGACTTTATTCTCGCAATTCCTAGATTATATCTCGCAATTCTGATAAGAAAAATCAACTCTCTTTTGAGTTTCTATCCCACACTTCTGCCCTCAGAATGGACAAACTCGCTATTGTTGAGTTAAATCAAGTTATAAAGTCCGAAAAACAAAATATAAAGTTGCAAAAAAAGTCTCAAAAAAGAAATGTGAGACAAACTAGGAAACGTTTTATGTAAAATGTTATAGGTTTAAATTCATGCTGTAACTGTAGGGCAAATATAATATGTTCCCAAATGAACTGCATATGTGAATATCATGTAGACCAATTGTTTAAATCAAATTTATGCTTTAAAAGTAGATTAATCATAGCAGGTTTCATTCATTAGTCTGTCCATTTAAACATCTGTGTTTAGCTTCAAATGGCGTTTTTGAAAGATTTGCATTCTGATCCTGACATCCAAAAGCACAACAATACATTTTATCTCTTATTCCGTGGATTTTTCCCGTTTCTCTCCGCTTGTTACCGTGTGTTTCTGCCACCAAAATGTGCACGCAGCTGCATTTTAAATATTTAAATATATTTTACATTTTCTTTCAAATTTTGAGTAATTTTGTGTGCTTTTGTCATTCATGTTTTTATTATCTTTATTATTATTTATTAGATTTTTTATTCATTTTAATTTTAGTCATAGGTTTATTCATTTTGTTGTGCTTTGTCAGTTTTAGTAGTTTTTTTATATTTCTATTTAGCTTTATTTTCTGAATAGCTGTCATATTTTCAGTTTTCATTTGAATTTTGGTTATAAGTTTAGTAATTTTATGAAAATTATAAAAAAAGAATTATAGTAGTAGTTTTTGATTTCTATTTAGCCTTATTTTATTTCAGTTTTAGTCATTTTAGTACTCCAACTAATAAGTAATAAAAATAATTTTTAACCATTTTAGTTTTTTTTCACAATAACAAAACTGCCCACAGTGCAGTGCAAAGTGAAACAGGCTTTTGGATTGATTCAGTGTTTTTTTCGTACTTAATCCCAGTAATGCTGAAAACAGCTTTGATACTGTCATAAGTGGTCAAACATCATAAATCCTTGAGCTTTTCTATCCGCTCTGACTGTTATTAAATTATATTTGTACAGAGCTAAAACATTTTAGCAGATTAGGTTCGCTGGTTTATCGTACATTCAGACAGACTGACATGATTAGTCTAGTTAGTTTTATGTTCAATATGCTCCTTTTTTATTATACAAGCAAATGAACAGCAATCCACATGATTTGAGGTGCGGTTTAAGTGTTTGTTCAGATCACTTACCCCAAGTATGATGCTTTACAAACACAGCTAATAATGTTTAAAGGAACTGGCATTAATGGTTCAACACTGTATAAACTGGTCACACACATTTCTGTATAGATTTCATTCAATTACAGCCGTCCATAGAGGCTCTAAAAGCTTTAGTAATCCATCAATAGCCTACATGACCTTAAACCGGCTTCATTTGATTAAACGGGACTCAATGTGGGTGCCAATTACTCCGGTGTGTTTGTTGTACCGTTTAATTGACAGATGTGCCGACCAATCAGAATCCCAGAGCTTTGTATTGTCGTGGCTTTGATCTCTGTTTACTATAATCTTTGCCAATCCACATTGTCCGGAGTGTGTGTGTGAGAGAGAGTGTGTGTGCGTGTGAGAGAGAGAGTGTGTGTGTGTGTGAGAGTGTGTGTGTGTGTGTGAGAGAGAGAGAGTGTGTGTGTGTGAGAGTGTGTGTGTGTGTGTGAGAGAGAGAGAGAGAGTGTGTGTGTGAGAGTGTGTGTGTGCGAGTGAGAGAGAGAGTGTGTGTGTGTGAGAGTGTGTGTGTGTGTGTGAGAGAGAGAGAGTGTGTGTGTGTGAGAGTGTGAGTGTGTGAGAGAGAGAGTGTGTGTGTGTGCGTGTGTTTGGCTCGTCTAACCCTCCCTGATTTTCTTCTGCTTAGTATTTTGTGCTCTGTTCAGTTGGATTTTGTTGCCAGTGTCTTATGTGTCCTTATGTGTGTGTCATTTTTAACTAATGCTGCTTTTCTTTTTTTCCCTGTTTGTCTTTGTCTTTTTTTCATGCCATCTGTCTGTCTGCTGCCAACGTGTCCCAACGCACAAAATCCCACCAACACCAAAACCAACACTGCCTGGTGGACCCTCGCTGTGTGTGTCTGTCTGTGACGTGTGTGTTTGTGTGTGTTCAGCATCATGCAGAGAGCAGAGAAAACCCTGTCACCCCAGGTAAGAAGCTGACATTCATCTGTGTGTGTGTCATCTGTGCTTCTGCGTGTCAAAGTCTGCATAGGCACTATGTTCGCGAATGTGATACTTAACGTTATATCCTGTAAAGCATGCTGTTTTTATAGTATGTGGAACAGAATCAACAATAAACGTTTTCTTCTTTCAAAACTGAATTGTTTTATAGTCACATGAACTTGCTACAATACATATTTTACAATTCATAGTTTAATTCATTGAGTGGTGGCCAAATATCATCTTGGAAATAAATTGTCATTTTGAATTATTAAATTAATTCAAATTAAATCAAATTTAAATTAATAAAAAATTGACAGCATGGTTGGAAGTGAAATGTCAATTTTTGGAAGTAAATTTATATAAAATTTATAAAGCTATATTTATAATTTATTATGCACAATTTCATCAATATACATTTTTATAATGTTTATATATGTATTATGATTGGAAATGAAAGATAAATAAATTTAGATAAAATGTACACATTTATATATCATTTATTTTACATAATTTTGTCAATTTATGTTTTTTATAATGTTTATATGTGGCAGCAAGATTGAATATGAAACAAAAGTTTTGGAAATAAATTTATGTAAAATGTATACATTTATATATAATTTATAATACAAAATTATAATGTGTAATTCATCAATATAGATTTTTATCACATTGTATGTTAAAATATATATATTTAAAAAAATCAACTTCTTACACACACACATCATTTATATATTTTTAATACAAATATATATTTATATGATATGTATATTAAATTAAATTCCAAACATACTCTCTATATGTGTGTGTAGACAATATTAAATTGTCTGCCCTCATATATTTTGATTGTGGCTGTGCTCCAGGTTGGTTATAGGCCTACTTCCAGTCTAGATTATTACCTTTCTGTCTATAAAAAGGGTTTTCCAATGAGAAGCTCCAATGATTTTATTACAAGGGCTCAGAATATTCGGTGTCTCTGATGTGCAGCAAACACGAAGCAAACATGCTCCGATGCTTTAAAGTCTGACATTGACATTTAATTTCCTATATGGTTTTTGACATTTGTGTGCAAACAGCGGAAGCGTAGATTAATGTGAAGCAGAGAATAGAGCTCGCGATAACTCTCAATTTGAGATCACGCGGCTATTTGGTTAATTGGCTCATTAGTAATCAGTTTCTTCACAGCCTCAGTGATGAGGATGAAATATTCATATTGCATCTCAAACGAGCATCTCTAATGAATGATTAGCATAAAGTGATTCAGCTCTGTCACTTCAGCTTCTCCTTTATTTGCTTTTGCATCAAATTAAGCGACCAACTCGTGTGTGTGTGTGTGTGTGTGTGTGCGTGCGTGCGTGCGTGTGTGTGTGTGTGTGTGCGTGTGCATGCGTGCGTGCGCGTGTGCGTGTACGTGCTGTTATACACGTGTAGCAACACAAGTACACACACATGCATATATTCACTAGAAGTGTGTATTTCACCCATGTTTTATGCTGCGTCATTGTGCAGATTTTCTCATGCATTAAATTTCCTCAGCTGCACAAACACACGCACACACACACAGACACACACAGACAATCAATAGTGACAATCAATTTTTGTAATCCTGTTGCAGTGCTGTAAGGTTGTGTGTGATGATGAAGAGATTATATTTGAAACAGTCATGTTAAACACTCACTTTACTCTGTTTTTAAAAACAGCACCTTCAGATTGAGAAAATAGATAGTAGTATTACAGATAACAGTTATTGCACAATACCATGTAATGATCTTATCTGTTTTTATTTATTGTGTTGGCCACTAGAGGGGGCACTGTACAACAATATGTGCATCAGTTAAACTAATGTGGAAGCTCATCAGTTTGCTCCAAGTACTCCAGAGTGCAATCTGGACGATTGGGACAGGGTGACACATTGGGGCGGGGCACATCCGTCCACCCCCAATTCCATTGGTTTATAACACGGCAAATCTTATTGGTGTAGACCCGAGAATGCTCGTTCCTTTGTTTACGATTTTGTAATTGATTTGGCCATATTGCAGAAATATTATGTGCTAACTCTCATCATAGAATCATAGGCCTATCTTAATTATTATCTGTTTAGTAACCATGGTACTTTTAGTCAGATGAAGTCATTGTTTACATTGATGACAGCACCTCCTGGTTCTTCAGGCTGAATAGCGCTTCATTCATATTTCCTTGAGGATCGGCAGGCCACGGATCAGCACTAAATTGGGATTTTATACGCAAATTATTGTATTTTAGAGATAACACGAGCATAAGCGGTTGATTTTACGTTTTAAAGCACAACCGTGTTTTGTTGTTGTTTAAAGAGATGAGTTACGTTGCTCAATGCATCACAAACTTGTATGTTAGAAATAGCTAATAAAATGTTTTCATGGTGTTTCCTTGTTTATATCTTAATAAAATATGTGAGCCTAGTAAATAATTGTCCGTGACATCAGATATTAAAAATCCAATTATTTCTGTATCCACGCCCTCATTGCGAGTTCTAATCTGTGTACGAATTTAGATTTAGTTATTAACACTTGATCATTGTAGCCATATAGACATGCATAACTATCAAATAGTAAATCACTTGGAGGTGTAAATCTGTGCAACAGGTACATGAGCACCTTTAATGAGTAAAAGAGACCTTCTCTATGATTAATACTTTTTTATTAAAAACTATAATAACTACTAAAAATCAACTAAAATTCCTGGTTCTTTTAAAAAGGACTGAGCCACAAAACCAGTAATTTAATTTGTGCATATAGTCTATAAAAGTATAATTAAAAATGTTGCAGAGAAAATGAACATTTATTGCTTAAATACACACTAAAGCACATTAATAATAATAGATTTAATAACAGCTGTTTTAGTAAACAAAAACATTTAAAATAGGCCTATATGCAAAAAAAAATTTTTTATTCCCATTATCCACACATAAAACCCCAATTCACGCTGATGGACTAGTTGGTATTATTGTCTTATTTGTCACCGCAGTTGTTCTTTAAAATAAAACCATTTGCAGGTTTGTCCTATGTCTTACTGAACTACAGTGTATTATCATCGTCAGTTTTTGCTTATCCACCGATCCTAAAATAAAGCTACATATAAATACACATTATACAAAACAGCTAAATCTCAAATAGTGGATCATTTTTTATCAACATTGCCCAGCTAAAACTGCTCAATGTTGAAGTATGTCTGCTTTGTGTACTGTGAAAAGTGCAATAATATCTGACTTCATTTAACGTGCAACCCACCTGTTGAGATTGAGGACCACTATTTACATTCATCACACAGAAACATAATTAATATTTCTCATAGGTGAGGCTATTTATAGCATAGGTAGGACTATATCATGGCCACGAATTAAGAATTTGTTCCCCAGACTTAATTCGTGAGTTGCACATATTAGCTCTGTTCTGCCTGAAGTACTCGGAGATGCCGCCACCAAGTGTTTGATAGGGACTTAATCTTAATTCATCATAAATAAAAAAAAAAAACCCCATTTGCTAATTGATTCTAACTAAAATCGCTGTTGTTAGCACTTAATATTTCTGTAGTACAGCCAAACAGCATAGATCATTGGTAAAATCGTATATAAAAGAATGCTCATGAGCAAACGTCTACACCAATAAGCTCTGCTGTATTATAAACCAATGAAATTGGGGGTGGGCGGAGCAACACGTGTCGCCCCGCCCCATCGTCCAGGGTGCCCTCTGGAGCTACTCGTTCGTTCAGACAGCAAAAATGGTGTATCTGACTCAAATGAAATCAATAGAAATCCGGTGTTTATAAACCCAAACCTTATGTGGTTTTAAATCCAAAGCAAAAAAAAAAAAAAAAAATCGATAAAATATCTCCATACTTCCCCAGTTGATGAATTATATTAAGAATTGCAAATATTTTTTGTATTACGAGTTTTCTGAAATGTTATGTGCAATAAGCAAATGATGCATTATCTAATTACATATGTGGGTTAAAGATGAAAAGGGATTTAAGTATCAAATCAATAAAAGTTTATTAGAATTATTCACTCATCAGAATGTTCTTTTTAAATGATTTTTTTCTGGGCAAAAATAAACACTATTATAAATTTTTACCATGATTTATAGATGACACCCACTAAAATGTCATCTTGTGTAACAATAGTTTAAATAACAATAAATCTTGTCAGATATCTTTAGAGCAAGAGTCATTGGATAACATTACAAGACTCTTAAGGATCGCATTGCAGCTCCCCAAAATACTAATTAATCGTCATTTTAAATCTTTACAAATATATCCTTCAGACCACTATAGGTTTAACCCATTTGTCATCTAATTTAAAATTTAATAAAATTTTGTTAATTGACAGCATGGTTTTGTGTATTTTAATAAGTATGTTACATTTTTACATGAATATTTCTGTTATGCTGAATGACGATTATTATTTCACCCATATTTTGACATTTTATTTTCACAAAAGTTATTTGAAACAGTAGATACTTTACTTCTATGTATATAAAATCAAATTGGGACGTCTCGTCTTTGACCCACATACTAATTTTTATACATTCTAGAAAATTAATCTGAACATTGGATAAAGCCAGGTTCAAAATTCTTGTTTCATTTTGTTGACACATTAGAGTTAAAGGTTTTTATAGAAGGGACTCTTTTTAACATTCTGTAAATAAAATAAAAAAATGTAATGAAAAATAAAATGTTGTATAAAATCAAATAAAACCACTTGAATGTTTCACACAGTTAATGTACGCGTCTCACAGTCTGAAGCGTCTGTTATAGCAAATCAACACATGCTGTTGTGAATAATTAAGAGAAACGTCTTCTCATAGGATAAGGACACGCAGTCATCAGTGTACTATAGTCCTTTTCCACGTCACAAATTGTGACGTCAACACGATGTAGATTTTAAACCCGGAAGATGAAAATACTGCAAAAAAGCTTAAAATTAACCAGTTTTCTCCAACTGTTAAAATTATCAGATGCTAACATTAGCTGTTATTTTTATGCGCATTTTGTAATATCGCATAAAAAAAAAACGCTGGATGGAAACGCCAAGATGTGCATAAATTAAAAAAAAACTTATTTATTTTTATCCGATAAGAAAAATGTGCATAAATAAACTAAAATGGAAACACATTTACTGAATAAATTCCTCCATGTGCATCGAAAAAGTCAAAGCATGTATATGTTGTTATGGTCATTCTGCCTGAGCAAAGTCTGTTGTCAAAGTATTTCTGTGTAATTGTCTTACACGACTGCGTTCCCAAACAGCAGGCATCCACCTCATCGTGTTTCACCTGCTCGCTCTGAGGTGCGAGTAATTTATTATTAATTATTATATTAAGTGGCTTCTCCTAGTTTTCTTAATGATATTTAGTGCCAGTTTATCAGGAAGCGACGTTTTTGTTCTCTTGGACTCGTTGGATGGAAACGGTGCTTTATTCACAAATATTTCAATTTATGTGATGTTCCAGTTTTGCACATAAATTGAATTCAAATCTTTGGATGGAAACATAGCTATTGTCTTCTTTGATGTGCAACACAAACACTACTGTAAAAGTAGTCTGGGGTTTCATGACCCTTTAAAATCAGATTCGGCATCAGTTGTTTCATGAATGTCTTCTGTTTATTCATCTTCTGTTCCACAGCTGCCTTAATGCCTGGTGACGATGCAGCGCTTCAGACCCCGGGAAGGATGAGTCAGCGTGGGAAGGAGGCGGGGCTGCACACGCCCAGTAAAGACCTGCTCACAAGCCCCTCCCTCAGCCCGGGCGTCAGCTACAGCCACGGTAAGAGATCAGCAGCAGATCTCCACAAGCCTCTATGGCCTGCAGGCTGTGTGGCCGTAACGCTTTAAAGGCCAAATCTACATGAAGGTGAAATCTGATCCCAGACCTGTGCAGTTTACATCAGCTTACATCAGCAGAAATGTGGTTTGAGAGGTGGGAAATGTTATTAGATTGAGCTGGAAGGTAAACAACACTCGTCTTTAAATAATAATTGAGGAGCAAAAAATCTTGTGTAAAATAACTTGTGTTTGTTTGCTGATTTTTATTGTATTTGTTATACTTGTATTTTTTTAATTGTTTTTGCCATGAACATAGCCTAAGATGCTGACATGTCATTAAATAAAATTATACTACTACTACTATTAAATCAGGTGCAATGTGTTCAGAAGCAGTTATTAAGAACGTAAATAGGATTGATTTTGAGTTGAGTGCTGACACGGTGACCAGTTTCACCACTAGAGGCGGCTGAAGTGTCACGAAATCAGACCAGAACAGAGTTTGTCGAGGATTGTGTGCAATCTTTCATTGTTTTGCTTCTAGTTATCAAGAATGCGACTGCCCTGGGTTCCCACATGCATGGAAGACTATACAGCAATCTTAAAAGTGCAATTTGGAAAGGTCACACATTTTCTGTAGTGAATCAATTTTCTTTGAATTATTTTAAATTAGATATTGCTTTTTGAGTGTTTCATTCATTGCCCCCATTAAAGTCAGCAGACGTTTTTATATTATTATGTTAATCTATTAATTACAGTGACTGAGACTGGCATACAATCAAGCAATCTCTATAATCAAGCATATACTATATTATTTTAAATATTTTAACTGTTTTATTTATCAATTTAATTTAAATTATAAATTTCAATAATTATATCAATAATTATGTATCGATTATAGTTAATAATGTTTGTGTGTGTATATAAATAATTTAATGCAGTTTTTTTGTTTACATAATATATATGTGTATACTGTGTATATTTATTATATATGTTTATATAAATACAAACGTATGCATGCATATATTTATGAAAAACATGTTATGTTATATGTTAAATATGTTTAGATATAATATAAAATATAAGAATATATATATATGCATGTAAATATTTTAAAAATATTTACTGTGTGTGTGTATTTATATATACAGAATAAATATACACATATTTTGCAAACAAAAAAGTTTTATTTTTGGATGCGATTAATCATTTGACAGCACTAATATAATTATACATATGTAGCTTAATAGATATAATTGATTAGTTTGATATAATAATTTATAATCTTTTTTATCATTGTTATATATTGTGTATGTGTATGAATGTATATAATTTGAATAGCTGTTTATTATCAATAATTGTGAGTGTGTGTGTGTGTGTGTGTGTATATGTACATTATTTCAGTAATTGTTAATTATTAATAATTATGTATTGATACGTTTTTTCCAATATAATTTTAGACTTTAGACATCCAAAGTCTAGTTAATTAGTAAAGTGATGCAGGTCAAAAGGTGCCTAAACCCTGACAGTCATGTACAGTCAAAGTTCAATATTGTGATGTTATGTAAAGTGTCCATGTGATATCATAATATCCCTGTGTCATATTTACAACCACCTGTGATACATACACACACACACACACACCAGGCTCACATCGCTACACTGCAGTTATTAAAGTTTTCTGAGGATTTTATCATGATGATTTTAATCTGATTAAATGCACCACATTGCTGTTTTTAGAGCTCGTCGTGGTCCCTGATTTAATCGCTCATGTTTTGAGACTTGTTTTCAGTTGCTCTGCAAGGCTAGATGCTGACACACGCGATCTCTTCTCCACAAAACCGCTGCTAGCCAAAACCTTTCAAAGCCATCGGACCTCTCGCATCTTGCCAGGTCTCCATAGCAACAGCAATTTCCCCTCTCCATCACTTTGAATGCACATTCACCCTTTCTTTTTAGTCTGGGATGAAACACTCCTTTTGGGCGTGTTCTGTAGCTCAGAGATGTATAATAGAAAGTGTCTTTGCGAGTTCATCTTGCAGATGTGGGCCACGTTTCACTCAATTATTCAGTGCCAGCAGCGGCAACCCGACACGAGACGCGCCGCAGATTTCTCCCGGTGAGAATGCACCCGGAATAGCATCAGTACGGCAAACGATATGTGCACAAATCCTCTTTACTAGCCTCCTTGCATTGTTTGAGACGAGAGCAGGTGTGGATTTAACATGGATTACATACAGCAAATGAGGTTAAAACGCATAGTGTGCAGCTCAGCCAATCAGAAGCTGCTTTACCTACATGTTCCGTCATACCAGCCAATCAGATGCTTGGTCATTTGCATAAGGGAGGACGGGTGTGAGCATGCCTTTCACATATCGTCCTCTGTTTGGGAATATCATGGTGGTTTTGTGGGCTAATGAATGTTTGTGAATGGAGAAGGTTGGACGTAAAACTCCTGAATGCATGAGTGTGGCGGTTAATTGATTAATTAATCTTCTTGCACACAAGGCAAGTACTTAGACTAGTGCTCTAATGTTTAGTTAGTGCGTATTTAGTATAATTAGATGAGAATGTTGTGTCCTCCTACGCTTGCAATAGTACCTGGTGAGAACAGAATTCAAGCATAGTTTCATTGGGCATTGGTAAATCTGCTCGTTAAAGTGGAAAATTGTGGTTGTTTTGTGTATCATTACAAGTAGTTTCCTAAAGGGGAGTATTCAGCTTAGAAGATGACTTGAGATGGGTTTCTTAGGTTGTTTGGGCGGTTTGTTTAGTAGCGTTAAATGTACTCTGACTCATTTAAGCTTATTCGTTAGGCTGCTAATCCAGGCTCATAGCCAGGTTGCATAAGGCTTCCAAAGCCCACCTTTAGTGCAGGTCTTGAGCGTATTGTGTCTGAAAGCATCTTATCTGCTGCTTTTGCTTATTTTATCACTCACTTTGAGTCTTATATTTGAGCTTCTTCAACCAACTTCATCAGGTACTTCTTGGGATGCTTGTTAAACAGTATTCACATTGTTTTTGTAAATAAATTCATAAGCCACAATTTATATAAAAAAAACTTTTTTAATCAATGTACGATACCATTGAGCTGATATTAGAGTACGTTTTTTTCATTCATAAGTATTGATATTGCATGTATCAGCTGATTTAACATTACTGTGCCTGATCTTGTTTTCCTTAAACAAAATCCTAATTTGCTGCTTATTAGTAGTTAGTAAACTAGTTGTTAAGTTTTGGTATGGAGTAGAGATTAAGGGATCTAAAATACGGTCATGCAGAATAAGGCATTAATATGTGTTTTATAAGTACTAATAAACAGCCAAAATGCTAGAAATATGCATGCAAATAAACAACTAGTTAATAGTGAGAACTGGTCCTTAAATTGAAGTGTTACCATAAACTTTGCTGTCATCTAAAGTAAATTTTTAACACTTAACACTAAAAATATAATAACATTATTAGATGTAATCTGTAGCAAATCTCAAATATAATTAATTTTTTATAATATTGTGATGACTAGCATTACTTATACTATTTAAAATGATTAATTGTAGTTTTTAGTGCTTTGTTTTTTAATTATATAGATAAAATCATATAGAATTTTAATACGGACCACTTATTGTTTATATTACGTTTGATATTACATTGCATGCTATTTAGAAATTTTGATTATCTTTGTTCTCATCTAAGGCTCACTTAATGGGAATCTTTAATGCTAAACATGAATAATTTAATATTTTAAAAATCTAATCTATATCAAATCTCAAATTATAAAATATAAATTTTTCATACTATACATTATAATGTTGTGATGCCTAAAGTAGAGAATTTAAAGCAATTTAGTTTAGTTTTATTTTTTATATTTTAGATATAATAAATTATTTAACATATAATAATAAATTATTTATATTACATTATTATGCTTTTAAGATCATGTGAAACAAATTGCCATGTGTGTCTAAACTTTAACTGGTCGTCATTCATTATCATCGTCAGCTGGGTAAACTACACAGTAGAACAATTATTTTCCATTTATTGGAATATGTTTTACAAGGAAACACTATTTCAGTCTTTCTACATCTTTAATTTGTGTTACATGCCAATTCTTTGTGATTACTTGTGAAATTTACTAGCATTTTCTCAGCATTTTTTGTTTTTCAGTGTAGTCAGCCACTAGTTACAGAATCATCTTTGTGAACAATACAATGGTCTGGATCATTAACCACTCTAGTTCAGTTTAACCTGATGGGTTACTCATTTAGTTGAGTGGGAAACAGTTCAAACCGTAACTGAATACCCACACCTGTTTAGGTTACTACAAACACACTCTGAGATACTGTTGCTAGGGATGAAGCACAGAAAACTGAGCGAATGAACAGTGAACACTTGTTTATGAGAAGGAAACAAAGGATAAATAACACTGGTTTCTATGAATGAAGTTTAGAACGAGAGACAAAGGAATTAAAGGAACTTCGCTTGAGTACAAAGCAAACATCGGATGGCTTTTTATGGAAAGATTAACATGCTGTTGACCTCAGGTGTTTTTCCATATAGTTTGTGTGTATGTGTGTGTGTGTGTGTCTGTCCATCCGCAGCAGATAAACAGACCCCTGTCTCCACTGCCGTCATCAGCGCGAAGCTTACGGCTCACAGCTAAAGTGGGCATGTTTCCCACCCATCTTTGGCTGCTGGAACGTCGCCTGCCGTGTTTGAGTGTGCTCGGTGGCTTTACAGATTACCAGCAGTGATACCCGCTGAAATTAGCCGCTGGCACGTCACTAGTATTACTTCATTCAGAGACACAATCAGCCCTTAAAGACTCTCCTGATGGGCACAAGACCAGATGGCTGGAGTCCAGTAAACAATTAAACAGCCAAATTATCCCAAACTGACTCCTATGGATGGATAGATAGAGATAGATAGATGGATAGAAAGGCAGATCGATAGATGGATAGATAGATGATAGACAGACAGACAGATTTAGATGATAGACAGACAGATAGACAGATGGATAGAAAGGCAGATGGATTGATAGATCGATAAATGGATAGATAGATAAAGAGACAGACAGACAGATCTCAGTCTGGTTTTGCGCTCTTTTAATCGAGGTCTCAGGTTGTTAAATGCTTCATAAATGAAGCATAACTTCCATTCAGCACAGGATAATGAGCAGTAGGCTTTGAATTATACATCCGCCATCGCATCTTAATTACTTATGTTAATGAGGGCATCATTCACAGCCATCCTGCAGTCTCATCTGCTTCTTTTTGGTGAGGCTGTTGCCTAGCAACTTCAGAGTGACATCAGCAGAGCCCGGGAGGAACGCTCCGATTGGTTACAACGCCCGATGTGAATTCCGATTGGATGGAGAAAAGAGGAATCTGGAGTGTTTAAAAGCTGCTTGAACTTCTTTAACCTTTCGTTTGACTCCTCTGGAGCTCTTCTCCAGTTCATTGACCAAAAACAGGCTGAAATTACAGTACAAGCCGTACCAAGAAACAGGCAGCGCTTCACTAGAAGTCCCAGCGGTCTGCAGGCCTCCTCCTGTGAGTTACTTGTTGACATTTCACTCCAAACAAACAGCTTCTAAATTGACTTGAAGGAAATCAGTTTTCCCTTTGGATCCTACTGCGACTAAACGCTCCTTTGGAGATGCATTGCTTGTTAGTGCTGTTTTGCTTACTGCTATTGCATGGTACAAGCACTCATAGTTAAGTTGATTCCCAGTACTGTGATTTCCATTGCATCACTGAATGCATTATGCAGATTTTGGCCATTATGCATATGTGTATTTAATTAGTCCTGTTTGCTGATGTAAGCTTAAACTTCAGCATGTGATGTTTCTTGTCTGTTACTTTAAGTCAGTGCTGTTTGATTTGGCTTTGTAACGATCCTAGTTACTGTAAGTCCTATCTGAGTTTTCATGAGAGCTGCATCTTCACGCAGCTCCAGCTTCTCCCAGAAGCCTTTGCAGTGTCAGATTTAGCAGTTCATAGTGTGATCAGGTTGGATGTGTGTCTGTATCCAGAGATGCCAATGGCTTGATTCTGTTTTCACGAGCGCTGTTAGAGAAGCAGGCGTGTGTATGTGTGTGTGTTTATGTGTGTGTTTTTGAGATTCAGTGTCCTTCATAAAGCATTCTCTGTGAGCGAGCTGAGAGACCGAGACAGAAAGAGAAAATCAGATCTGAGTCATGGACACATGAAATGATTCACAAACAGTCATAAAGTGAATCTGACAAAACCTTATTCATGTGTTAATAGAAAGGCAGATGGATTGATAGATCGATAGATGGATAGATAGATAGATAAAGAGATAGATAGATAGATAGATAGATAGACAGACAGACAGATCTCAGTCTGGTTTTGCGCTCTTTTAATTGAGGTCTCAGGTTGTTAAATGCATAGTTCAAAGTATATTTTGCATAAAGCCATCAATATTTTTTTTGTGTGGCATTTAAACGCATTAAGGACAATTTTCATTTCCATAATGCATACAAGTCTTATTCTTATTACTGTAATGGGAAATGCATTATTTAAAGTATTTATACATCATGATAGTATTTATTGTATTGGCATCTAATTTATGCTGATTTCTAAAATGTTATAGTGCTGTTAAGATATAATAATAATCATCATATTAACATTATTAATAATTTATTCATATTCATATGGTAATTTATGATATGCATTTTATATGTAATATGTAACTTATTATTACTATATTGTTTTTGTTTAAAAAATATATCAGTATATAAATAATAATAAATGTATACATATTTATATACTGTGTGTGTGTGTGTGTGTATACACACACACACACACACACACACAGTATCTCACAGAAGTGAGTAAACCCCTCACATTTTTGTAAATATATTTTATTATATCTTTTCATGTGACAACACTGAAGAAATGACACTTTGCTACAATGTAAAGTAGTGAGTGTACAGCTTGTATAACAGTAGGGATGTAACGGTATGAAAATTTATCACGATTATAGTGACCAAAGTTATCAC
Organism: Barbus barbus; assembly: GCF_936440315.1. NCBI lineage: Eukaryota > Metazoa > Chordata > Actinopteri > Cypriniformes > Cyprinidae > Barbus > Barbus barbus. Next base: position 25,083,164 of record NC_136720.1, read on the forward strand.
GGTTATCAGTATTATCACGGTATTGTTAAAATGTGGAGATGTTCAAAAAGTATCGACACATAAATCACTTTAGTTTTATATTTAAAAATCAACAAACAGCAAATAAATTGATTCTGATTCTAAAATGACTTTCTGTTTGCATAATCACTAAAACAATAACATTACCAATGATGTTCGGATTTTAAATGACAACTTGACTGACAACAGTTTAATAGCATGTTCAAATATCTAATGTAAATGGGATTTACATTAGATTGGGGCAGTCGTGGCCTAATGGATAGAGAGTTGGACTTGTAACCCGAAGGTCGTGGGTTTGCGTCTCGGGTCCGGCAGGGATTGTAGGTGGGGGAGTATTTATTTATCGTGAGTTATTCAAATCGTGGTAATCGAATATGGTTTTAATGATAATTAAAATATGAAACTGTAATACTTACCGTGGGGAATTTTATCATGATTTATCGTCAAACCAGTAATCGTTACATCCCTATAGTAAATTGGCTGTCCCCTCAAAATAACTCAACACACAGCCATTAATATCTAAACCGCTGGCCACAAAAGGGAGTACACCCTTAAGTGAAAATGTCCAAATTGGGCCCAAATTGTCAATATCTTGTGTGGCCACCATTATTTTCCAGGACTGCCTTAACCGTCTTGGGCATGGAGTTCACCAGAGCTTCACAGGTTGCCACTGGAGTCCTCTTCCACTCCTCCATGACGACATCACGGAGCTGGTTGATGTTAGATACCCCACAGATGCTCAATAGGGTTTAGGGCTGGAGACATGCTTGGCCAGTCCATCACCTTTACCCTCAGCTTCTTTAGCAAGGCAGTGGTCGTCTGGAGGTGTGTTTGGGGTCGTTATCATGTTGGAACCCCCTGCGGCCCAGTCTCTGCTTCAGTATGTCACAGTACATGCTGGCATTCATGGTTCCCTCAATGAACTGTAGCTCCCCAGTGCCATGCAGCCCCAGACCATGAAACTCCCACCACCATGCTTGACTCTAGGCAAGACACACTTGTCTTTGTACTCCTCACCTGGCTGCCGCCACACACGCTTGACACCATCTGAACCAAATAAGTTTATCTTAGTCTCCTCAGACCACAGGACATGGTTCCAGTAATCCATGCCCTTAGTCTGCTTGTCTTCAGCAAACTGTTTGCGGGCTTTCTTGTGCATCCTCTTTAGAAGAGGCTTCCTTCTGGGACGACAGCCATGCAGACCAATTTGATGCAGTGTGCAGCGTATGGTCTGAGCACTGACAGGCTGACCCCCCCACCCCTTCAACCTCTGCAGCAATGCTGGCAGCACTCATACATCTATTTCTCAAACACAACCTCTGGATATGACACTGAGCACGTGCACTCAACTTCTCTGGTCGACCATGGCGAGGCCTGTTCTGAGAGGAACCTGTCCTGTTAAACCGCTGTATGGTCTTGGCCACCGTGCTGCAGCTCAGTTTCAGGGTCTTGGCAATCTTCTTATAGCCTACGCCATCTTTATGTAGAGCAACAATTCTTTTTTTCAGAGAGTTCTTTGCCATGAGGTGCCATGTTGAACTTCCAGTGACCAGTATGAGAGAGTGAGAGCGATAACACCCAAATTTAACACACCTGCTCCCCATTCACACCTGAGACCTTGTAACACTAGCGAGTCACATGACACCGGGTAGAGAAAATGGCTAACTGGGCCCAATTTGGACATTTTCACTTAGGGGTGTACTCACTTTTGTGGCCAGCGGATAAAAGACATTAATGGCCGTGTGTTCTTATTTTGAGGGGACAGCCAATTTACACTTTTATACAAGCTGTACACTCACTACTTTACATTGTAGCAAAGTGTCATTTCTTCAGTGTTGTCACATGAAAAGATATAATAAAATATTTACAAAAATGCGAGGGGTTTACTCACTTCTGTGAGATACTGTAAATATAGATAATATAGATAAATATAGATAAAATAAAAAAAAATAATAATAAAAGTCATGCATCATTTTGCTTAGATAAATACTATATATAAATATTATTTATTTATTATTTTTATTTAAATTATTCATACTATGTATTATTAAATGTTATGGATAACTGTTGTTTTTTTGTTTAAATAATTTTTATTATTTTATATTTTCTGTGAAACACACACACATAATGTTTCACATAATAAAACTAAATATATATACACACACACACATACAATAAATGAAATATATAAAACAAAAATAATGTTTAGTTTTTTTTTGTTTTGTTTTTAGATGAATAATAAGCTCAGAATTCACCACAAACATAATGCAATCAGATCAGAATCAAACTCAAAAAAATAACAACAACATGCGTTACAGGTGTCTAGTGATGTCGCAGCTCAAAGCTTTTTTTTTTTTTTCAGTGCCGTTCAAGAATGTGAGCCGCGGCGCTCTCTCTCTCTCACACACACACACAGTGGCTGTAGAGCGAGAGGGAGGAGCAGGAGTGAGTAACAGAGACAGAGCGTGAGTGTATCTTCAGAGCGCTCGGTCAGCTGTAGTACTAGCGGCAGTGGAGTATGTGTGTAGAGCAGAGCTGAATGTGTGTGTGGTGACCGTCGAATTACCGTCGCAGCCCCTCAGCCTCACCCTCTTCAGGGTGAGGCCGCCCTCATGATGAAGCAAGATGGGATCCTGGGCCGCCGCCGGTTCTCCACCTGTGGAGGAACCATCTCGGGCCGCCCGGCTCATCCCGACGGACGCAAACTCATACGCAACGCCTCGTTTGGGGGCTACAATGAGCTGTCTGTCTGCTTGCCAGGTGGGTCCATCTCAGGAAACTTTTACGTGTTTTATTTGTTTGGCAGGTAGTTTCGATCAATGCATTTGTGCCAGGATGGGTAACTGTAGCCGCAGCCTATGAAGTTTTATTGTTTTGGCAGCTTGCTGTCGACTGAATGGGTGTTTGACTCCGGACGGCTCTCCAAACTAAAGTGCTTCCATTAACTCACAGCATCTGTTATTCAGTGCATCACTGTCCTTATGTTGCATTATGTTCATTTCAACCTTCAATAAAACATCTTGCTATTTATTAAATGCTAATTTTTTTCAGTATTCTTGTGGATGGGAATCGTAAGGAATTTAACTATTACGATTTAAAAAGTAAATAATTTATCCTAACTATATAGTCAGCAATATAGTAAACAAAAAGGTTATTTTAGTGTATTGTTGAGTATGTAGTTACAATAAATTACTTGCTAATTATTAAAAGAATAATGAAAACATTAAAGCAGAGCCAAAATTGTAATAGTATATATTATTTATAAAAACAATATATTTTTTTTTATTAACAGTATATAATAATATTAATAACACAGACATAAAATATATGTATAATTTTAGTAATCTACTTTTTCATTAATAATATTAATAAAAAAATAAAATTTGTAAAATTCATACTGGTTTCATGGTTTTGTTAATAATATTATAATATTGTATTAATATTTATTATTATTAATATATATTGGTTTTGTGTGTTTTATTAATAATATTATTCTATGAATATTTATTCTTATTCATAACATACCTGTATGATTACAATGTTGGTTCCACGTAACGTCTTTATTATTATTTAAATAATGAATAATTTATCCTTTAATTTAATAATAAAAAAGACAAAACCAATAAAAATGTTCGGTAATATAGTTTAAAATATATTTTTAATATATACTTATTGAATTAATATTTGTATAATAATACAAATATTTTATTTAATTATATTTCATTTAATGTTTTATAAATGTATTGTAATAATTAGGGTAATTAATTGCATTGGGTAATAAAGTATTATAATTAAGTAATGTACGCAATAATGGTTCTGTTTATTTGAAGTTTCTTGTTGAACAGGACCGATTCAACCAGCCTGAATTAGACTGAATGATCAGTTTGAGACTGATTTTTGTCTATAAATATAAATTGTCTTTATATTTAGAGTAATTTACTACAGTGTTGTAACTACATTACCAGAAGAATGACATTCAAGAACCAAATCATTTAGTTCCAGTGTTATTTAAAAAGTCTAAATGTTCCGAATAAGAACCGGTCCTCAGTTCCGTAGTTCTCTGGACCCTCATTTGATGGGAATCATAAGGGTGGAAATAGAGTAAATCAGGTCTGTTTTTGCTTTGTCGTCTGCTCAAGCTCAGTAGATCGAGCTGTTCAGCAGGACGCAGATGTTTCTGCTGCAGATATCGAGCAGTTTCAGCTCTCAGTGAATCTGACTCATGTCAGCGCGGCCTGCGCTCCATTTATCCCTCATGATTATGATTGGAAGAAGAGAGGGATGCATTAAATGCTCTTATTTATGCTCTGGATGTACCCGACATGCATGCTTCAGAGAGAGTGTTTTTATTTTAAAACTCATATCTGTACGATTACCCAGCATTTTCATTATCCTTATCCTTTTTTTAGCATTTTAATGGAATTGAATGAGCAGATATTAGCTAATGGACCCAGAGTGCATTGCATTGAGGCAAATCTTGTGTGCGCGTCACGTTCACCTGTTTGAAAATCAGCAGGGTTCGCTCACAGGGTAATGGCTTTGATTTAATACTGTATCGCTCACATCCAGCTCGATGTGTCATTATAGTGGATATAGTGGATGCAGAGCTCGAAAGCAAACGCTCACTTTTTTCATTTTTTATTCATTTTTCCATAAGCCTAACTAAACAAAACCTATAAAAAGATCTATACATCATCTGAAAGCTGAATAAATAAGCTTTCCATTGTATTTCCATTGTACAATGTATGGTTTGTTAGGATAGGACAATATTTGGCCGAGATACAACTATTTGAAAATCTGGAATCTGAGGGTGCAAAAAAATCTAAATATTGAGAAAATCTCCTTTAAAGTTGTTCAAATTAAGTTCTTAGCAATGCATATTACTAATCAAAAATGTTAATGTAAATATATAAAAGTTTTTATATATTTACAGTAGGAAATTTACTAAATATATTAATGGAACATGATCTTTACTTATCCTAATGATTTTTGGCATAAAAGAAAAATCAATAATTTTGTCCCATACAATGTATTTTTGGCTAATGCTACAAATATACCCCAGCGACTTAAGACTGCTTTTGTGCTCCAGGGTCACATATTACTAAAAAATAGAATATATTTTTAATACACATTAACAATGTTTATATATTTATCATCAATTTACTTTGTTTTAATCTCATAAATTTTAACTAACTGAATAATGATTGTTCCACAACTATCGCTATATTTTAACCATATTCATGCTTTTCCACTGAATAGCTGTAATTGTTTTCACAGTTGATTTATGCTGATTTTATATTTAAAAAAAATAAATTTCTTAAATTAAATTAATTTTAAAAAAGTTTATTTTTGTGTTTTTAATTATTTTATTTAATTATAATTTTTTTATTTTTTTGCAAAAAGCTTACCTATTTCTTAGGAGTTTCTTAAATCATATGTGTGTGCGTACTCTTTTTCTTTTTTTTTTTTTTTTTTTTTTTTTTTTTTTTGAACAGCTAGATTATGTTAGTATGTTATACTGTTGGGCAGGGCTTCAATGTTATCCATTGCAATTTGATTTAATGATGAAAAGTGTCCTTGATGACATCATCTGACAAGGAAAGTTGTAGGTGCAGCAAGTAATTATATGCTGTTGAAAGGTTATTATTATTATTTTTTTAATTTGAGTAACATGCACAATAACACCAGAAATATGTTTTTAAGAAACTGTTTTTGTGTCATATTCAATTCACATAGCTACTTTCTCCCACATAACCAATAAACACTTTTGTTTAATGAAGTTGACAGAAGCATATGTCATTGCGAAACCTCAGAGCACTTGATTTGTCTTTAAAGGTTCATGCATTTTCACCAAAACTGATTTTGAAGGGTATTTTTTACTTCCGGAACAAGCTGAGCTTTATTATCCCACAGATTAATTTTTCAGCGTGCCGCTCCGGATCTGCACTTTACTGTATGAGCTTGCAGATAAGCACAGATATGTGACTAATATTAATAGACGCTGTGTGCAGAAACACAGGTGCATTTCCCGTCCTGACACCTGTGCGCTGACCGGATGACTCGCCATAACACTGCATTTATCTTACATGCTGCAAAGACGTGGCGATTGTGCTTTATTCTGCATTAATGAGGTTGTGATGCTCACATTGTCAGGTGTAGAGGGTAAAAACGAGAGTTTTAACTCTGTGCTGTTCTGAAAATCCTTTACCAAATTTCATGTTCCCAGGTAAAAATGACCAGCCTTTTAAATAGTGCTTGTAAAATCTCTTTTTATGCTATATTATTAGCAAATCTTGGATTCAATCTTTTTGTCACCTTGTATTCTTTCTTTTAGCACAGGTTTTGTATTTCTTTTTTTTAAATGATTGATCGTAGGCCTCATTGATCTAAGCTCATGCACCTCAGTTTTTGAATGAAAAAATAAATATTTTTGCACAATTTTGGCAATATTCACTCAAAACTGAGGTGCTTGAGCTCATATTTGGTATTAATATAGCATAATGAGTTTTTTTCTTGGTAGGCCATCCATTTTTGACCAACACCACAAGTATAACAGGGTGTAAAAGTGTGAACATGATTTTAGAATATAGCATAATAATTATTATTATTATTAGTAGTAGTAGTTGTAGTTGTAGTACTATTTGTTGTTTAGTATTTATTTATTTAATAATTATATATTCTTTAGTGATTAGACAACCAAATTGCAACTATTATGAATATTTAATAATTACAAAAATAACATTATTATTATATAAAATAGCAAATAATTTATATTATGTTACATTATATTATGATGAAAATCAATATCGTTGTTGTTATTATTAAAAAATATTACAATGATAAATAAAAATGATTACAACAAAAATTGCAACAAAAAAAGTCCAAAAAATTTTGTTAATTTTTTTTGTAACAAATTTTTGCCTTACACCACCAGTGTAACAAGGTGGGAAAAAGTCCCAAAAAAGTACAAAACTTTTTTACACAGTTTTTTGGGGAAGTTGTTATACCCTGTGTCAACAAAGTCAGTAGGTTTTAGTCCAATGTGATGACATTAACTAGCATTTTGAAGAAATGAAAATCCTCTCCGGGTCCAAATGATCCGAACACAGCCGTTTAAGTCTGGTTTTAGTGTGTAGAATCACTCACATGAAGTATGAAGTGTTAAACAGATAGTTTGTCTGTTTCTAGACGATGCTCTCTGCCCTTCAGATGGACTGAAGCTCGTGAGGGTGACCGGGTGGAATTACACCCGTCTCTGCCAGTTTGTCGTAGTCAAGGACGCTGCAGGAGTGTGGAAATATCCCACACACACACACACACACACACACACACGTCACTGTCTCACCGCAGACAAACACAGATACATGCATTCATGCTCAATACTTTCATGTGTTTAAAGGGTTCAGGCTTCATGTCGGGGTCCCGATCACCTCATCTGGGTTGTTTTTGTTTGCATTACTCAAATATAATGCAGACACACAGGAGTCAGTGATCACGGCAGTGATAGTTTTATCTGTGCTTGGACTCTCTGTCCGTCTGTCCGTCTGCAGGCACGTGTGCTGAATGTTTGATAAGCAGGTGAACGTCTGCAGTGCTGCTGTCTGAAAGAGATCTGGCAGTGCTTTTTAGTCCGAGGCTGATGATCAGTCTGTCTGTGAGCTCCTGCTTTGTGTGGATTATTACTCACACAGCGTCATGGCTTATTAAACACACAGTGTCACCTCTCGCTCTCTGTTATGACAGACAACAATTACAAAGGATCTAGACTCAGAGATGTGTTAGAGGATGTCAGTCTAATATGCAGAAAAATCCCAGTATGCAAAGACATATTGTCACGGTGCACACAGCAGGGAGGAACAAGTAACACGCAGACGAGGATGTAACTCAAATAATAACAGTCTTTAATGAAGACCACAAGGCAGGGCTGACACAGACAGAAACACCGGGGAGTAACGAGTAGACCAGACGACATTACACTGAACAGACAGGACTATAAATACACAGGATAATCAGACCAACACGGCTGGACAAGAATTAACTAATGATTACATTTAACAAGGACAGGAAACAAACCAAATATGGACACAAGAGGCAGGAACACATGACACACACAACAGAGGACTGACATATGACTGGTAATTTCAAAATATTGCATTATTATACATAATAATATAACATTTTCATAATACAAGTTTTTGTTTAACGATTTTTATTTAATATTATAATATATTTATTTATAATAAACCAATTCATGTTGTAAATTAAAACACCACAATAATAAATTAATTATACTACAATAAAAATCATTATTAATGTTATTATTAAATATTCATAACACAAGGTTTTTTTTTGTTGTAGTCTAATGATTTGTAATTTAATAAAATAATTGTATTATTATAAATTACTACAAAAATTAATATGAATATCATTATTAAATAAATATTCAACTTTTTTTGTAGTCTAATGATTTTTATAGTCATTTGAGAAAATGGAATAAAACAAATGATTAATCTGTTCTTCATATCCGTTATCAGAACAATTACAAATGATTTGTTTTGGTAAAAAAAACAACTGTATTTTAGACTTCCATCAGAAGTGCAGTTGTGCATTTTTAAATGCATTGTAAATGTATTGAGTTTTAGAGATGTGTTTTATGAATAAATCTAAACTGACAGGGAGGAGGAATTTAAAGGTCGATCATGCTTGTTTTTGGTTTTAAGGAGAGACATGAAGTCAGAGATTGAACATTACTCTTGAATCTCACTCATAAAAAGTGTTGCTGCGTCCCAATTCGCCTACTTATACTATGCCCTAAAAGTATGTACTCTTTTTGTGAAGGAAAAGTACATTCTTTTGAGTATGTAGCAAAAGAGTAGTCGAGATTTGGGACATACTACTTCGTCATAGCTGCTTCTTTAACGGGCGCTCTGTTGCTTAGTTACGTCCTGTAACTGTTTAAACTGCCCTGTCAATCATCTTGTGACAGTTAACATCATCCTACCGTATTGGAGCCACATCATGCCGAGATCTCTGCTCATGTGTTTGCATAATGATGATGCATTTAAAAGTTTATGACCAAACATATCATTATAAAAGTTCACGATGTTGCTGCGGATAACATTAAATAAATATTTTTTCATCAGGTTAGATATTGATTATTTATCACTCAAACCCCTTTCTCTACCTGTCCGTCGGTCACGCATATCTGCCATGTTTGTAGTTTTTTAACACTTTTTATACATGTTTGTAGTTCTAATCTAATCGACCATCCGGGAATCTTTGGCACATACTATTTTCGAATACTATTTAGGATGCTGTGTGTGTGTGTGTGTTTTCACTTTTATCAATAGGATAGTTTTTCCAGTTCCAGTCAGATTTTGAAGTAAACATCCTGATACTCTTGAGCCTGTTGTTAAATGAAAGCATGGTTAATGCAGATTTATGCAGCGCAGAATAGGTCGCTAATATGCTAATAGACGAGTTATGCTGATGCTCTCATCAGGTTGAGGACATGTGGATTTTTCTGCGTATGATTAACATGTTTAAGAGCTCTTGAAGTGGCTTGTTGTTCCGAGATGAACACAATGCTTGGTCCGGTTTATGGTGGAGAAACGGGAAACAATAGACTTGATTACCCGATCGATGGGTCGTCATTTACATCCGCAGTTCACTTGATCCAAAAACATCAGGTGAGACTATAATGCTATAATCTTGAGACTTGATGAAGAGACTTGAAAACAGTCCCATTCTGTCAAAAAAAAAAAAAAGCACAATTTTCCTTTATTAAAGTCTCTTACGTGATTCATATAGCAGGAAAGAGTCGCCTGCTGTTATTAAAGTTGTCAGTGGGTCTTTTTAGCAGATATACTGAAAAAAACAATTACCGTATTTACTTTGAAGGAATTTCTAGCTCAGAAATTGCTAGTGAATTTCACAAATAAACAGCAAATAACACATTGAATTGTGAAATTTTTAAGTAAAAGACCTAAATAATATTTCCTTATAAAACATACTCCAACTTTGTTATATTTACATCTTCGAAAAATCATTTTTTACGCATTTAAAATGTTGCAGTCTTTCTCTTCAGGGGAAAACACACCAAAAATATACATGTTCTGCAGGGACGTATGCACTGTTTTGTCTAATAAAACTGCTTTCTGGACCGGGAATGCCTTTAAATAACAAATAGCACTTTATAAAAAGGTTTGTGATTCATCCCGCCCATCCTAGAAAAGTCAAAATGTCAGTAGACCAACATAGAAATCTACATTTATTAAGCTGTTTTATGGGGTCTTCAATCATAATTTTTGTTAACTTGTAAACTTTTTTCTTCCACTCCAGCTAGACAAAGCCGAGACAATGACTCTGTCGAGTAGAGATGTTATATAAAGTGACAGTTGTGCTATACTTGTCTGAGAAACTCACTAGTCTTGACAGAGTGACATTGACGGATCGTCCTTGGCCTTATCTAATGAAACTCTTTTAGTTTTTTGCTAATGATGAAGTGTTATACTTTCCTCAAGGCCTTAGATATGAGACACGTCCGTTCTCCCATCACAGCACAGTGAGTTATTAAAACACAAACACATATACTTGCAATAAACATAAACTGAAAAAAGTATAAAATTAGTTTATTTCAGCTATATTTCAGTTATATTTATATATATTGTTTACACCTGTTATTTTCAGGTTTAGGAGCAGTTTGTGTTGTTCAGAGATCAGATGCAGTGGCGTGTGTGTGTGTGTGTGTGTGTGTGTGTGTGTGTGTGTGCGCGCGCGTGCGCGTGTGTGAGTGTGTGAGTGTGTGTGTGTGTGTGTGTGTGAGTGTGTGAGTGTGCGAGTGTGTGCGAGTGTGCAAGTGTGCGTGTGTGAGTGTGTGTGTGTGTGCGTGTGTGTGTGTGAGTGTGTGTGTGTGTGTGCGAGTGTGCGAGTGTGCGAGTGAGTGTGTGCGTGTGAGTGTGCGTGTGAGTGTGTGTGTGAGTGTGTGTGTGAGTGTGAGTGTGTGTGCGTGCGTGTGTGTGTGTGCGTGCGTGTGTGTGCGTGTGTGTGTGTGTGTGCGTGTGTGTGCGTGTGTGTGCGCGCGCGTGTGTGTGTGTGTTTATGTGGTTTATGAGGACACAAATTTGTATAATGACATGGGTATGACAGAGGTATTATAATATGAAGGTGGTTTATGAGGACACTGCCTATGTCCCCGTAATTCAAAAGGCTTAAAAAACATACTAAATGGTGTTTTTTTGAAAATCTAAAAATGCACAAAGTCTCCTGTGAGGGCTAAGTTTAGGTGTTGGGTTGGTGTAGGGCAATAGCACACACAGTTTGTTCAGTATAAAAACCATTACGCCTATGGAGAGTCCCCATAAACCACAAAAACCAATGTGTGTGTGTGTGTGTGTGTGTGTGTGTGTGTGTGTGTGTGTGTGTGTTCCAGCTGTTGTGAATCTCTGACTCACGGCACTCAGTCACACAGATATTTTCTCAGGGTCGCGGGACTGAAATAATCCCAGATTCTGCTCCATCTGAAATCAGCCTCGGCTCTTGAAAGAAGCAGACTCTGAAAGCCACTCTGGGATCAGAATTTATACCTGAGAGTAGATTTAACTTTGAAAATACAGGTTTTCTGATGACACAGACCAGAGTTGATGAATATGGAGCAGGTGTAGCTGATAAAATACTGAAGTGTCTCTGAAAGTACCACTACTTACCAAACTAAATATATTGTTGTTATTTTTATGTATTTATTTTTGTTTTGTTGCTTTGTTTTTGCTGGTAAAGATAATATTTTTAAATTATTGTATATATTTAAAAAAAATATATATATACATTATTGTATATAATTAATTGTATTATATAATTACATTTGCCATGATTATAGCCTTTGATTCTGATATGGTGTTAAATAAATAAATAAACCACTATTTATTGCATTTTCTGCGCTGACACTTGTTTTATATTAGCAACGTGTAAGCAACCTCTCATGAATCATTAGACTTGTGGATGATATCAAGAATTGTGAAATTTCACTGGTGTTGGTATCATGAGAATCCTTCATGTATATTTGTGTGTGTATATGTATTATCACTAATATTTGTTTCTATTTCTTTTTATTGCATCATAACATAGCATGACATATTCAACCTTATTTGGTGATGAATTTTACACAGAAAGGGATTTTTTTTTTAATACATATTTTTTATATGTACAGCAGTGTTATTTAGTATCATTGAGATACTATTACAGTTTTTATTAATATTTTGAATCAGTTTTTTATTTTATTTTACAGTTTAATTTTAAAGTTACTTAATTACTTAGTTTTAGTAATTTTGTTGTGTTATTTTGTCATTTTATTAGTTTTTTTATTAAGATGTTTATAGTTTTTATTAATTTAAATTTTTATTTTTAGTAATTTTAGTACTTCAAATGAAACTAAAATGAGAACTATTGCCCTGGCAACTAGTTAAAATAAAATTTGCTTTATTACTATATATTATTATTATTATGATTATTATTATGTTTTTGTCAATTTTTTTAGATTACTGGGCATCAGGGTTATTATAATTAACTAAAACTGAAACTGACATTAAAACTATTTATTATATTTCAGTTCATGTTTTTCAAGTATAAAAAATTATTTTGGGACAAATAAACACATTTATTAAAAATAAATAAATAAAAATGGCAAAAAAACACAACAAAATGACTAATACTTTAAAATTTCAATTAAAATGAAAAATATAATAAAAACTCTAAATATGAGTATTATTTTATGAGAAGTATATTGATGATATTAATGACATTAATACAGTAAGTGGGGGGGGGGCTCTAGCACACACTGATTATAGCAATATATGCACATACATTATAAACATGATGATTTGTGTTGTTCACATCTGTTATTCTCAGATAAAGGCTAAATATCAGCCTAACCTGTGGAGCTGAATCATAATGTCTTGTGTTTGCAGGTTTTGATCGTGGCAAAGACGAAATCCTGCCTCTGAAAGAAGACTCCTCACACTCCATATCCAAGAGCAAGGTAAACTCACACTCCTGTTTATCCTCCCTACCCATGATCCTCTGGGGCTGGAATCGGATCGATACGGGTCACCAGGTCCTCCAGCGGTCATCAGCCTGTGTTTATTAATTATACATAGTCAAGAGCGTCTCAGAGGTGAAGGGATAGCAGGAGGGGCGAGTGCTGATTAGCAGTGCCTCAGAAATAACCCAGTTAGCATCCCACACTGGCAGCATTGATACAGCTAGTCTGGGCCAAATAAAGCCAGATTCGTGACCGCACATAAACGCTAAATCTCAGTCGGTCTGTCACCGCGTCTCGTTGCGTCACAGGTTTGCGTGAGTCACTCTGGTGGGTTTTGGACGTCATTGATGTGCTGTTACATCCAGACAGACCATAAGAGAAGACGCACTCGAAATCCAGAATAAATCCCAAATCACAGAGCTGTCAAACACGAGCGTCAGAGCGCTTTCAAAAGGCTAATTAACCCACGTTCACATAGAGATATTTCAACTAATCTGCTTTGAAAAGCTGCGGTGTGAAATTAAACATTAAAAGTTCAGACCCACCTGGAAGGTGAACTGAGAAAATGTTCAGACTGTACATGCTTCTTGTTAGTTATTAAACTGTATTTTGTATTAAATTGTATTTTTTGTTATACTTAGTATTTATTTCAAGTAATGTCATTATGTTTTTGTCATTTTTTTAATATATGTCTGCATCATTTTTATTAATTTTTAATTCAGTTTTACTAAAACTAAAAAAAAGAAGAGAAATGTTGTGGCTGAATATAGCTGAAATACGTTTTTTTTATTAATATTTATTATTAAAAATGTTTAATATTTAATTTTTATTGTTATATATTTTAGATATTTATATATATTTTTATTTAATATGTATATATCTGAAATACAAGTTATTGTTTATTTTATTTCAAGTTACAGAAATGTATTTTTTGTTCTGGTTTTAATTTTATTTTCAGTTTTAACATTAATAACCCTTATGTATGTATGTATATTTTATCTATTTATTAACTTAAAGTTTTAGTAATTTTGTTGTGCTTTATCATTTACATTAGTGTTTTTTTTTTATATGTCTGCATTGTTTTTTATTAATTTTTAATTCAGTTAAAACAATATGAAAACAAAATATAAATTGAGAAATGTTGTAGTTAAATGTAAGTTTTTTTTATTAATATTTAATGCTAATGTTTAATATTTAATTATTATATATTAATAATAATAATTACATATTAAATAATTTATATATTATATTATATTTATATATTATTATATATTATATTATATTTATATATTATTATATATTATATTATATTTATATATTATTAATATATATATATATATATATATATATATATATATATATATATATATATATATACACACACACACACACACACACACACAAACACAGTTTAATATTTGTAATATATAAAATAAATTTTCTGTTTGAATACTTTTAATCAATTAATTAATTAATAAAAAAAAATGTATATTTTATATTTATTTGTGCGTGTGTGTGTATGTATAAATAATGTATGTATATGTATGGATTATGCCACATTAATTTAGGCCAACCTAAGGCTCAGCTCATAATATCATAATGTACATGATCCCTTATAAATGACTAACCCTTATGTTGGTTTTGCAGTCGGAAACCAAGCTCTATAATGGCTCAGATAAAGACGTATCAGCGTCTGGAAACAAACTTACTAAGAAGGAGTCTCTCAAGGTACAGCTACACTCATTAATTAATCAATACAGGCTTTCAGTGCATTTTTTATATATGCATTCTGATTACTAATGATAATGACTAATAATGTGATGTTTTGCATGCATGTCTGTTCAGGTTCAAAAGAAGAACTACAGAGAAGAGAAGAAACGCGCCACTAAAGAGCTGCTCAGTACCATCACTGATCCGTCTGTCATTGTCATGGCCGACTGGCTCAAGGTTTGCCATTGAAATGTGTTTATTCTTACTGAATAATAATGCATGCTTTATAATGCATGTCCATTTAATGCACATCTCTGCATAAATGGTCTCAAAATTGTCTCATTTTTCAATTAAATCTGTTGAAGTGCATCCAGAGCTGACCTATGCATGAAGTTTTGGTAGTAAATCCAAAGAGACGAAAGCATGATTAAAAAGTGAACGGCACTTGTCAGTCTTTCTGTCACTGCAGGGGTAAACAACTTTTGCTAATAATCACAGTAATACTCACATTGATGATAATATGTGAAAAAAGAGCTACAGGGTCTGGAGGAAAGGAGGTTAAATCGATCTTAGCTTTGGATCAAGCAATCAAACGTCCAGTCCTGTACAAGTCTCTTTTTCTCTTTCAGATCCGAGGCACGCTGAAGAGCTGGACCAAGCTGTGGTGTGTGCTGAAGCCAGGGGTCCTGCTCATCTATAAGACCAATAAGAATGGCCAGTGGGTCGGGACCGTCCTGCTCAACGCCTGCGAGCTCATCGAGAGACCCTCCAAGAAGGACGGCTTCTGCTTCAAGCTCTTCCACCCGCTTGAACAGTCCATCTGGGCCGTCAAGGTACACCGTAAACTCAGCCGGAGCCATTCAGATTAAGATGAACATTTTTGGATTTTCATTATTTGCATTATGAGGTTTTTAAAGGAGTTCTAATTATTTGGGGGTCCTAATTCAAAATTAAATAAAAAGTAGATATCAGGGTTCCCACGGGTCATGGAATTTCTGGAATATCATGGAATTTTAAAAGGTTTATTCCAGACATTGAAAGTCAGGGAATTTTATAGCCGCGTCTCTGACACGCACGACATCTCTCTCTGCGTCTTTCTTGTGCCTGAATGGGCAAATGCATACAAAAGTATAAAAATACCCGTCTTGGCAAGTAACTTTGTAGCTTTAACCATGATTAATCTATATTTAATTTTTACAGTGGAGTACATGCATCCGTTCGACTGGCAATTTTTTTTTTTTTTAATTAGAGCATCTTCTGTTCTGTGCACACAAAATGCACTGCAATCATTTTCCCAAATGCCATTTGTATGTAAATATTCAGTTATTATTATAATTAGTCTGTAAACGGCCATTAACAGAGGCCAGAGACACTGAAGACGGAAGCAAAGAGGAGAAAGTACCATATCAGGCAGAACAAGATCACTGTTCACGATGCGCAAAATAGAGGAATCCTATTGGATTTTATATGAATGTGTTTCTGAGGGGAACTGGCTGTTTTCAGAAAACTTTACATGGCGTACATCTTACCTCACATTAAATGAGTGTTAATACGCACAGCACTGCTGGTTTACAGCGTAACCAAGGAAACGCTGTATCACTGTTCCATAAAGGTATCAGAGAGTCTCATTCAGTCCGCTGTTTGTTTCATTCACGTAGCATAATTTCACCATTCTGTTTTTACTTTTACTATTTCTGTACCTACCTTGAATTTCATTTCTATCTTTGTGCTATATATTTAATTTTGCTATTACTTGCAATTTGTTTGAACTTTATGTTAGTTAGGCTAGGTAACGGGTAAAATCAAAAAAAGTGCTCGGCACAACAGCGGCCTGTTTTTCTGTTCATTATAGGTCATGGAAATTCAGCTTTTTAGTCAATGAAAGTCAGGGAAAAGTCAGGGAATTTGACATTTGGCTTAGAGTGGGAACCCTGAGATATATTAAAAGTTCTAAAAAACAAATGTGTTAAATGCATAATAAAAAAAATAATTAGTAATATTATTTGTATATTTAATACATAATAAAAATATAAAATTAATATTGAATATAATATAAAAATAAAATAGATATATACAACACAACTTTTTTAGGATTCTATAGAAATAATTTAATAAAGTTTTAAAATATACATTTTAAAATTTGTATTATTGAAAATTGTATTATTGAGTTTATAATGTTTTTGTTTTTTTTCTAATTTTATATTAAAATGTTTTTATTATAAAAAAATAAAATGTTAATATTTTTAATGTTTCATGCATTTTTATATTAAATTGTTTATATTATAATATATTATAACATTTTTGGAAACTTTTTTTCAGGATTCTTCAGAAAGAACTGAATAGAAAGTTTAAATGATAATATTTTAATATTTGTATTTTATTATTGAAACTTTTTAATGTTTTATGTTTTTAATATAATTTTTTATAAAATACTTTTTTATAATAAAACAATATTTTAATGTTTTGATATTTCATATTTTATATTAAAATATTTTTATTATAATTTTTTATAAATATATTTACAGGATTCTTCAGAAATAATTTAATAGAAGGTTCAAAAGAACAGCATTTATTTATTTATGAATGAATTAATCTTTGGAAAGTTATGTCTTTAGTGTCACTTTTGATCAATTTAATTCATCCTCACTGAATAAAAGTATTAATTTCTTTATTAAAACGTCGGTTAAACTGTGTGTATTAAATACAATTAAATAAATATATATTTTAAAATAAAATGTATAAAAACAGTAATAAAAATAACAAAAAATAAAATAATAAAAAAATAAGAATATGTGCAATATGGGCTTTTTAATATTCATCAAATGTTTAATATTACTTATATTCGCTTTTTGGTGTGGATGAAGTGTTTATGATGTTCATGTTTGTGTCTCAGGGTCCTAAAGGAGAAGCCGTGGGCTCCATCACTCAGCCGTTACCCAGCAGCCACCTGATCTTCAGAGCAGCTTCAGAATCAGACGGTGAGACACAAACACACAGAAGTTACTTACAGAAAGAGCACTGTGTGTTACTGCAGCATCAGTCATTATAAACCTTGTGTCATGTGTGCAGGCCGCTGTTGGATGGACGCTCTTGAACTGGCTCTGAAATGCTCGAGTTTGCTGAAGCGAACGATGATCCGAGAGGGCAAAGAGGAGACGACGCAGACCGCAGAGCACTCGCATATCAACTTCTACAGTCTGCTGAGGGCACACAACATGCAGGGCTTTCAGTAAGACACACACATTAACACAGCCAGCTGTCATCTTACCGGCTCCTCAGATTAATATTTTATTCAGCGCTGATAAAAAGTGACACTCGCATATTCATTTTTAATGTCAGATGTTCAGCGGCGGAGTGCATTCACTTTAAATCTTAAGTGAGAGTTCAGTCTTGTGCAACAGCGATCGAGTACTCGAGTACTTGGCCGTGACAGCGATGAGCGATCATGAAAACGATGATCGTGGGAAAAAAAAAATCTGATTGGTTATAGCAGCAGTTTGGGCGGCACCCTGAGCTCTGATTGTTTAGCTTGCAAGAGCATATGCGGTTCAAGAGAAGAGAGCTTTGAAGTCACGTAGTGATGTCTGGGTTAGCTACATATCTGATTAATCTAATATAGGATGCGTTGCGATATTAACATTTTATTTACATGCAGCTGAATGCGCTGCATATTACCAGTATTTAGTTTCATGCTCAAATGCAATGCCTGATATTGAGTTATTTGGGATGGTCATATTGCTTTTAGATGTTTCTTTTTCAAAAATACTGATCCTGTAATAATGCAGTAGGGATTTTTCTCGTCATATTTGTTCAACAGTAGGCAAACTTCAATTAAAATTATTTTCGTACTTCGTATGGCTTTGAAAACACACAGGCGATTTTAGGAATCACTTGATAATGTAGATGAAAATATAGCACAAATCTGCCATAAACATGAATGACATAAGCATTATAATGAGAACTTTATAGGATGTGAATTCTGGCCTTGCCTGTGTTTCGCATCACGGCGGGAGCTCTCTCTTTCTCTCTCTCTCTCTCTCTCTCTCTCGCTATAGGGCGTAACTTAAAGTTCACTGGCATATGCATCCTTTTGTGCAGATACAAGTTGTAATGTTACGTTTATGTTATGTATCTAAGTTATCTGATTAATATCATAGGAAGTGTCATAGAACGGGTTTCAGTTTATTGGCATAAAGTCAGCTTCACCTCAGGCAGCTATTCTTTTTTAGATGCTTCTTTTTTTTTTATAACATTGCTGCATCATAATCTAACATCTAATTGTGTTCATGTTTTCATGTCATATTTTTATTTTTAACATTCATT
The DNA here is from genome assembly GCF_936440315.1 of Barbus barbus. NCBI lineage: Eukaryota > Metazoa > Chordata > Actinopteri > Cypriniformes > Cyprinidae > Barbus > Barbus barbus. The sequence continues at coordinate 25,102,251 of NC_136720.1, forward strand.
TTCATAACAGTCTTCAGATATTTTCATTATCTCCATTACGGCCATGCCCCGCTCCCCGAGTACTCGATTAATCTTTTTTGAAACCTATCGATGATCGAAATAAGAAATTGCCAAAAGTTCCCATCCCTACTATATTCATCCACGGGCGAACTTCAGGGCTGCGGCAAATGTTATATACGATGTTGTTGATCGGCTGGAAAACATTGCATCAGACGCTCCTAAATTTGTATTGGGGAATTTTAATGGTTGTTCTATAGCGCATGTACTGCCTAATATTTATCAGTATATTTCTTGCCCCACTAGAGGAGAAAGGGTGCTTGACTTGTGCTTTGGAAATATTAAGAATGGATAAGGGGTACTCAAATCCTCCCTTGGCTGATTCAGACCACGATGTGATACGTCTGGTTCCTCTTCCTCTTCTGTGGACTGTCTTAGAGGTTGTTTTGATTGTACAGCATGGCATGTCTTTAATGTCATTAAAACAAAATGTATTAAAAGGTATCCAAACGATAAGCCATGAATAAACGGGGAATAAAAAGCAGCATTTAAGAAGAAAAAGCAAGCTTTTCAGATAGGTGAGAGAGCACAGGTTAAAGTAATGCATAAAGAAATTAAGCAAATTATTATTAGGTGTAAACATAATTATAAGCGAGAAAGATGAGGGATAATAATTTAAGGCAGGCATGGCAGGGAGTGTATACAATGATAGGACAGGAGAAGAGTAAATCATTTATGGGTAATCATGGGGACGATTTGGCTTTCACAAATGAATTAAATACATTTTTTGGCAGATTTGAGACATCAAACTTTAAAACTGAAGTTGAATGTAGGGCAAAAGGTAATTATAACATCGGAAGAAGTTCGTAGGACCTTTATAAGGGTTAATACAAGGAAAGCAGCGGGATAGAATAATTGGAAGGGTACTAAGGGAGTGTAGGGAGGAGCTGAGTGTTATTTACAGTCATCTGTTTCAAGTGTCTGTGGATGCTTGCGCTGTACCCACTTCCTGGAAATTTTCATTTATAGTGCCTGTGGCAAAAATATCAAAACCAGTTGTTTTAAATGATTATTGTCTGGTAGCTCTGACATCTATTGTCATGAAGATTTTTGAAAAAATAGTGTTGGAACGTGTTCTTTCTGATGTGCGAGACAAACTTGATCCTTTACAATATGCATATAGGAGGAGGAGGAGCACAGAAGATGCCCTCTTGTATATGCTGCATAGACTTTATAGTCACCTTGATCAACCTAAACGATATGCTTGTGTTGTGTTTATAGATTTCTCCTCTGCATTTAATACTATACGACCACATATTCTAATGGAAAGATTGTTTAAGCTGGGTGTGAATAGTAGACTCATTAGATGGGTTGAGTCATTTTTGACTAATAGAGTACAGTGTGAAATAAAATGAAGCACTGGTTCATTAGTGCATACATAACGGTCGGAGTGCAGGCTGTTTGATAAGAACAAAGCCCAGATATGCTGTTCTGAAAGGATGTCGGGAACGGGATATTGTTAGACCGCCCGCTCCGGTTCAAATTGCACCAGAGTTACCGACCGCAACCGCGTTTTATTCGTGAATTTAATCCCGCGTCGCAAGAACTCTGATTGGGTTCTGATTGAATGCAGACCTCTAGTTTGATGCTGGTTCTATTAATTGGTATTTACTGTAATCTGTTGATGGTTTGTTTGGATTTTTTCTTTTTTTTTTTTTTTTTTTTTTTTACATTTATTTATGAGCTTTTTATGCCTTTATTTGGACAGGACAGTGTAGAGTAGACAGGAAAGTTTTGGGTGAAGAGAGAGTGGAGCGGGATCGGCAAAGGACCACGAGTCAGGATTCGAACTCGTGTCGCCGTGAGCGCAGTATGTCGGCGCACTAACCGCAAGGCTATTGGCGCCGACATTTGTTTGGATTTGTTAATTATTGATAAGTTAAAATTAAAAATAAGTTGAAATAATGCGAATAATGTTAAAAATCATTTAATTAAAAATCAATCTTCCTACTTTGGAAATAAAGTTTTTACTTCCAAAACTATAAATTGTCTTTTAAAAATTTTTTTTTTTTTTTTAAGAGAAAATGTTTAAATTTTTTAATAATTTCTTTATATAAAATTTTTGTATTTATTTTTTTATATTTATTTAAATTTAATTGTATGTCATTTATTTTAAAATAATTTTAATATGAGTTCAAATAATGCCAATAGGTTGCTTCAACAAAAGTATATCCTATTAAAAATCAATCTCCCTATTTGGAAGTTTTTATTTCCAAAACTATAAATTGCCATAAAAAAATCAAGTGTTTTAAAGAAGAAAAAAAAAGATATATAGAAGTATATATATATATATATATATATATATATATATATATATATATATATATATATATATATATATATACATATATATATATATATATATATAATTAATTATAATTATTATTATTTATTTATTTATTTAAAATAAGAATAATCACTTTAAAAAACAATTTGTCCACATATGGAGTGTAAAAGCAAATTAAGACATCTAGTAATCAAATCAGATTTTAGTTTGTTTTATTACATGAACTGACTGTTTCACTCTGTATGCACATATTGACTGAAACTAAAGTAGTTAAAGCATCACTGGACACCGATTAATGCAAGTCCTGTGTTTGTATACTAACTGAGTTTGTGTGATCCGTCAGGTTTAACGACAGCGACCAGTTTAAGGATCCTGACCTGTACTCGGATAAGTCGGACCGTGAGAACGAGCAGGAGCAGGAGGAGTGGGAAAACGAGGTGATGGAGAAAAGTGAAGAGAGTGACAGCGACACGTCAGAGCGGCAGGAAGACTCGTACATTGACCTGGATCCCAACGAGGCGCTGCGGGAAACGACGTACCTCGAGCAGAGCCACGAGGAGCTGGGAGAGGTGCGTGAGCAACGCAGTTCCTCATCTTAAAACACTGTAAATTATGACATTATCATCATGAATTATTAAGGTCCTCATATGCGTTTGGCTGGAGTGGAGTGTTACAGATGCTAACACAATATTCAGACAGCTATTTATTACAGCAGACAGCTGGGAGATGAACAGTAAGTCTGTGGTGGATATGACACAATCTGTTCATCCAAGCTGTGTGTGTGTGTGTAGGTGTGTACTTGTTTATGCAACATTGAGGGGACCAAATGTCCCCACAAGGATAATAAAACCTGAATTTTTTTGACTTTGTGGGGAACGGCCTGCAGTCCACACGAGGGAGAATTTTTTTTTTCAAAATAGTAAATGATGTTTATCTGAAAGTGTAACAATGCAAACAGGTTTTCTGTAAGGGGTAGGTTTAGGGTTAGAGGAAAAAAATATTGTTTGGGCAGTATAAGAGTAATAGAAGTCTATAGAAAGTCCCCACAATTCACAGAAACAAACGTGTGTGTGCAGGGCCTAAAATTAACACTCGCCAAACGCCAAATGAGAGTAAAAATCAGTGTTGGCGAGTACATGTAACAGTGTCAGTCGCCAAATATAACAATGCAATGTAGTGAAAAACAACAGCCAGTTTTTAAAGAGATTTGCTGTTTCTGACGTAAGCAAATGAAACAATCTTTCCGAAGACGAGCTCATCTTGATTAGCGGTTCATAAGCGACGAGCGAATCAAATAATAGATACAAACGTGATAAGGTCAGAGCAGTGTGATGCCAGCTTGTCCCTAGACACGGTTCAAATAATTTCTGCCTGAGAAGATATTATTGCTTCATTTCAAAAGATTAACTTTTCTCTTCTTTATTCTTCATAACCCGAGAATGTGGCGAGATATACCTGAGGTTACGCCGCCTCAACGGTGCAGTGAAGTAGGCTATGTTCGTCTGTACCATGGCCTGTACACATACACCGAGCCACTTGAAAAAAAATGCACCACATACGCACTGCAAATTGAGTATGTGTGAAACAGGTGTAACACCATGGACTGCTCCGTTTGCTGAAAACATGCAAAGGACAAGAATCTCAACGTTTTTAGGACAAAAAAAAGATAAATCAATAAATCTGTTTGTTGTTTTAAGTAAAGTAAAGGACAAATTAAAAACACTGTAAATATGTTTAGTCATTGTAGTAGTAATAACTGCAAAAAGAGTTTCATGGCCGGTAAAAAATAATTTTGCCCGGTAAACTTTATCAGGTCACCAGCCATTGGCAGGTGTGGCAAAAAGTTAGTTTTAGGCACTGTGTGTGTGTGTGTGTGTGTACCTGGTATTATCACGTTATGGGACCAAATGTCCCCACAAGGAAAGTAATACCAGTAAATTTTGACCTTGTGGGGACATTTTTTAGGTCCCCATGAGGAAACAAGCTTATAAATCATACAGAATGAAGTTTTTTGAAAATCTAAAAATGCAGAAAGTTTCCTGTGAGGGGTAGGTTTAGGTGTAGGGCTATAGAAAATACAGTTTGTACAGTATAAAACGCCTATGGAATGTCCCCATAAAACATGTAAACACAACGTTTGTGTGTGTTTGTGTTTCAGGCTGGCGAAGCGGCTCAGACAGAGACGGTATCAGAGGAGAATAAATCTCTGATCTGGACTCTCCTGAAGCAGGTTCGGCCCGGCATGGACCTGTCCAAAGTGGTGCTGCCCACCTTCATCCTGGAGCCACGGTCCTTCCTGGACAAACTGTCCGATTACTACTATCACGCCGACTTCCTGTCCGAGTAAGAGACGCACAAACACACAGACGCTCAGCTCAGAGTATTCAGATGCTCCTTTATATTCACAGATAAACAAACGAAAACTAATACATATCATGATTGAGAATAAAGCTGAAAAATATATACATTTTAGATGAAAATCTTACAATAGAAAACAAAATGAATATTAGAAATAAAAATTGAAGTACTAGTATTAGTAAAACTGATTTTTTTTTTTAGCTAAATATAAATTCTAAAATGACAAAAGAACATAAAATTGTTAAAACAAACTAAAAATGAAAATATGACAATTCAAATTTAAAAGTAAAAGTAAACTTCTATAATAGTATATAAATAATGAATAAAATGACATTTGGAAAGGCGCATACATGGAATTGCTCTCTATCTATTGTTCCAAATTAGTCTCTTATTAGGGACAATAAATTGTGTAAAAAACATAATTGATAAAAAAAATAATGAAATGATTGAAAAATTATTTTATGAAAAAATATCTTATTTTATTTTTGGTTTATTATGGTAAACTATATTTCGTTTATTTAGTTTGGTTTATTATTGTTATTTTATTTTTGGTTAATTTATTTAAATTAAATTAAATAATTAATCATTTATATTAAAATAATTTTAGCATAGTTATGGATTAAAAATGAAGTGGACCAAACATGGTAAAATCACACTAAATAATATTAAATGAATAAATTACATTTACAATAATAATAATAAACTATAATAATAAAAATCATTTAAACTCACTAATTCACAATATTGAACAATTTGTCCACATGGAGTTCTCAGTGTAAAGGCAAAATAAAATGTCAAAACAAATTATATTTTGATATTGTTGAAATACTATTATAGTTTTTTGTAGTATTTATTTCTAGTAATACTTTGAATTAGATTTTATTAATGTTTTCACATTAATTTTATTTCAAGGTTTATTAATTTTGTTGTTTGTCTTTTTTTAATGTCTAAATAATATTTATTAATTTTGATTTATTAGCTTATTTATTTTAGTACCAAACGAAAATTAGAAAAAAAAATCACTTTGTTTTATTTTAAGAAACGGAAATGGTTTTTATGGTTTTAGTGTTAGTTACCATTAATAATAACCCTGGGAAAAATACACACAAAGGCATCAAATCAGATTTTAGGTGGTTTTATTACAGTAACTTTACCGTAATTGTGTTTTGTTGAACTCATCAGAGCGGCGGTGGAGGAAAACGCTTATAACCGTATGAAGAAAGTGGTCAAATGGTATATTTCTGGATTCTACAAGAAGCCAAAGGTAAAGACGCATTCACTAACAGCCCTTCAGATATCTGGAATATGTCATTTCCCATCATATTTTCACCATTTTTGTCACTTACAGGGGTTGAAGAAACCGTATAACCCCATTATTGGAGAAACATTTCGCTGTTTATGGATCCACACCAAAACCAACAGCAAAACCTTCTATATCTCCGAACAGGTAAAGCAGCCAAATCCTCTTTAGTTCCAGTCAGTTTCTACTGAGCTTCACACCAACATTACGTGTCTGTCCTCCTCCAGGTATCCCATCATCCTCCGGTTTCAGCCTTTTACGTCAGCAACAGGAAGGATGGCTTTTGTCTCAGCGGCAGCATCCTGGCCAAGTCCAAGTTTTACGGTAAGAAGATACGATGATAAATCACGTCATTATGTGCAACACGTGTCTGATTGTGAGTTTGTTGGTGTGTTTCTCAGGAAACTCTCTATCGGCCATTTTGGACGGTGAAGCCAGGCTGTCGTTTCTGAACAGAGGAGAGGATTACGTGATGAATATGCCCTACGCACACTGCAAAGGTCTGTCTACACACACACACACACACACACACACACACACACACACACACACAGCTAACAGCCCAGACTCTGTATTTGAATCCAGCGCTCATACTACGCCACTAACACCCGTCCCCTGTGTGTCTTCTGTAGGGACACATCTAGGTATGTTTACATATTGAGTATCTCGTTTGGACTCGTTTAGATACGTGCGCAGTCTAGACTTTTACATTTAGTTAACATATGAGAGTTTGGTAACACTTTATCTCTCAATAATAACTATAAAAACATTATTGCATTATATACACTCAACAGACGATTAGATAATGTGCATTTAAATTGATAAACAAATATTATTTATAGCATATATATATATATATATATATATATATATATATATATATATATATATATATATATATATATATATATATGCTATAAATAATATTTGTTTATAATATATATTATTGTAAATAATTGTAATGAATGTTTAATTATATTAATGTACATTTGTAATGTTATAAAGAAATTATATTGTAAAATAAAATAAATTAATAGAAATGAAATGAAAATTAAAATAAATGTCTATGTGTGTGTGTATGTATATATATATATGTGTGTGTGTGTGTATGTGTGTGCATATATATATATATATATATATATATATATTTATAACTAGTAATAGAATTGTTACTACTAATTAGTAACAGCAACATATTTATAATTGTTATATATTATATAGCTTTGTTATATATTATGTTTTCTTATTATTTAATTGTAATTATAATAATTGTTTATTTATTATTATTAAATTGTGTGTGTGCATGTTTTACAATTATAAATATATGTATATATATTCTATATTTAATAAGTGTATTGTATTATATGTGAGTATATTATATAATTTAATTATAGTAATGATAATAATTTTATTATAATTAATACAAATTAATAATAATTTTATTATTAAAATACATATTGAATTTTTTTTCCTCCATTTATTTTATTTATTTTAGCTGTTAATCTTGTTAATGTCTAATTGTTCAAATAAAGTGTTACCAAAGACCCATCTCTTGAAGACTGAGGTCTAGCTTAGCGAGCGTCATGTTTTTCCGTCTGTCTGTCCAGTGATTTGTGCGTTGTTGTAAGACAATTTTATAAGAGAGCATGTGCAAATAATATAGCTCTTACACACACAGGTGTATTCACTAAAACTCAGATAGACCACTGACGCAGATTAACTCACATGCTGTGTGTGTGTGTGTGTCTCAGGGATCCTGTATGGGACTATGACTCTGGAGATGGGCGGTCAGGTGTCCATCGCCTGCGAGAAGACGGGCTACAGCGCTCAGCTGGAGTTCAGACTCAAGGTGTGTGTGTGTTTATACACTCATGTCAGGGTGTTTTCAAGCTTTTGTGACATTCAGAAGAACAGCGAGGCGCCGACAGAAAGGCCACACACATCACATCCATATCAAACTGAATGCCACACCGATAACGGCACAACATCCACAAATGAACGATGCTTTGTGTGACTCGATTCAATGGCATGACTGATATTTCCTTGTCCATCAGCCGTTCCTCGGCAGCAGTGATATCTTGAATCAGATCAGCGGGAAGATCAAGCTCGGGAAGGAGGTGCTGGCGACACTTGAGGGTCACTGGGTGAGTATAATAGTCAAAAACCAGACCATCTACACATAAAAATCACTAGAAATCAGCAGTAAATGTCACATAGAAATCCGAAAATGTGTTTGGTCACTTTACATGTTAATCAAATTGTCTAAGTGGGCGGTTCTTAGCAAATAGTGACACATCTGGCTAGATTTTTAGCAGATCTAATTGTATTTGAAGTTTCTTAGATGTCTTTTAGAGGTCAGATGTCATTGTTTGTGTGTGTGTGTTTTACAGGACAGTGAAGTCTTCATCAATGATAAGAAGACGGGTGAGATGGAGACGTTCTGGAACCCAACGCCAGACCTGAGGCAGATCCGTCTGATCCGCTGCATCGTCCCTCCTGAAGAACAGGGCGAGTTTGAGTCTGAGAGGTAACCATGCTCGTCACCTCATTTACGCAGTGCAGAAAACATAAAATGTCATGGGAATTGGGCCATTTTTGATGAATAAATCAAAAGTAGGGCTGCATAATGAACCAACGTGTGAAATGGACTAGTGTGTGTGAATATTAATCCACAAAAAGACTATTAAACTGCAAAATACTACTACTAAAAATAATAATAAAATTATTCATACATTTTTCATCCATGCTTTAATTCTAAAAATGGATAAAATAAAAAAACAATTTATTATTAATTCAATTGTTCATGGTTTTATGCATTAATTTGTTTACCACAGTTTTTATTACATTTGTATAAAATCATAAATACAGGAAAAAATAAAACACAACACAGAATCTCTGAATACATTGTATAGGGCCCTATTATTGTCAAAAAATTTAATAAATTATTAAATTGTTTGAGCTTTATGAATTCACTTGATTAGACATGATTTTGATTAATATTTTATTAAATGGTTCGTATAACCATTAAAAAAGGAATCTAGAAATATGATTTTATATATTTTTTATTATAATTAAAATGGAATCCAGAAAAATTTAAACAAAAAACAATGAAAAAAAAGAATGATTTTTTTTAAATGGAATCCAGAAACATTAAACCATAAAAAAATTAAAAGAATCCTGAAAAATTATTTTAATATTTTTAAATTATGAAATCTTTAATTGTTGTTTTAAATTAATAAATGTATTATTATATAATTCAATTAAAAATGGAATCCAGAAAAAAATAAAACTGAAAAAAGGTGTCGTGAAAATTTATTTTATGTTTAAGAAAAAACTAAAAGATTACAATCCACCTAGAAAAATGTAAAAAAAATAAATAAAAACTAAATGGATTTAATAGGGCTCTGCGTGATCACTAACGCTCAGTAACATGAGAAATAACCCCTAAGTAGGAAAATGAACACATTTTCAGAAGTGTTTCTGTGCCATCTTCAGGCTGTGGCAACATGTGACACGAGCCATCAATAACAAGGACCAGACAGAGGCGACCAATGAGAAGTTCATCCTGGAGGAGGCTCAGAGGAAGGCGGCACGTGAGCGCAAGGCTAAGTGTGAGGAGTGGATGCCCGCTCTGTTCGAGCAGGACCCGGTCACCGGAGAGTGGCATTACCGCTACGCCGAGTAAGTCATGCCTGCCTGCTCGTTTCCTAACACCTGTTTCACAATACTCCTTCTGCAGTGCGTATGCAGTCCGTGTGCGTTATGTATGCTGTGCAGAAGCAGCACAGATTCATCGTGCTTTCACACAGAACACGTTTGCAGTCCGCTCCTGATCCACAGCTGTTTGCCACAAACACAACATTTGTGACCCTGCAGCACAAATCCAGTCATAAGTAGCACAGGTATATTTGTAGCAACAGCCAACAATACATCGTATGGGTCAAAATTATCGTTTTTTTATATATATTAATTAAAATCATGTTCCATGAAGATATTGTCAATTTCCTACTGTAAATATATCAAAACATAATTTTTGATTAGTAATATGCATTGCTAAGAACTTCATTTGGACAACTTTAAATACGATTTTCTTAAAGGGGTCATATAATGCTACATGCACTTTTACAAGTAGTTTGAACTGAAATGTGTTGGCAGTGTGTGTACACAACCGCCCTATAATGATAAAAATCCACCCAGTGTTTTTTTTTTTAATCTACTAAAATCTTTTCCCCTTCCTCAAATCGAGCCGATCTCTGTGTGACGTCACACGGACGAAGGCCCTCCCACGATAGTTTGATTGACATTAGGTTTTAGCACAGACTGCACTGGTGAGCTGAGTGAGCTGTCATCAGTTGTTTCACCGCCGGAGCAGATGTAGACAAGAATGACCCCTAAGCGACTGAGGCGTTCTGTTATTGGATGTAATAATGAACATAGCACTGGTCATTTACTCTGAGCCGCTGAACAGGTTTACGTTTGGTTCTGAAGGGAATGCGCCCTCGATCTACCTAAATGCGTCTATGTTCGCACGAATCATTCGTGATCCAGCTTCACCTCCAGAAGAAGTGAGTACAAGGTTTTTTGAATGAATCTTTGCAAATCGCCTTTCCTAATAATGTGCCGATGAATGCGGCTAAAGTAAACAATCCCTCAGAGAGTGGCTCGGAGGGGCGGAGTCAGCAGAGCTCATTAACATTTAAAGGAGAATGACACAATGCCGCTTGCTCTGACAAGAGCTGTTTTTGACAGTGTAAAAAAGGTACTTTCCTTATGTTTAAAAAGCAATTCTGCAGTTCATAAATAACTTTGTTTTTCTACCTCTACAAATGCCATATTGCCTTGTCCATCTAAAAGTGCACTTTTCCTTGTTTTAAACATAGCCAAAAAGCCAAATATGTTGACTGTGAAACATAGTAGGCTTTAATTAATTGTAATAATCCGTTAACATGGGTGTGGAAAAAAATATGCACCGCACATGCACTGCAGACGGAGTATGTGTGAAACAGGCTTAACATCTGCTGCCCCCTGCTGGACAGAAAGTGCATTGTTTACTTTGAGGACTGTGTGTTTTTCTGTGTCCTAGCACTCGTCCGTGGGATCCGCTCAACGATCTGATTCAGTTCGAGAAAGACGGCTGTATTCAGACCAAAGTGCGCCACAGGACGCCTATGGTACGTTCAGCCAGTGTAGTTAGTCTCAGTACCCAGCAGGGCTCCCGGAGGGACAATTACCTGAGTCAGGTACGTCCTTCTGTCCCCACCCCTCTCTCATTCTACCCACAATCCCTCTCTCTGCTTCCATCTCATCACCGTCTGCCGCCGCCTGCGCTCTCTGTTCATTCTTCAACCAACCAATCCCCATTCTGCAAAGCAACCAATCATCTGCTGCCTGACCTGGTCACATGACCGCTGTCTCATTTTCAGCTTTTGTTTTTTCTTTGTGCTCTTTGGCGTTTGCAAGTGACTTTTGCATGCATGCCTGTGTGATCTTTGTTTGTTTTTTTGGTTGCATCAGGCATGCGTCTTTGCAACTAGGGTCCAAAATTAACATTGGTTTGTGAATCTTTGTATGTGAAAACATTTGTATGGAAATGCTGCTTTATTCACAATATTTTTAGTGGTATTCTGAAAGATTTTAATAAATAATAATAATAAAAAGGATTAGAAATTATATTTGCATTTACATAAAAAATATACTAATAAATAAAAATGATTAGAAATTAAAAAATTATCAAATGAAATTTGCATTGACATAAATAATAAATGCAGTAATAAATAATTAGAAATTAAATTTTAATTATACAAAAATAAATGTAATAAAAATTCTTATTTATCGTAGGAGATCATATTAAAAAGTAAATGCATGGAATAATAAAAATAGAAATTAAATATGCAGTTAAATAAAAAATGTAATCCTAAATAAAAAATTATTAGAAGTTAAATTTGCATTCAAATAAATAATGTAATAAAAATTTGACTAAATTTATATTTAAATAAGTGCAATAATAAAAAAAATAATTAGAGATTAAATATGCATCTAAATAACAAATTTAAAAAATAAATACAGATAATTAGAAATTAAATTTAGATAAATAAAAATTACATTTAAATAAGTTTAATATTTAAATAAATGTAATAACAGAAATAACTAAAAATGTAGTTTGCTTTTAAATAAATAATAAATCTAATAATAAAAACAATAGAAATCAAATTTGCAACTCGGATGAAAACATAGCTAGTGACAAAAATATATCAGAGGAAAGACTGATCAATAATCCCATTATTGTAGGGATAATAGTATCTTTTTTAACCCAAAATACAGCTTTATGGCCAGTATTTCATATGTATGGCTGGTAAAATTGTTCTTGCGGAAAAAAGTTAATTTTGGACCTTTTAAAGCCTTTCAAAAATGCCTATGAATCACATACACAATTCAGACTGTCTTAACCATAACATAAAGACTGAAACATGTCCTGCTCTTGTCGGTGTGTGTGTTTGATTAGGTGACAGGACCAAAGCGGAAACATAAGAGTGACAAACTTAAAAGTCCAGAAAGTGGCTGCTCGTCTCCAGAGCCAGACTGCCAGGACTCTTCAGGCAGCGAGAGTACGTCGAACACACAAACACACACATAAACATGCTAATAACACTCCAAAAACTCATCATGAACTTCCATTCAGGGCACAAGAGCAAACACAACAGCCGCCTCAGAAAGAAAGGAACCGATCTGAGTGAAATCCAAAGTGCCATTGAGTCGATCAGACAAACCCAGGAAGACATTAACAGGTGAAACGGCTTCTCACCTCATACTTAATAAATTTATTATTTTTCAGGATGTAATGATATTATCAATATTGGGATATTGCGATAGTCTCGATATTATCGTGGTCACATGACGATATGAAACAATAGGTCTTCAGGGCAAAGAGTGTAGTTTTTAAAATATATTTAAACTTCTTATTCTAACATAAAAGGTCTTTAAAGTTGTGTTTTGGGTCATTATGCTTTGGCACAGTATCTGTCCAACGAACTAAAACGGAAAGCACAATATGGCTTAATGCCTTCATCAAGTCTGTTTCAAAGCGAAGCGCTTCCTAAAACACCAGTGTGAATGTAATTTAGACTGAGACCGTAGATCACAAATAAAAAGAGGGTCGAGTCCCCTTTAAAGTTCAATTCACTGATTTACTTAAGTTTTCTTAGTTTGAGAGCTCTTAAAGTGCATTCGATAGAATAATTTAACTTTAAAATGTACAAAATTCTCACTTTTTTATGTCTTTTTTTAGATATTGCAATAAATATCGTATCTTGAGATTTTGATATCATTGCATCCCTAATTATTATTTTAAAAATTATCAATAAATGCTTGAAAAATGACAATATTAACTTTGGTTTGTCTGGCCACGGGCGTCCAGGAGCATCAACGCTATGAGGAGTCGAGTGGCGAATCAGTCGTCGACGGAAAGTTCATTCCTGACGCAGCGAGACTTGGCCATCATCCTCTTCCTCATCTTCCTCCAGGTCCTTCTCAACTTCATCTTTAAGTGATGACCCAGAAACCTCACTCCATCCCTTCAGCACTCCATCCTTCAGTCAGTATCGCCGCGCGTCACAGACAATTTGCGATCGCTGCAAAAGGACAGCCAATATCGGACTGAAGTGCATTGTGGGATGTTTTAGAAATGGCTGTTTACTTTTATTCTTCAAAATGAGGAAATCTCATCAGCCTCATAACCTTTTAGGCCGTTGTTTTAATTGATTTTAATGTAATTTTTACCCTTCATCAGCGCCCCCTGCTGTAGCGGAGGACTTCAGTCGACATACTAATTAAATATTATAAAATCTAGGTAATTTTTTCCCCCTAAAATTAGGAAAAAAATATATTTTTCTTAACAAAACCCATATTCTACACATTCGTTTTCTATTTGTTTCATTTTTATGAATTTGTGTTGTGATTGCTGCGAAAGAATGACCAATATCGGACTGAAGTGCATTGTGGGATGTTTTAGAAATGACTGTTTACTTTTATTCTTCACAAAGAGAAAATCTCATCAGCCTCTTAACCATTTAGACCAGTGCTTTATTTATTTTAATAATATTTTTACCCTTCATCAGCGCCCCCTGCTGTAGCGGAGGACGTCAGTCGATATCCAAACTAAATATTATAAATCTAGGTCATTTTTTCCACCTAAAATTAAGAAATATATATATATATATTGCTTAACAAAAACCCTATTCTACACATTTGTTTTATATTAGTTTTGTTTTTATGAATTTGTATTTCGATTGCTGCGAAATGATGGCCAATACCAGGCTGAAGTGCATTGTGGGATGTTTTAGAAATGACTGTTTACTTCTTTTCTTCAAAACGAGGAAATCTCATCAGCCTCTTAACCATTTAGACCAGTGCTTTATTTATTTTTATTAAAAAAACATATCCTCCATCAGCGCCCCCTGCTGTAGCGGAGGACGTCAGTCGATATACAAACTAAATATTATAAATCCAGGTCATTTTTCCCCCCTAAAATTAGGAAAAATATGTATTTTACTTAACAAAACTCCAGTTCTACATATTTTGCATTGTGCTATTATTTTCACGACAAATAAGCACATTTCACCCCATGACTAAAGTGCAAAAAAAAAAAATCTTGTTCTCATTACTGTTATCCAAAAAAATATGAATTTTTATTATTATTTGTACGTAATGGTATTCATTGCACTGCCTGATTTAAATACAATTTTACCGACACTTATAGCAATGAAAATATGGAAATGCTCTCCTATTTTGATTTCTTAACATTTTTCGAGGACTGAAACACGACCTGGATTTTTTCCCCAAGTTTCACTCACATATAAAACTTAAAAGGGTTCAATACTTCTGATGTTACTTGTATTTTATGACAATTTTATTAAACGAATGAAGGATGTTGCGAGTTGAGGTCAAATTTTGTATTATTTCAAACCGTTTCCGGGAACAATTTCACTATAAATCTCAGTTTGAACAGCACAGTGTGTGGATCCTGCATTTCATATGTTCCTAAATGGTGTTTGAAGGTAATAATGTTTAATTTATTTGAACGATACCGAAGCGTGTACAGTATAGCGAGCGTCACATTTAATATTACTCTGAGGAAACCGTAGATCTAGGCGTAGTAAACCTGTAGCAGGAAATACTGTTGCGTACTTTTGTAGTTGCTTGACTCTCGTCTGCCACTGTTACATCAGACTAGATGTACGATTAACAAGCCAAATAGTCTGAGAGTAGATTAGCGAGTAAACGTCACTTCTGTATATAGTCAAGAACCGATTTCCTTTTGTACTTCTAGAGAAACGCCGTCAGTCACCCATAGCCCACGTGTCTTTGTTGTCTTTTGTACGCTCACACAGCGTCCAATCAGATGTTTGAATGTGCTCATGTCGACAATAACTATTTAAAAAACCACGTGCCTTTCCAAGCGGGTCTTGCAGCCGGAGTTTGAGGGATTTTGAGCCTGACTGTTGAATTCCTACCATGGTTTGTCTTTCTTTCTCACTTCGGGTGAATGTGCCATATTCAGACGTTTGCGGCTCTGTGTTTTAGATTCGTCCCGGAGCTCGACGCTGCCATAGATCTGCGTGTCTTTAGCCATGCGTCTGCCTCCGAACCAGGGATCAAACTCCACATGCATCGCGTTCAGTGTTCGTCTTCATGCTTCTAGACCAGAGGTTCCCCCGCCCCAACACGGCACATTTTGCGTGTCTCCTTTGTCTGACGCACCCATTTCAAGTCTGTGAGTCTTTACTAATGAGCAGGTGACCTGAATCAGGTGTGTTTGATTAAGGAGACATGCAGAATGTGCAGGAAGGGTGTTGGGGGTCCTCCAGGAATGTGGTTGAGAACCACTGTTCTAGACCGGTTTTTTTTTCTTTTTAAAAAGTGTTTTTACTCCAGTTGATCTTTGTTGGATTTTTTCCTGCAGCTGTCTCTATGTACAGATGATGCTTTATTTGTAATACAGAAATAACTTCCTGTAAGTTTATTGTCACCTGTGACATATCACCAAATAAATGAAAAAGACCGAACTCCTGCTTCTCCTTTCTTTGCACGTGTCGGTATTGATTTATATTATTGTATCAGGGTTATTCTAGTAATGATGTTTTAATTTAGTTTTTATTTTTATATTATTTTAGTTTAGTTTTTTCAGTTTCAGTGTATTTCTTTTTTTATTATTTTAGTTTATATTTTATTATTTTTACTTTTTATTATATTTATATTTTATTTTATTGTTATTTTTCATTTAATTTATTTAAGGCTTATTTTTTTATTTTTACTTTGTAAATTTTTTACACTATCATTGTTTCTCAGTTTATTTTTCAGAGTATTATTTTATTTAGTTTACTTTTATTATTATTATTAATAATATTTAAAAAATATATAATAATATTTTTTACATTTATTTCATAGTTGATGTGCTAACTAGTCCAATTTAAATATTTATAAATACTAAAATTGTGTTAAATATTTTAGCACAGTCTAATAATTGTGTTCAGTTGAGTTTTATATTAAAAACTAAAATTAATTGTGTACCTTTTAAGTTACAGAGACACAAAATATTTTATTAATGTATTTTCTATTATAATTGGCCATTTATTGAAAACAAAGTAATTTGTGGTGCTTTTAAATTTGATTTTTTTTTTCCTACTATAAAATACCATTTATTTAAAACATAAATTAACTTGTGGCACTTTTAAGTTGGAGTCATATATTTTAAGGTTTTAATATATATTTTTATTATAATAGACCACGTATCAAAACAATTAAATTTGTGGCCATTTCAAGTTTTAAAAAAATAAAAAATTAACTAAAGTCTTTCATTAATGATATCGTTTTGTGTAACTGATAAGGACAGATGTGTTCACTCTGTGATGATTTCAGGGAATGTGCCAGAAAATTCCTCCTGCTGTCATTTTAGATGCATTTACTCTAATAACCAGCAGAGGGCGCTCATAGACTTCTTCAATTGAGTGACTAGCATTACGAAACCTCACCTCAAACTACAAACTGTAAAGTTATATATTGTAAAACATCGTTTGCTCAGACTGTTCTCTCAGTGAAAGGTGTCAATTTTTTAATTCATTGCCTGACTATTTAAAATCTATTATTGCAAATTATATTCATTTAAAAAAGCCACTAAATCTCGGTTGATACATCAACAAACGTGTAGTCATGTTTAGTGCACTTATATTATAACTGGAGCCTGTCATCGGGATGACGTCACAACCCTGGTGCTCGTGCACGAGAGTCCCAGCTCCTTCATCTGCAGAGAGAGCATCCAGACATCAGTCAGCCCAAGAAGACCGTAGTGCTTTTGTTGTAGGCCGATGCATTAGAAGACCCTTCTAACTGAACTTCAAGTATGTAAACTGATATTTTAAAATCCTTTAGTTTAGGCTACAGAATGAGCACATGCTAAACACAATCACGTGACTGTAGGTGGTTTTCAAGACGCTTTGTACTTAGTATTATTGATATACTAATAGGCCTATAGTTTCAGGTGATATTTTGAATGCAATTTAATTTTTTTTATTTTTCACTTTAATTTTGTAACTAATTTGTTTATTAGTTTTAGCTGTTTTATTGCTTATTTCTGCCAGAGGTTAAAATAAATAAAATATATGAATAGTTAATTTGCAAAAACAGATAACTGTAATAATAAAACAGATTAAAACAATTTTCAAAAATCATGTTTGTTTTGTATCCTGCATTCCAATGAATATCCATCAAACTGCAGTTGGGTTGTTTTGATTAAATAATAGGCCTAATAACTAAAAAAAATGCAGCTAACTAATACAATGAAACGCAATAAAAAACTGAGCCTAAAAAAAATCTGTTTTCGCAAATACACTGTTTCAGGTAACTTTTATTTTGATGTATATCCACCTTATTTTTCCCGTAAGAGACGGTGCGGCCGTTAGTAAATTTTATGGGTCTGGCTTCCAGTCTCCATCTGCGTCCAGCTATTTTTAGCTTCATATTGCAAATTGCTGTGTCTTACCACATATTATTTTAATGCATTATCTTAATTATGAACACAGTTTTACCATCTACTGTTATTCTTTTTGTTATTCCCCTAGCAGCTCATGAAAGTCTCTCCCATGAGCTTATCCTTCCACATTGAAGAATTATATTATATATAAACATATATATCTTCAATAAGACACGTGATTATCCAATTATGTCTCATTCTTATTAAGAGGTTTGTTTGAATCATTAAACTGAGCAATATGCTTGACTTAGCATCTATTTTTCATGACTGATCAAAAGGACGATTACTGGGTAAGTGTTGCTTTGATAAATGTGTGCAGAGAGACTGAATCATGTCGTTGATTCTGACTGTATTGTTTACACGAGGACTGTTGAAGTACGTGAAGTGGGTCCTGATTTAGAGCTGAATGCTGAACGATGCTGTTGTTTACTGAACGTGTGAAAGACAGGAAGGTGATCGTCTAAAAAGTTAGTCTGAATTTGGCCACTTTGAGCAGACGTGAAATTTGAAGGGTATTTAGCATAGCAAGGTGGTTGCTAGGGTGTCGTTAGGTGGTCTAGACAGAGTGTAACTGATTACATAATCAGATTCCAAAATATGAAGTACTTGTAATTAGAGTATTTTAAAATACTCGTAATTTCTTAGGGATTAATACTGAGCCCCTAAAGGGACATTGTCAAAAAATGAAGACTTTCGCGTGCACACGAGAAACTATCGCGTGCTCACGAGAAAACTATCGCGTGCTCACGAGAAACTATACTTTCTCGTGAGCACAGCACGCGAAAGTTTCTCGTGCGCACGCGATAGTTTCTCGTGTGCACGCGAAAGTCTTAATTTTTTATTTTTTTGCCAATGTCCCTTTAGGGGCTCAGTAGGGATTACATATTATTTACATATTAATTTTTTTTTTCATCTTTTAAATTTTCCTTTCCAAAAGAGTCTACCACATATATACACTCAGAAAGTCTTTTTTTTTGGACATTCACACAGAGATCAGTCAATAGTCAGGTGACTACACAGCATTTAACCACAGGATTTACAAAAATCATTTCAGGTTTAAGAAGTGTTTCAACATTGCATGAACACATTGCTTTTTATTTGAATTATCACTCAGTCGGTTATTTTACCATGCATTACTTTGGAAGGCTTTAGTCTTTAAAACATATTAAAATGCACAGACTGACCAACTTTTATTTGTCATCTGATCCTCTAACACCTAATGCATTTTTATTTGAAGTACCCCTGAGATTTTAAAATAAATGTTTTAATAGTGAATGTGGTTACGGTGGCATGCAGGTAAATACATCAAATATTTCATTTTTTCTGTACGTGTTATATTTTGATAATTAATTTTTTTATTTTTATGATTTAATTAATCATTAGCTTTTCATTAAACTCATAACCCCCCTGCACAAACCCAGTTTGGGAAACCTTGATGTAATATATATGCATTATTTAATGCACTTCTTGTTGTTGATAACAACAAAGTAGAATATATTTTCTTACTCTTTGTGTTTTTATATCAATATAGTACAAAATTATGAAAATTTAAATCAATATGATAAACAAGTTAGGTTAAAAGTAATCTAAAAGTAATCTGTTTATATTACCTAAAATGTGTAATGTAATGGATTACTAACTACATTTTTTGTCATGTAATTTGGAATCAGTAACAGATTATAATTTGTAAGTAATCTTCCCAGCTCTGGGTCTCTGGCTTCGATACAGTGCAGTCAGAACAGGCAGTTTTTCTTTATCAGGCTGATAGAAATGTGAAATAAGAGCGCTGAATGTGGAAAGATAATCTGCACTCAATTATTAATAGCGAGGCAAGAGACAGTTTCCTTCAGGTCCGGTGTTCAGAGCGCTCAACTCGTTGCTAAGAAACCGTCTCAGCCAGCATCTCAAGACGTTGGGGCTTTTGTCTGATCCTGCAGGACATACGGAGACACGAAACAGATGAAATCCACACAAAACAGGACAAATAGAGTCAAGCGTGCCGAGGAGAGCGACGCAGACACGTTATTACATAATCGCATCATCTCACATGCAGCTCCCATCCTGTGCTTTACATAACAGAGCAAAATACACCCAGTTTATTTGAAGCACAAAAAGGCTTAGCCTGATCATCTCATTTGGGTTTCAAATAGACATTTTATGCATCTCATTGCTCTGATATCAAATGCACAGGATAGGGAGGGATTCTCCAACACCTTTTAAAGTTATGTAATCACTAACACACACACACACACACACACTACATCCTCTCAAGAACAGGAAAACATGCAGCACAAAACACACTTTGGTTGCTAGGTAAGTGTTATTAAAGTATTTCCTCTCCTTTTGATGCTTGTTGCATGTTAAAAAACAAATAGCTGAAAAACCATGATCTACTACATGCCTTCTGTCATCTGATGGATAGTTTAGAGGGTTTTTTATCAAGTAAAAGGTCTTGTACAAACGTCTTTTTCCTGTCAAATCTGATTTTTATAAAGTAAATGTAAGAGTAACTTTAGTATTATTTCAATTTAAGCACTTACTGGACTGAAGCAGCTCGGCTTTTCTTGAATGAATCATTTTGTAGAAAAATCTCTGCGTCTCAAATCTGATCATCAGGATCTTTTGAGGAGCGTTTGTTTCCAGAAGCTTTACTTTCACTGTTCCTCAGCGGAGGAATGACCTTCACAAGCCTCCAAAACATCTCACATCTTCTGAGGAGCGTTTATTTCTTCATCAGCATTGGATTGCATTGCATTATATCAATCTTATTTTACTAAGACATGTTATATAGAGTGGCCACTGATATTTATAGCATTTTATGTAAGTATCTGCTGTTATAAAGGTCTCATTGATTTACATTACAAGCATCAGAATTTCATCACTTTTTGGCCATATTAATATTAGCATCTGCACCAAATTGCATAGTTTTGCTCACTTTGGGCCTCTGAATGAAACTGAGCTGATTTTTTCCTCCATATTCCGTCTATATCAGACTATAGGAGCCATAAGAGCTTGTAATTGCTCAACAAAAACACATATGCAAACTTGAATAATTTTTTTTATTTAAATTTAAACTTTTAGAATACATTTGTTTTCTGTTTAATATATATTTTTTTAATTTTCTAAATGTTTTTTTATTAGTTTATTTATTTTTTGTCTAAAGGTTCAATAAGATGTTCCATTAAAAAAAGAAAAAGCAAAAAAAAAGAGTTTTTTCTGACTGTTATTTAATATGCCGGGTTTTACAGGCTTTTACAGGGTTAATATTGCACTATTATCACTATTTTTTTCTAGCTATCTGTGATCTGGGCTGCGTTTCCCAAAAGCATCGTAACCTTAAGTTGATCATAGCTCCATTGGTTTCAATCAGTCTACGAGGCCAGATCAGACCTGCTGACATTTCTCTCTTACAGTCTGCGACAGTAGAGGTTCAGGTCATTGGGTTTGACCTCTTCTGTTTCTCCTCTTTTATCTGACACTGAACGCACTTTAGCAGGGATTCTCCCTCCCTGAACACACACACACACACACACACACACACACACACACACACACACACACACGTCTGTTTAAAAAGCAGGAATGTCCCCGGCCGTCATGAGAGCGCTGCCTCAGCAGAGGCTTTATCCTGGCTGGAATCGCAGCAGATAAAAGAAGTGCTGTGGCCGAGCTCTCTTTCAGCTCAGGGATTTACACAGCATTAGCACAGACGTCTGTCACAATAGCACCAACACATCTGCTTCAGCCTCTGATGAGCAAACATATATTCAGACTGTTTGCTCTCACAGCGCTGGGCTCTTGTGATGGTTATAAATAGCGGATGAGTTGCTAAATGAGGTCATTATTAGCTGCCAACTGCACTTTCCTACTCTCTGTGGCCCAAGTTGAAACGAGCAGGATGTGCTTCAGTCGTCCATTTGCTCCATTTCATAGTCTGTGTAGATGACTAAAGCATTTGGATTCCGTCATCCTGATTCACGCCTGTCAGGAGATGGTCCTCACTGCAGAACACAAGATCCAGGGGGCGTGGTTGGATCTAGATCCAACTCCTCCCACCTTACATACACCTGAACCTATTTTTTTTAAATGTCATTCAGAGAACATTCAAAAGTAACATTCCCATAATGTTTGCAAAAGCATAAAATGTAATGTTCTCATTAACTTCTGTATAACATATGTAGAAAAAAGTTTTTAAAGGGATAGTTCACCCAAAAATGAAAATTCTGTCATCATTTAGTCATCATCAAGTAGTTCCAAACCTGTTTGAATGTCTTTGTTCTGCTGAACATAAAGGAAGATTAGTGTGACCGAACAACCTGGCTTGTTCATTTCGCTGCTGGACAGTGACACTCTGTACCTTCAGCTCTTCAAATGACACGGAGCGAAGCGTTCTCCAGTGTCACTTCACATTTGTCTCTCCCCCGCCTTTCGCTTAGGAATAGAGAGAGTGGGTGAGCCAGAACGACTGAAAGAAATAAAGAGTATTCTTCAGAAGAGCCAGATTCTGGCTGGCACAGACAAGATGGCAAGAGAGAGCGAATCTCCACGGGCAGCTCGGATGAAACGCACAATATTGCACATTCTGCCCACCTAAAACAAAAAAGAAACTCTGAATACATTTATTCTTCAGCATGTTCGAGCTCTTACTGTCTGTTGATTAAGTCAAGAGCAGATCTCTGGAAGACCTTGTATTATCGAAATGGCAGTATATTTGAACTCGCATATACGCTAGTGTAAACGTTTTTAATATAGTGTTTTAGACTGATTTTATAATTATTTCAAGCAGAAAAGTAAGCCGTTTAGTTTAATTTTATGGCCTATGCTCCATTCTTTGCCCATTAATACCTCAGATATAGGTCACAAACGACTTAGTCAACCTAAACATGATCTTAATAAACAATAGGCCTACAAAAATTTGATGTTCGTAACTTACTTTTAGCTCCATTAAAGTAACACTCCATTTTTTTTTTTTGGAAATAGGCTAATTTTCCAGATGCTAACGGTCTAATCCGATTCAATGATCTATGCTAAGCTAAGCTAAAAGTGCTACCGCCAGACCCGGAGATCGGCTGAATGGATTCAAAAACGGTACAACTCCACCGTTTAACTCTTGGGGTATTGTAAAATAAGCCTATTTCCAAAAAAAGTGGAGTGTTCCTTTAATCAAATCGTCCAATTTCTCGGCTTGAGTGAAACCAAACTAATTCAATGACTCTGAATGAATCACTGAATCAGTAAACTGTTCACTTAATGGGTGCGTCTCAAACGGAAGGCTGCGTCCTTCCTAGTTCAGTCCTTCAGAGTCTTGTAGACTAGAGTCCTCCTCAGCATATAAATGCTAGAATAGTAAGTGCGCGTGGCTACGTCACACATGTTCCCGCCCTCACCGGCACGACACAAAAATACTAATAAAACTTAGTTCTGGACTAATACAAATCTTTATATTATTTGGCTTTCTATTAATGCAATACAGTGAATCACAGCTGTCTACAGTCTCCCCGTGGCTTAAGTTATTGGCAGTTATAGCATTTATTGAGTAACTTACAGCAAAACAAAAAATAACATCTATGCTTTCATGTCCGAAAACGTTCTTTTGGTCTAACATTTCATAATAAATTCTCATTAATGACTCGTTTTTCGTCAGTTTATTTTCATGAAATGGATTGGGTACAAAGGATTGTGGGTGATTGAAGATCGCAAAGGATACATCCCGTGCATCCTTCAAATTCAGCTGAATGAAGGATGTGAAACGAAGGCTGCCTTCCAAGGATGCTTCCGATTGAGGTGGCCTTCAGCTACGTTTGATGACGTGGCAGCCGAGAAATACAGCCTTCCGTTTGAGAAACACCGGATAACATCTACAATCGGATCAGTCCAACTCGCAAATGAACCGTTGTGAGAACAATCCAACAGGTTCACAACTCATAAGAATGATTTGTTCGCAATTGGGCATTCTCAATTTCTTCAGTTCAAAATAATGAGGAGACGATTCATAAGTTTATTTCACTTATTTTCTTGCAATTTTATATATGCTCCATCCTTCAACTCAAAATACCCATTATTAGGCCTACTTCAGATTTACTTCACAAACAACAGTACAGTCAACCTGATTTCATTCGCAATAAACGATACTAAAAGCACAATCAGTCAAATGGTTCAAATATTCAAGCATCACGTTTCTCCTGATTCTCAGAGCCAATCCTCCCTATATGCAAAGAACGCATGTTAGGGCCCCAAAACACCAGGGGGCCTCCTTCCTCTCAAAGATGATTTAATTTTAAGTTTTGTTTTTAAATTTTGCCAGCGGTTATGAAAACATGAATGTTTCTTTAATGCGGTGCGCTGTCGTAAGATCCAAATCAGTCAACTCATGTAACGTGACTGTCGTATGCAGTCTCCATGCTGTTCTCGCTCGATACTAAAACAAGAGTTCAAAACGCACTGAGCTGCTGTTGTGAAACACGGACAAATATTTGCACTTTGCATACGTCAAAATGTCTGAAATGATTTTGCACTAAACACAGTCAGTTCTTTCTTAAGCGAACATAAACAGTTTGAAAAGTAATTGAATGTCAGTATATTAGATCTGTGCATTTCTCGACAGCATCCTACTGTATAAACCTGATGCGGTCTGTCATCATCTGTTCATCAAACAACAAAAGAAAATGAGATCATTATTCACTGCTCTTCACTGAATAATGTTCATAACTCTGCAGTGCTTTGTACATTTGATTACTTTAATAAATACTACATTTTTTATTTTAGTTTCTGTTGTATTTGCCCTATTGTTTGTAATTTTCTACCTTTTGTATTACTGTTTTTGTTTAATACTCACTGTTGTTTGTTGACAGTGAAGCTGCTCTGGGGTTGGGGAGTATTTTGGGGCCCTGATCCAACAGGTTCATGAAAAGAATGATTCGTTCGTGAATCACGCTCGATTTATTCAGTTTAAAATTAGGATTCATGTTAATTCTGCTTGTTTTCGTGCTATTTTAGATCCTTCAGCTCAAAATAGCTTACACAATAATACCTCATTATTAAAAAATATAAAAAGTCATTTTTATTGAATGTAAAAAGTAAATGATTATGCTTTGAAAAGTAGTAAAGAGTAAAAGCATCCCAAAATGAAAATTAGCCTATAGGCCTACTTAAAATCACGTCATCTTCAAAACCAAAAACTTCACCCAAACAATAAAAGATTCAGGCTATTAATAAATTGCTTGTTTTTAAGATGGTTTTTGTCTGATGGTTTGAAAAGAATCTGCTATATTTGTGTTGCCATTTGATTGTCTAACATAAAAACTGGTTTCTGAAGCAAAACCAGCTGAGATCCATTGAATCATATGATAGATGTTCTTCACCAGCCATCCAAGTACATTGTGACATTAACATGCTGTGCATAAAAGGACTATTTGTCCATTAATTAGTCCATAATTACCACCACAGAAATGTGTTGATTCATGTGGCATATGGACTTTGCAGACTCCGAGTTAAATGAATTATTCATGGCAAACAGAAAACACTCCGGTGTGAAGGACTCTTTGAATGGTGATGCAGCATTCAAGCTGCTCTTTCATGCTGATGCTGACAGCTATTTTCAGCCCAGGGTTCATGAGCAAACGCTCCGTATGCTGCTGAGCCGCTTCATCAGACAGATCTGTGTTTGTCAAGCATATTTCGCCCTGTGTACAGAGGAAGGAAGGAAGGAGGTCAGTTTCTAGATGCAACTCCTACCTGCAGCCGAGGAGAGAAGTGTGTGAGAGTGCAAAAACCAAATCTACATGAATTAGTCATGAGGTGCTGGCCGGTCACATCTCACGACATCTACAGAGGAAACACCTTCTGATACAGCAGAAATACCACCAGAAATAACAACCCTCATCTGTGCTGCTCACCCACTCTACTAACATGCTTCTGCTCCAGCCCACACTGAACTCCAGCAGCCAAACACTGACGGCCATTTATCCACTTGAGAAAGCTGAGGAGTGAAGGTATGGCTAGAAGCAATACATCCCTGCTGGCCAATGTCATAGCTATACCACCTGTCTTAAAAATGTCTAATAAAGTGTATTTTTATTCCAAGCAATATACTGAAATATTGTTTCAGTATATTGCTTTTATTAATAATATTGTTTTTTGTTTTATTTGTTCTTTTAATTTATGTTAGCACTTGAAAGCTCATAACATATTGTTTATTTCTTATATCTTATTTTATTTAAATTTATTATAGCACTTGAATGCTTTATTTTATTTTATTTTTGTATATATATATATATATATATATATATATATATATATATATTTTGGCCTAGCTAATTCCCATGTGTTCTCATGTAACTTATGCTTGAATGCTCACTATTTAATTTAATTTAACTCTTTAATTTAACTCTTTAATTTAATTTAATTTAATTTAATTTAATTTAATTTAATTTAATTTAATTTAATTTAATTTAATTTAATTTAACCGGCCCAGTTAATGCCCATGTGTGTTCTCAGGTAACTTATGCTAGAATGCACATTATCATTCTTATTTTTTATTTATTTTTTTATTTTTTAAGTCTGATCCAACTAATGCCCCTGTTTGCATGCTCCTGTCATAAAGACCATTGCACTCTTCGTATTTTTTGTAACATCCACAGTAGACAAAATGCCACACTGTGCAAGTTATATTTTGGTTTTGTATCCAAAAGGAGAAATACTTCAACAAAACTGCCATCTCCTCCTCTTGAGTCAGTAGTGAGTTGCAGTGGAGAGCAGCTGCTGCTTTATTCACACTGATGATGCAAACACGATACAATTATATGCAAATAATACAATGGGAAAAGAAACCGGCATAAACATTGAAAAGAAAATGCATTTCACATGCAAAAGGTTTGATCTCTCAAAATTACAATATTTTAGCCACACTGATTGGCTATCTTAAGCTCCTGTAACAGTGATGTCATATTTCCTCATCTCGGCCGGGCGTGTTGCCATGGGGATGGTGCAGTACCACTCCGCCAGTCCTCCAAAAGCTCTAGGATTATCCCATCATCCCGTCTGGCAGGGGGAATCCTGTTTACACTCTTCGGAAGGCCGTCGATATTTGAACACATGCCATCTTCCTCATTCTGCTTCTACGTGCAGATACACAAAGGTGTGATGTTTCCACGCCTCCCACCTGCAGAGCATTAAAATCCCCTGGAAGTGCTTCAGGAGGGGGTGGATGGAGACCTTCTTGTTGTGTTTGTGCAGTGGGCGCTCTGTGAAAGTCCTGTGCCGCTGGATTATGTTGCATTGAGGGCCATGTAACATTGACAAATCAAACAAGGCTTCTGCTGTGTCTGTTATTATTGAACCTCATCTGCTCTATCCTGACAAACAACTTGTGTCAAATCTTTGAGCCACAAACAGATCATGTGCACATGCATCATCACATCCAGTGAAGAACATGTAGACCCGTGTTGGGTCATAGATACTCTTAACAGGCATCAGTGGTATCAAAGAGAATAGTACTGCTACTTGTTTATGTAATGTATTATATGTGACCCTGGAGCACAAAGCCAGTCTTAAGTCGCTGGGGTATATTTGTAGCAATAGCCAAAAATACACTGTATGGGTTAAAATTATTGATTTTTCTTTTATGCCAAAAATCATTAGATATTAAGTAAAGATAATATTCCATGAAGATATTTTGTAAATTTCCTACTGTAAATATATTAAAACGTATTTTTTGATTAGTAATATGCATTTGGACAACTTTAAAGGCGATTTTCTCAATATTTAGATTTTCCAGATATTCAAATAGTTGTATCTCAGCCAAATATTGTCCTATCATAACAAACATTATTTATTCAGCTTTCATTTGTTGTATAAATCTCAATTTCAAAAAATTGACACTTATGACTGGTTTTGTGGTCCAGGGTCACATATATCTTGTTTGTACAATATATTATGCATGTCTGACCAAATGAGGTTTCTTAATTATTATAATTTTTGCATTTTTTTATGTTATATTATTTGTTGTTTTATTTTATTTTTATTCTCAGGTAAGCTTGAATGCTCATTATTTTATTTGTTGTTATTTTATTTTATAAGGCTGTTTGTATAATATATTATGCATGCATTCTATTAATGTTTATTTAATTTTAATTCATGCTAACAATATTTCAACCTTTTCTGAAAAACAAAACATGAGTGGTGGCTGAAATTGCATTTGCATTCAGTTGGTTTGAATTCGGTTTTATTTCTATTTTGAGTGTTTGTTTCATTTTTTGTTATGTTATGTTTAATTTATTTTTTGTTTTATTTTAACGTATGAAAATCAAATTTTTTCTTTTGGCAACTAGATTAAATAAAATAAGAATTTCTAAAATGCACATACAATTATTTAAAAAAATATTTTATTATTATTATATTTTATGAATATTTACATTAATATTTAATATTTCAGTTAATCTTTAAGTAACAGCATTTTTAAGTAACCTGAAGCACGAGCCTCAGTAGTTAGATCTAAATCATGAAGGCTTGTTTTGCTCACATTGATCAGGTGTTTTGTATCTATTTGTATATGTCTATGAAGCATGTGTTTGGGTGAACACCTGTCCTCGTCTCTCTTATGTAACCCTGTCACTAAGTTATAGTGTCAGTGTGTGCGAGTGTTACACAGATACAGCCGCTGACGGGTTAACTGTGTCTCTGTCACTGCATTAATTTTTAAAAACTGTGGGCATCTATATGTCAGCTCCTCTTACTGTCAGCAGGATATCGAGTGGGCAGGGTTGAAGTCTCAGCGCTAGATGATAGTTACAGAGGAACAATAAAGGATGAGAGGGCGACACGCGCTTTCATTCCCCAAGTCACAGATGCTATTAGCTGAAATATTCAGTTTAATAAGAGTTCAGCGCACAAGTCATATGAACAATGCTTGAATGGAATGCCTGAATCCCATCTGATTTTATTTGAGAAATTCCTTTAAAGGGATAGTTCACCAAAAAATGAATATTCTGTCATTTACTCCCCCTGAAGTTGTTTCAAACCTGTATGAGTTTCTTTCTTCTGTTGAACACAAAAAATGGTGTTTTAAAGAATGCTGGTAACCAAACGGTCAGCAGTTTTGTCAGCAGAAGAAAGAAACACAGGTTTGGAACAAGTTCAGGGGGAGTAAATG